>NC_142688.1:39348529-39665882 GCF_056320005.1 Nelumbo lutea
CTCTCTTATAAAAAAAAGAATCCTGATTCACAGTCAGAATCAGTGTCGGGTTAGAACCGAAATTCTTTGGAATCGAAATCGAAATGGTGTATTCCAATAATATGTTTGGCTCAAACATGAATCAAAATGAAAATTGAAATCAGTTGGAAGGGGAAAGAATGGCCGTTCCCTCAACTGGGGGAATGTCATTCCACCAGGAATAGAAATGAAATTCCAATTCAGCCCAACCAAAGAATTGGATTTGAAATGACCCATTCCAAATTCGATTCCGGATCCCTGTTTCCAGGAACCAACTGACCCTAAAGTCTTAATTTTTTCCGAACTGATCCCACAAAAGCATGACCCTCGGGGTACTGTGGAAAACCCTCCTTCTACGAGGTCTAATGTTTGAGATTGTTAGTGATTCTGACAGTTGAACAGCATTTCTTCGGCACTGAATAGCGAATGATAATGACTGATTTTATTACTAGTAAATGTATACGTGCAACACAGGTCAAACCATTTTACCCAAAAGATAGGGTCATTAGGATACGAGTTCTGTAAATTGGGCTAAATTTGTGCTCAACCTAGGCCCAACCTTATGCAATGGGCCTAAGACACGAGCCCAAGGTTAATCTAGATCCATCTAACTTGGGTCCAATCAACATTGAAATTTGATGCATTTGGAGTTAGGCTTGGGCTTGGGTTTGGATTGGTCAGTCATTCCCATGCTAAAATTTGATATAAATGTATGTGTATATGTATAAATGTATGCACATATGTGTTTTATATGTATATGTATGTATGTATATATTCAGGCCAGGCTCAAACTACCTAAGACTAGACTTAGACATAACTCAGAAATTAGAAAAAAACACAAACTTTTGGGCCCAGTCCAGGCCCAGCCTAAGGACAAAAATTAACACCTTAATGAGAAGAAATTGAATGAAGTGAAAGTAATAATTTAAATTACATATTTTACCCCCACAATTAGAGGACCAAATTCAATAATAGGGGTGTTTTGGTCAAGAAAAGATCTACAAAGCTCATTTATTTAATATATAGTAAATATAAGATTTAATGAGAATAATTGAGAATTAATATCTCAGAAAACAAGAGGTAATGGAATAAATTTAATGTAAATAATAGCTCAATTTACATTTTTACCTTCATAATAAAGACCAAATTCAACATTGAGGTATTTTAATCAAGAAAATTTTTAAAATCTAAACCTCATTCCCACTTATAATAATAGTATAGAATAAAGGTTCCTTCAAAACATGCACTGTGCTTCTGTTTGAGGATAAGGTGACGAGCCACAAAATGCCAGAACATTAAAAGGAAATTTGTCACATAGTAAGAACCTGATCTCTTCATTTGGATAGGGAGCTATTAGTGTGGCAGTGGTATCTTTCTATGTACTATCTAAGATTTTTTTTTTTTAAATAAAATGCAAAAATATTAAAATGTTTTTATATTCTACTAAGGTGTAAAAATGTAATAATATAAAGGAAAAGCTCTGCCTCTCCACTGACACACTTGATGGGAGTTGAGATCATAAAGTGGAAAGTTTGTCAATTATGAGAAGGGTGTGTGGTTCGAGTATGGTTTCAGCACTCACAAAATCATCCTCACATTGTATTCACCATGGTTTTTAAAACTCATTCGATAATCAAATCGGTCAGGGGTCAGGTTACCGGGTTGAATGGTCCATTCAACCCAAATGATTGGCCTATTTTAACTAAAAAATAAAAAAAAATTGAAAAACAGTCAAAATCGTTTGAACCGTTTGAGTGGTTAGTACGGTTAAACGGTCGGTTCAGCAGTTTGCTGACCAAAATCAATGGTTTTGGGGAAAAACGGAATCTGTTAGGTGATTGGTTTTTGGTTTTTCTGATCTGACCGCCCGATCCGGCCCAGTTTTGAAAACCATGATATTTACATCGTTTTGTAGCTATGTATGGAACATCTTCATATTTATATAGTTTTCTTCGTGGGGAGATATTTCCAATGCACAGCTACAAGTGGCTGTGAGCATGTTATGAAGATGGTTTTGTAGAGATGGCAATTTGACCCCTCCTCATGGGGCCTCCCAGTCATAGCAGATTTGGGAAAACCCGAAATTCTGGGGATTGGGATGGTATACTATATTATAATAAGGAAAATTGCAAAAAACTCGCCATGAGTTTTCAACATTTATTTTAAACTCACCACAACTTTTCAAAATGTCTATAACTCACCATGTCACTAACTTGACGTTAAAGAGACTAATGACTATTAAAATATTACTATTTCAACCTTCATAGAAAATTATAAAATATATACATACGTTTTAATATTTAGATATGGAAAAAGGAAAAACTTCAAAAAATATTTTCAAATATAAAATACATAAAAAAGAAATTACAAAAAATATAAAAAATTATAGAAATTGCACACAAAATAAAAAATTATTTTCAAATTATATAAACTACAGAAATTGAAAAACAAAATCAGAAAATAAAAATTGTAGAGCAAACACCAAAAATTATAGAAAAACACAGAAATTGCAAATAAATAACAAAAAGATACAGGAAATTTTATAGATTTCAAAAAATAGAAAAATGTAAAAAAAACAGAAACTATAACAAAACACTAAAATGTTAAAAAAAAGAAAATAAAAAAAAATGAAAAAGACCCTTTTCCTCTAACTCTCCATTCAAGGGTGATTTGGTCATAAAAAATGTTATTTATGCTGATGTGGACACCTCTGTTAAGAAACATTAATGGTGGACTTACTAAATGTGAGTTTTGGAAAATAAAAACTTACTGACACAGTGAGTTTTAGACGTTTTGAAAAGTTGTTTAAGAGAAATGCTGAAAACTCATGGTGAGTTTTAAACAATTTCCCTTATAATAATGTTATTATTATTATATTATATAATATTAGATTACATAATGTAAAATAGTTGTAGGTAGGTTTCAAAAATATATAAAAAATTGTAAGTATACAAGTAGGAATGACAAGGACGGGGCAAATTCAGGGATCCCCATTTCATGTGGGAATTGGGATGGGGTTAGGATTTCTAGCCTTGCTGGGGTTGGAGTGGCCATTTAAGTTTGGGGAGGGGAATGGCCTAATGGGGTTAGGATTTCTAACCCCCATTGCCATTCTTATGGTTTTGTGAGGATTGAAACTGATTTCATGTGGTTCATGGTTATTTTTATAACATTTTAAGAATCTTTTTTTTTTGCAAGCCAATATTTTTTTGGGGTTAAGTACACTGTAGCCCAATGCAGAATTAAGAATTACACCCCTCTATAAATCACATCCTGCCCGTGAATTTGGCATCTACCCACGGTTAGGATTCATCCCCCTATACAGTGGGGCTAAAAAATTGAGCTGGACTTATCAGTCATTCTCCCTATTTTTGTGTCCAAAATATTTTAAATCGTAAAAGATAGCAAAAGGATCGGTTGATGGGTAGTGCTCTAACGGAATAAAAGATCCCATGATATTAAAATTATCTTATTTTGAGAAACATATTATTTATCAAATCAGAGTGGTGCATTGGAAGCGTGGTAATGGGATCGAACTCAGATCAGATGGAGCAAAAGCCACATCCAATCCGATTACTGAGAACAATACATCCAAATCCGATCCAAATTCTGATTGGATTTAAATTTAAATCTAAATACGATCCAAACTCTGATCGGATTTAAAGATTCAGATTCAGATTCAAATCTTAGATCCAAACAGACTTAGATCGGATTTAGATTTAATCTGACTCCACTATAAATTTTCTAAAATATCAGTAAAATTTAAAAATTATTTATTTTTCAACTCTTATATATAATAAATTAATATAAATATACATATTAAATTTATTATATATAAATACAACATATAGAATATATTTTTATAATTTAAATATAATTGTATAAAATTAATAAATATTATAATATAATCGGATTTAGATTTTAATTGGATCGAATGGGGTCAAATCAGAACCCGATCCAATTATAGAATGTAACATCTGAATCCGATCCAATTACATAAATATATACATAATCCGAATTTAAGATAATCAATTCTCATGTTGGATTGAGCCTTGGATTTTTGGATATAATTGACAGGCCTACCCATAACTCACATGTCCCAGGATCGAAACCTGTCTCTTGATAGACGATATTATAAAAATAGTGGCTTTAATCTTTTTTTTTTTTTAATTAGCACAAATTTTTGTACCGACCAAAAAAATAAACAAACCATGTTATCAGTGGGGAAAATGTACTTGACACAAAATGCCATATTTCTTTTGCCTAACTGATGAGCTTAAAATAAACATTTAAACCGTTTTTTTATTCACTTTGCATGTGCGAGTTGTTCTGATAGGCTACAACTTTTGTAATAGGGTTGACAGTGTTTCCCAACACCACCAGTATCTGAACTTCCTGAACCCAATGGGGTTTCGGATCCCCAATGGGAACCCGTTTCTATTGGGAATCGGGATGGAAATCACTTTTAACCCTAACAGGGATTAAGGTCGGAAATGGGGATGAAGGGTCCTTGCCCCAAACCCGTCCCATTGCCAATTTGCCATTCGTACTGCTTACATCTGAAAAAAAAAAAAACTCAAACCCCAAAACCTTTTTTTTCTCGTCATAGAGGCTCTCCGATGTATTCAAATTTTGAACATTGCATATGACAGACAGACAAATTGGCCCATTATTGTCACTGATTCAGCGCATCTGTCTAAACCACGGTTTTTAAAACCGGAACCGACAGAGAACCATTATGGGATTGTTTTCCGGTCAAACGGTCCGACTGTTTGGTTGAAATGGACCATCATAAAGTTGGTTTTTATCTGATTAGGTCCAATTTAAACCTGGTCCATTGACACCCGTACTCTTTATCTTATGTCAATGGACCGGATATTGGTTCAATCTGACCCAGTCCAATATAAGTCCATTACAAATAGACCAGGTCTAATCCAATTTAATAAATAATTTGAACCATTAAGTCTTGACTGGTCCAATTCAATAATCTTATTGGTCCGCCCAAAACTGGTCCAAATGTTTCCCATATCTGTTTCTGTTCTGAAAGGGTCTAGTAATTGAAAGTCCTGGACTTGTCGCATTGGGAACAAAATTAAGTTTCATTGCAGTAAGGTAGATCAGGTACTCTCTTAAGTTGTCAATAGGAATTACAGTTCTGTGGGCCTGCTGCCCTGAGAGGGCCCAGCATGCTAAAAAGTAAAAACTTCTCTTGTTAAGAACTATCCCCTATTTTGATGGTTGAAATTGTTTGAAATGACTCAGCTCTAAAGAAGTCTCAATTCATTGGAGTTGGAGATTGTACGACTCCAAAATGCCTGAAATCCTACTCCCAATGAGCAGGGATCCTCCCTCTGGACTCTGGACTTCCGTTCAGTTTGTGACAGCTGACTTGTTATCTCATCATACGTGTATACATATGAGAAGAGCATACATATTTAATTGTATATTCAAATAAATCTGCCGCTCCTGTGCTATGGTATTGAACCTTGAATATTGAGGGTCCGTTTGGTTCTCAGTCAGAATTGAAATTGAAACCAGAATTGGAATTAGAATTCTATAATCTGTTCGATTGAAACAGGAATTGGAATTAACTGAAATGAGATTTCATTTCTAATGGAGGGGGAAGGAATGACTATTCCCTCAAATGGGATAATGTCATTCCACCAAGAATGAAAATGGGATTTCAATTCTGTTCAACAGAACAGTTGGAATCAGAATGGCCAATTCCAATTCTGATTCCAGACCCCTATTCTTGTGAACCAAATGGGCCCTGAGTTTTGAGGATGCAATATTAACTTTTAGGGGATGTTCTTTTTTTTTTGGACTTTGAGAGGGTGGAAAGTTGGTCAATTGGAGGATTTTGGTTTCCATTGACCAAGAATTCTATGTTCTTTTTTTCAGATTTATGTGGGGAACAAAGAAAGTTTATTTCCCAAGTAAGTGATACCCATCTCCTAAGTGGATAAATAACTTTCCCACATAGGGGAGAATTGCCAATACTTGAATGGGACAAAAATGCCCCTTTTAATAATGGATTTTTATGGATAAAATGGCTATTACCTTATCTACTTGAGAAATTAAAGAACATGGGTAAATGTACTTACTTAGGTAAGAGTTTCATAGGAAAAATTTACCCAGGTAACTGCACTTACCCACCATCCGAAAAATGAATAGGGCCTTAGGGTGTATTTGTTTTCTAGATTTTCAGAAGGGGGTAAGTTGGCCAATGGGATTTTGGTTCCCATTGACCAAGATACCCATGTTCTTTTTTTCATATTTATGTGGAGACCAGGAAAATTTTAGTTTCCCGGGTATCACTTTCCATACACTTTCCATACCCACCTGGGGAAAGTGATACCCATCTCCCAGGTGAGTAACACTTGGGAGAAAATTACCAACACTTAGATGGGACAAAAATGTCCCTTCTAATAATGGATTTCTATGACTAAAATAGTAATTGTCTTATTTACTTGAAAAATAAAAGAACATAGATAAGTATACTAAACTAGTACACATTTCCTAGGACACACTTGCCCAATAAGTGTATTCACCTAGATAAATAACTTACTGAAAAACGAACAGAACCTTAAAGTAGAAATTTACCTACGCTTTTAGAGAGGGTAATAGAGCCATGGGCTTCCTTTCCACTATGAGATAACTACCACGGCCAGTCGGCCACTATCTATCTGATCCCCCAACTGATCAGAATGGGATCTGCTCCTCACATATGAACGCCTCAGGCATATCCACCGTGTATTGGAAACATCTCCCGTGAATAATAACTTGTAAATATGGGAGATGTTCCCAATGCATGGTAGGATGCGCATGTGAGATCAGTGTGAGCCGCCCTGTGTGAGGATTGAGAAGCAGATCCGTTCTCCAATTGATCAACAAGGATAGAACCGGAATTCCCTAACTACGTTGTAAATGATTGTTTTTTCTTTAATAATATCAGCCTTTGTCTTGTGACCCTTGTATGAGATAGGTAAGGTATTACGTCCCCCTCAATTTTTTTATGAGACCACTAATGTAATGGGGCACCTTGTCGCAGATTGAGTTTAGCTGATCCACAAGAGAACCAGACAGACATTTCGAGTTTGAATTCTAAAAAACGTTTCATGACAAAGAAACCTCAATTGAACTGAACCACAAATAATCACAAAAGATGATTTGTTCTGCAAGTCAAAGACAAAGTAAAATACCACAAAGACCCCGTTCGCTTTTTGGTAAATGTACTTATCCGGGCAAATGTCTCCCACGAAAGACTTACCCAAGTAAATGCATTTATCCATGTTCTTTTATTTCCCATGTAAATAAGACAATGGCCATTTTAACCATAAAAACCCATTATTAAAAGTGGCATTTTTGTCCCATTCAAGTGTTGACAATTTTTCCCTGTGAGAAGTTTATTCGCCCAGGAAATAGGTATCACTTGCCCAGGAAAATAAACTTTTCCTATCCACATAAATCTGAAAAAAGAACATGAGATTCTTAGTCAATGGGAATCAAAATCCCATTGACCAACTTTCCCCCCTCTCAAAATCCAAAAAAAGAACACCCCAAAGTATTTTTGGAATGGAAAAATGTTCTCAAATATTCTCAAAAAGAAGCAGGAAAGGAATCAAATGTAAGCATGCCTAATTGAATAGGTTAATTGAAGCACAAACAGTGACAAAATTAGCTGTATTGGAAATGGGACCGGGGGAGGGGGGGTGGCAAAAAAACAGAGGATTTTGGACTTGTCGACCTAAGAGCTTAAAAGCCCCATATACAAGAGCTTAATTCAGATACACCAAAACACATTTTACTTTTGCTGTATTACAAAAAGACAAAAAAGAAAACCAATTTTATATGCACCTATCTGATTGGCCCTGACTCTGAGACAGCAAACCCCTTCAGCCTTAAAACCAGATTCTCCTTCCTTTCCTAAGATCAGCTTGCTTTCTGTTGGTCTTATTCTTGCAAGGAAGCCAAGACCTCTCAACACAAAAAGAATGATATGCAGAATCCTTATTCTCAAATAATTTAGGTTGGCCTCTGATCTGAAGAACAAGATAAGAAAGGAAAAATGAAAAGAAGGGGGGACTGTTTATGAAAATGATAAAGAACTCACACCCTGAGAATGCAACCACATCTTGAAACCAAGTAACAACTTGTTAAAATTCTTTGTACTCTCAAGACTGCACTGCTAGCCTTTGAAGATGCTCAATGAACACTTGCAGGCTCACATCATCTGTGAAGATCACATCTGATCCAGGGGCTACATCGTGTGCAGAGTTGTATGTTGCCGAGGGGTTCAACTTGGCAAGTAAAAATCTCGCCTGCAACAAAGATGCATGGATAGCAATAACAAGGAATACATTTCGTTAAAACCAGCCAAAATCATGGTCAGTGGTATGTAACTACTATGCACCAATGAAAATGATTATTCCCTCTCTACAATTAAGATAGAAAAAAAATAGTGTAGAACAGTTTAATACCAGGAGAAAAAATAATAAAGAATTTAATGCAGGTACATGCACATGCAACCATACACAGAACCATCTCAATTGCTACTGGTCTATACCAAGTAGCAGACAATATCATAAATTAAAGGATTGTGGTTAAACCATGCCCCACATAAGAACCGCACTTTTTTCTAAGGCCCCGCTCATTTTTCAGGAAGCCATTTACCTGGGTAAATGCGCTTACTTGGGTTAGTGCATTTACCCGCATTTACCCGTGATCTTTTGATCAAAAGTGTTTCCAAGGCAATTTAGTCCTATAATGTTTTGGCAACTTTCCCAAGGAGGCAAGTTACCCATCCGAGAAAAGCAATTAACTATGGGACCCACAGTTTACCAAAAAGCAAACATGGAATTGTTGGTCAACAGGAACCACTTTCCCATTGACCAACCCCCCCTACTGGAACAATGGAGGCGTAATTGAAATCTAATGATTATTTTGCACCAAGCCAGTGAGTTATCCTACCTAGCCGATGTTCTTCAGTCCCAATAAAAATTTACCTTGGCAACTTGCCTTAAGCACCTCAGATCAAAAAAGCTGTCTCACGAATCTCAGGGACAAAAAAGACAATGGAAAAGGATTCTATCACAGGTTTTCTTTTATGTCTGGAAAAAGGTTCTAGTCCAGATTTTGATTAATTACTGTTAAAGGTGCAACTTGGGTGAACCTGAGTTAAGCATTTGTTAATCTTGAAGAGGCCTGGAACAAAGGCCTGGAGCGCAAATTCTTTAAATCAGGTACCCAATTTGCAGTCGCAACCCTAAATTCCTGGCAGGGAGAGCACTTGTCTTGAAGGATGCCTTCAATATAAAACTCACCTGGGAGCCATGCTGATCACAAACCACCAATCTTGGGACAGGGAACCGGTCCCGGATTATCATTTGGGCATCGTCATGAGGAGCCTGCAATAGCTGGGCAAAGGCCTGAAGAAAAGAAAGAAACAAATTTAAGAAACTATCGACTCAAAATGGGAAAAAATATGCAAAAAAGAAAGTTCCATCTGGGATGCAAAGGAAGGTATCTCTCTATAGACGTGTCAAGAGAAAGCAAAGTTCAAAGTGGCCATATTCTTACACCAGTTTCCACACCTACCCACCAAACAATTCAAGCTTGGTGTTAGAAGGGTATATCATAAAAAATGGGTGAGCTTTTTTTACCCATGCGCTGGTAATGTACTTACAGCCAGGATAACCAATGATTCTTAGCCATTTGATTCTTAACTGGTTACAGATTCACTTCGTTTGAACTCAAATTTGCACTTTGTAATTCATAGTTAATACATAGGCGGAATAGCTATGAACTAGTATTTTGATTTCTCTCATCTGAAGTTCAATATTTTGTGGGGTGCAACAAATGGTAGAGTAGGGAAATTATGGGATATGACTTTTTTTTTTTTGTAAGAGATCTAATTTGACATTACATAGTAATGAAATGCATGCAAGCAGATGTCTTGCACAAAATGGGTAGTTTTTTCATTTTCTACAATTATATTCGGTTCTTATTTAATTGCTTGGATCAAGATTATATGAGAAATTCAAGGACAGACATCTTCTCCCTACCTTTTAGGTATTTTGTTTCTTAGATTTTTTAGTGCTTTTTTATTTTGTATTTCTTTTCTTCCTTTGAAATGTCACATATCAAATAAAGCTATATTTCAATTTGATATTCTCTTTCCAGTCATTGAGGTATGAAAGAGTTTTTTAATCAAATTCATACAAACCAACCAACCAATTCACATGTTGCATGCTAGGTGATTTTGCTTAGACATAATGTCTTTCACGTATGAGGTTTGCAGATGAGGCCCAAATAAAGAGCTCTATGACAACGAAAAAAGCAAACCTGGTGTTCTGGCTGATTCTGGTAGCCTGCATTTCGCCACTGAGCTATTGTCATTCCATGGAAAATGACTATACTGAAATAAGCATCCAGTAATAGTATTTGTTCGGATGATATAGAAGATACATCCAACAATGCAGGCTTAGGAAGTGAATGAAATGAATACGCAATCAATGATGGTTGAATCATGACCACAGAGTTCAGGATATTCTCCCGATTTAACAGCATACGGAAATAAGCAGTCTCATCTGGACTATTGTTAAAAACCTGCAATGTAGTAAGCTAAATCAATAAATAAAAGAAGGAAAAATTAAGCTTCTAGTCCTGAATATCATAATTGATTACCTGTACAAATTGTGACCGCCGCAGATTAAACATAAACTGTGGAAACAGTGAGAAACTAGGGTTCAATGTGAATGAAGCAGGATCATCCTTCCGATAATCACCAAATCTTGAACATAGACGGATGAGGGAACGATCCAACCATCGTGTTGCATCAAACTCTTCCTGAGGAATAAAACAGTATAAGAAACAAAGGACCAAAATAAATCATCGGACACAACAAAATAATTTACATAATCAGATAAACCATGCCACTATTGCAGAAATCAAATAGGGGTATTTATGACAACAGATTACAAAACCCCACTTCCAAATTCCAATAACAAAATCTGTGAAAATTGGGAAGTACCTCCATCTCCATTTTCAAAGATGTCAATCTAGCTATTACAACTGCAGCAGTCTCTTGATCAAATCCATCAACTAATTCCTACACAAGTGATTAAATTACACGTCAGGCATTAGGTTTGCAATGTGTCTCCAGTAAAACTCAATTATGAAAACGAGAGCCAATGATGGAGTTGAGGAGCAAACAAGATCTGAATACCAGTTGCCAATAGACCAAGAGATTGAAATTAAGACTTCCCCACAGGCAAGTTAAATGTTTTAAGAGTAGAAAGAAGCCAATTAACCAGAAAATTGTTATAAATAGTTAAACACATAAAATTTAGTGAAATGGCTTTGTAGTCTAAATCAGGAGCTTTTCAATGCACTCAGAACTTATGGTCCATTTGATGAAGGCTTTAGTAGATGAACTGAATAACTTGTTACTTTGTCTTTTAGTGGATAAATTAATTAAATAATAAAATAATAAAGGATATGGTTAGTAATCCAATTTAAACTTCAACCATTAAGGAGCCACAAACGTCCTTAATAACTTATTCACCAAAATACAAAGCAATAAATGGTTCAGTTCAGCCACTAACGGCTGTTATCAAACAGCCATATAAAAGAGTTCTCATCATCAGAGTTCAATGTAAGTATTTTACTTTGTCAACAATTATTAATTACTCCTCTGCTAACCTAAAAATAAATAATAGATAATTGCAGCAATAAGCAAACAGAAATATAATGTAATAAGGATGCCAAGATTTTTCATAAACTCCACAAGGGAAAGAACAAACCAGATCAAGAAAAGTGAATTTCAAGGAGCATATTAGCTAAAAAACCTAGTTTTAAACTTACTTATACTTAATACATGTAATTGCACATAAACATAGTATTTAAACTTGCTGCTTTGCTAACTTGATACGGAACATAGCAGCAGTGAGCCAACACAAATGTAATGCCATAAAGATTCCAAGTTTGGAGTGCATTAAACAAGGCAATGACTCAATAAAATCAATTTGTGTGAATATCAAGGTGGTACATTAATCCAGAAAAAAAAAATTAAGGATTGTCTTGGACCGAACCTCTGCATTAGCAGCACTTTCCACCCATCTCCTTGTAACAGTTGTAACTCGGAACCGTGCTTGTCCTTCAGGGTTTTGGTAACTGCAAAGAAACAATTACAATCAAGTCAATAAACTGAAAACAAAATTAATTAGAGAAAATTATAAGGAGAGAAACCCCTTGATGGAATCTAGCTACTTACTTTGTTAGAAACTGTAAATATAACTGTGGATTTGAAACCCCTGGAGGGTTTGTGCGCTCACTTGGTGAAATGTCAAAGAAGACAGTCAAGCAAGTCCTCTTATCAAGGCCACACATTTTCCAGGATGTTGTATTCCCCTGACCAATGACAGTGTCGGCACAAGAAGGTCCTTTCTGCAAGACTTGACTTGCAAAAAAATTAGTATAAAAATGCCCAAAGAAAAGGTAACAAATACAGTTTATAGGAGAAAAAAAGTGGTTAAACGCCATGCCACATTTGTTGTTTATAAATAACAGAAGATCATTTGGTAAAGTTTATGAGACAACCTTCTCCAAAGATGTGCATGGCCCAATAATTCCCTGTATCTTAATATCTTTTGAACAGTTGATCTCAAGACTCCCACTGCAAAGTAATATTAACAGGCATTAAATGAGTACATACAGATGAACAACCATATTAAAGCCAAATATTTTCCATCCTATTAGCATGGATATTAAAAGAACACAGTCAATTAAAAAAGGCTCATATGAACCATATATAGTCAGCCGGATATTAGATGGTAAGCAACTAAAAAAGCAAAAAATCTTGTTTTAGCTCTTTCATATCATGCACAATGAATGTGTAAGCTTACTAAGATATTGGCACAAATCACAATACCTTGGAAGTGTTTGGGAGCATTAATAGCAGGTTAGTGGAAAACTTTAGCAAAATATGGCACACATTACTACTGATGCTAGAACATCCTTTTGGATGAAGAAAAGGGATGTATATAGGTGGAAAGGGAATAAAAGATAAACAAAAAAGAACCAACCTAAGGTTGGGGCAGACCAGGTAAACAACAATGGAACATTTTTGGACTGGCATAAGTGACTGGTTTGTGGTGATTCCATATAATGCCATATCCAAATTAAGTTCCATAATTGGATCTGATAACAAATATCACCAACTATATCTTCTCTCATATATAAAAGCAACTTGTAGTTGCACCATATCATTGTAATATTTTCCTTGCAGCTTAGGCTCCATCATTATAATTATGCAGGGGTAAAATGTACTGGCACACTCTTCCACATGGAAAGTCTCTGATGTTTGTTTCATCTAAGCTAATTTGGGCCATCTTCAAGAAGCAGTTCAAGATACTGTCTAATGGTAACCCTATCAGAATCACTTTAGAAGACCAATAAACAAGATTTTTTTAATTGTTAATAGATGTAACTTTATTGATATTGAGGTGAACTTTTTTAGTAAAACTCTACCCTCTAAGAATATCAGAAAGGTAAAGATGAACATGGTAGAAGCAATGTAAGCTGACAAAGTTAGTACTGATGTTTTAAAACGCAGAGGTGTGACTCAAGGCCTTAAACTACCTAGAGGCATGAGGCATAGTTCAGAACATAAGAGGTGTAAGCCTCCCGAACACAAGGAGGCATAACCCTCCTTAAGAGTAGGGGGTCAGGAAGAAGAAGAGGAAAGGGGGATCTCAACTTTTCTTCTCTTTCTTTCTTTTTCTTTCCCTTCCCTTTCTTTCCCTTCCCTTTTTTTCCCTTTCCTTTCCTTTCCATTTTTTCTTTTTTCTTTTTTTTTCAGTCTTTTTATGTGAGGTGTGCATGGGGCGTACACCTCTAGCACGCCTCTGAAAAAAGCGCATGAGGCATACACCTCAAAGGTGTCAGTGCCTCTGGCATAGACCTCGGGGCGTTTTGGGAGCACCTCACCTAGAGGTGTGCCTCCAGGCACACGCCTCCCACACCTTTTAAAACACTGGGTAATATATACAAAAAAAAAAAAAAACCCTCTGTGGTTCTAGTATCAATTCATTCCCAGTCCCGGATTTCCCCAATCTAAAGTACATTTCTTCACCCTCATCTGCACCAGATTATCTGTCAATAAACAGGAAATGTTAGGAGAATTATACAAAAAAGGCATGTTTGGAGAAAAGAAAAGGGAAATGATTAAAATAAAATCAGCATCTAAATAGTCCATCAAACCCATAATAATAGACCACTAAAAGCCAATTCCATGAATCCACACGTATATAACAACCAAGAATGCAGCAATGAGCACAGAGACAAATTATTTGACATCCACAAGGGTCCTCATCATTTTTACTGGCCTTCTAGGATACAGACATCTCCTTTAGGTATTGAGAGAGATCAGTATATAATTACAGTAAAAGGGACTTGAGGAAGGACAAAAATTGATCCACTGATATCTGAATTTGGATATATTTTATTACCATCGTTGGGAGTAAAATAATGGACCACATCAAATTATTTTACCACACCATTTTGAATCTCTACTTCCTATCCAAAACCAGAAATGTTCACCCTGTAAACCTTATGCTCATTTTACATCGAAAAGAAGCAAAATCTTGAACTTCACTTACCAAACACAAAGTTCATCATCATCATTATCTAAGGATTATCTAAACTGTATGGGGTTGGCTACATGAATCCTGTTTCACCATTCTGCCATATCCAATGTCAATTGTTTTTATCAGTAAACATGTATTTTATTAAAATTTAGATTGTAAACAGTTTATACAACTTGGTGATGGGACTATTGATCCCCCTTAATCACTCTATTCTATCCCTCATTCAAGTGCAGCCCAAAATAATTGCTGTCTCAGTGCCCCTGTTTTGCTAAACCGTCAGCTAGCCCATTTGCACTTCTTCGGACCCATTTAAATTCAGCCTCACCCTCCTTTGCAATCTTCTCTGCTTCCCTAATCACATGTTTAAACGTCCATGGGGTATGGCTGCTGTTTGCTGCCCATGAAATTACTACTTTTGAATCCCCTTCCATTTCAACATGTCTATATCCTAGCTGTTTGGCTAGCTTTAACCCTTGTAGTAATGCCAATAGTTCAGCCTTGAGTGAGTTTCTGGTGCCAATCGGTCCTGAGAACATACCCAATATCCTCCTTTCAGAATTTCTTAATACTCCTCCTATTCTAGAGATGCCTGGATTTCCAAAGGAGCTCCCGCCAAAATTCATTTCTTATTGGGATGCGGGGGTATCCCAAAGGGCTTTGCTCACAACACCTTGGAAGGCTATCTCTGGCATTCTCCCAAAATTCCTCAGGTTTGTAAGGTACGATGATTGTTCTGGAAACTCTATTCTTTTTTGGGAAGATACTTGGGTGAGCACTCAACCCCTAAAAGACTGTTTCCCTTCTCTCTATTCCATCTCCCTCTTTAAAAGAAACCCATTTCTTGGTTCCTCCCCCCCCCCTCCGGTTTGCCCTTTGGCTTTAAATTGGGATTTTGGGTTTTGGAAAGGGTTAAGGGATGAAAATTTTCATTGTGTCTCAGAGCTGTTGTTACTTCTAGATTCGGTGTGCCAGGACACCACTAACCTGGACAAAAGAGTCTGGGCTCTAAACCCAGTTGGCTCTTTCACTTGCACATCTTTCTTTAAAGCCCTTTGCTCTAACCCTTCCCCTCAGATCTTCCCTGTTAAAGAGGTTTGGTCAAGGCCAATACCCCCCAAAGTAGCAGTGTTCTGTTGGGAAGCCTGTTATGGTAAGATCAATACTGTGGAAAACTTGCAAAAGAAGAAAAGCTGGGTTGTTTCTTTATTTGGAACTGGGTTGTTTCTTTATTTGGGTGCAGGTGGAACTTGCCCTCTGAAGTAAAGCTGCTGTTCACTCCAGATGCTCTTGGGAGATCGACAAAAAGGGGGAAGATAATGTGGAAATGTATCAGAGCCACCATCTTGTGGATTTTATGGGAGGAGAGAAATGCCAGAATGGTTTAAAAATGAAAGAAGTCTTGCTGAAGTCAGCGAATGTATAACAAAGACAATCTCATTGCTGAAATCTTCACAATTGTTGGCAGATTTCTCCTTTGATGATTTAAGGAGAAATTGGGAAACAGTGGCTTCTACAGTCTCCACTAAGAACAAATTACAAGTTGAATGGAAAACCCCACCGGATGGAGTGGTAAAATTGAACTTTGATGGCAACTGCCAAGGTAACCCAGGGCCATCCAGAATTGGAGGAATTCTGAGAGATCAAGACAGCAATATGCTGTCTCTTTTCTCAGGACCAGTGGGTAAAGGTAATTCTGTAAGGGCAGAGCTACTAGCAGCGGTACAAGGTATACAATGGCTAGTCAAATAGGAGTGAACAATTTGTTAGTAGAAGGAGATTCCAAGGTAGTAGTGGGGCTGGTTGAATAGCCCAGACACAGTTTGTTGGGGCTACAGGGATCTGTTAAAGAAAGTTAAATGGATGACAAGAAATACGACTGTTAGGTTCAAGTGGGTTAGCAGATCAGCAAATGTAATGGCCAATTCTCTGGCCAAGCAAGGGGAATCAAGGGGTGATCTGTTTTGGGCTACTTTGTAATTTGTATCTAAGGTTTGGGCATGTTTAGTGTTTATGATTCAGTCCTTGGGGGAGGTAACATCTCGTGCCTCTTCCTAGGCTGCTTGTAATTCTGATATTTATTTCAATAAAATTACTCTCATTTATATAAAAAAATCATTTCTTATTACATCCACCCAAGTTTTTTTCGGCCTGTTATCAAACATAAAGCTCTTGATATCGAGTTTTTTTCCTGACAGATGAAGTTTATTAAATAGAACCATATGACCGGCAGCTTGAATGCCTCAGAGTTGGACTGTCAGATAAGCAATTTCCCAAACTCTCCTGATTTTATATTCGGGACCTAACTCCTAGAGCTAGTAGTGTATATGTATTTGGCTTTTTGGAATAAGTTTGTATTTGGGGGAGAGTAGCAGTCGGCCTAGATCACTTTTCTGTTACTTTAGGGAGGTCCATGGTCCTCATTCACTTTGTATATCTTCAATCTAATATTTTTTTTTTACCGATGAAACTTATATTGTATTAAATTAAAATTTAAAATAAGTGAAAAACCATTACAAGTTTAATTTAATGACCATAACATCAGCCCAACAACCAGCATTATAATACAAAGATGCCCAAAACAATTGCCGCCTATCTACCCCTTGTTTAGCAAGGGAGTCAGCTAGCCCACTTGCACTTCTTCTAACCCACTTAAATTCAGCATTCAGCTCTCTTGCAGCCCTTTCTATTTCTTGAAAGCATTCTTGAGAGTCCATGGAATATGTCTGTTATTTCTTGCCCAACTGATGATAATTTTGGAATCCCCTTCCACCTCCACTTGTCCGAGGCCCAATTGCTTAGCTATCCTGAGACAATGTAGTAAATCCAATAATTCAGCTTTAACACAGTTAGCCACACCAATTGACCAGAGTAAAAGGCCAGCAATCTGCCCCCCAAATTTCTAATTACCCAACCAATTCCTGCGATACCAGAATTGCCCAATGAGATTCCATCAAAATTCAGTTTAACTTTACTACCTTGTGGGGGTATCAAATCCATTATTATGCTGTCATTATTTCTAGAGGATTGTGCTATCTCCTTACAAGCTCTTAGAATATCAATCACTGTGAAATGTTGAAAGCATTTTATATTTTAATCCAGAATGCAACCTTCACTTTTATTGTCTCGATAACCTCCTCCACAGATCTACTTTTTCCATTGAAAATTCTGTTGTTCCTTTCCTCCCAGAGACCCAGACCACCCACACAGTTGCAGTCTTAGTAACTCTCCACATCAATCTTCCTCTTTTTTTTTTTTTTTGATAAATCAGTCTTCCTCTTTTCCTTGATTGCCTTAGGAAGTAAGGCCTGAAAATGTCCGCCACCTCCTGGGGAGGGATCCACTTGCAGCTGAAAAGATCACAGAAAAACTCCCAGATAAGAGAGATAAAGGGACAGGAAATAAATAAGTGGGGTAGGGTTTCTCCACTTTTCCTAGACAACAAGCAAATATGGGAGAGAGGCAACAAAAAAGCCTTCTTTTCTGCAGCATGTCACAAGTGTGAACCTTTCCAAGGAAAGATTCAGAGCAGAAAGCTTGAACCTTAGGTGGGATAGGCTTAGGCCACACTTCTTTCACTTGGAAGTCCACCCCTTGTGAAACAGGCAAAGTTAAGGATTTGAAAAACGAGGAGCAAGTGAAAAGTCCATTAAATAATCTACTATTCTTTATCTACAAGTCTTCTTCTTATTTACCAATTAAATGAAAAAAGATTTGTACTCGGACAAAATATAACAGAAGCAGTAAAATATGAAAAAAAAAGCAAGCATAAATGGTCAGGCAATGAAATTATGTAAGGAGGTCTACTAAAAATGGAAAGGATACCTGTACTTGATTTAATATTTACCAATTCCTTCACAAGAAATTCCTTTATCATTTCATCAATATCTTAAATGTATAGTACTATAGTTTATCAGTGCAACAACATCAAAATAGTAACTCATTGAAACCTTGTCTCTAATATGAATAAGACTTTGTAACCAAGCTCATTACAGAAATTCAAGGGTTCAAGTATAATTGAGATAAAAAAACAGCACTGAAGTATGTGCAGAAACTTACTTGAATGAAAGACCAAGGGCCTCTTCACCATTGTCAAAAATGCGTTTGAACGAGTCTTTAAATACAGGGTGCCCAAAACTTTCAGCTAGAACAACAAGCCCACCTGTCCTTTCAATGACAACTTTCATCTCTGCAACCCCAACCTGAAATCTCATTGTATTATAAAGGAAAAATGTGATTCCATACCACATTCATAAAGTAATATTTATATTTATTAAATAAAATTAGCAATCTCACTCCACTGAAGGAATTTTTTTACTACTAAACGCATAAAGTAAAATTAAACATTTAGAAAATAGTTAAAACGAAAACCATATGCAGCTTAATGCTTCTTATAGGCTCCTAAAACTACAAAACTTAACAGCACTTCCCAGCAGTGTTCCATGGGCTCCCTTACATAGATAAAAATGTCCTTGTCATACACATGACAACGTTGTCAAAATCTTGCAATTTACGGTACAATTTATGATACAAATGCAACCATGATTTGAATCATGGATCCCAAGGGTTTGGCTTTAAATCTTATGTCTGAAATCCCTTTCTACAAAAACCTTACAATTTTTTAATCCTACAATTTGATCAAGGAAGAGGAGGGATATGGTGATAGATTCTGTCTCTGATACCATGGTTCAAAGTATTGATACACCGATACACACAAACAGCATATCAGGTGTTTCAACACTCAATAACTTTTTTTTAGTTTTTTTCAAACTTGCTTCAAGGGATCCCTTATTTGGTCTTTCAAAGACATGCAAATATGAGATACAATATGCCCGATACAAGGTGTATTGTATCAAAATTTTAATCATTGTCTGATACATTTCACAGAGGAATCAAACACAGAACCTGTATCGGGCGTACTGTATCATATCGGTGGCTTAACGATACAACCCTACAGGGGTCGTATCAGGGTCTGACCTGGTTCAGGGGGTAGACCAGCCTTAAACTGACCCCTCTGAACCAATTTCAAAGGAAAAAAAAAGGAGAGCGAGCTCTGATACAGGCCGATACGCCCCTACCGGCATATTGGCCTGTACCAGTATTTGAAACCATGCCTGTAGGGAAAGGGTCCTATACAGGAACAAGGAGGATGGATGTTGCAAGAGCATGAGGGTGATCAAAACCTTGAATGAGTGAGATCGTTAGAGAAATCAGTTATAGATCATGAAAGTAAGCTTCAGATAAGGAGGAAGAAAGATTAGAGGCACAAGAGAGTAATGATGATCAGAGCCTTGACCAAATGAGATCAGAATTTGCAAGGAAAATTATTCTGGAGTTGGAGAAGGACAAGGATAAGAAGGTTAGCATACTCACATTGTCATATAAGCACTAGAATCAAATAGAAGCCAGTAGTTTGACATGAAAATAATCGATTTATCTAATACATGCGAAGATGAAGTACGTATTTGTGAAAATTACTTCTGAAGTTCATGTTAATCTCAGGGACTTGGTGAGGAGTCTAGTTGGTCGTTTTGTTAATTCTGATCCAGATGTGGAAGACGTTAGAGATTGGGCAGCAACTGTTTGGCACCCAAAAAAGGAACTGGAGTTAGGGAAACTAAATGCCAGCTTCTTCCCATTTACATTTGATAGCGTGGAGGAGGCAAATCTCACGCTGGAGAGAGAACAAAATGAGTTGCGATCTCCGGGTCTTAGAATCAGGAGGTGGTCTCCCTTGGTTGGTACTACAAGAGGCGTGGGTCCGTCAAGTTTGGTCTAGATCGTTGTTTTCAGAATTCCACTACATTTCTGGAGTCTGCCTACTTTCAAGGCGGTAGGGGATGTGTGTGGTAGAGTCAGATTTGCTGATGCAAAAACGAACTCATGGCGAAATTAGTGCGCTGCACAAATTCTGGTCAAATTTGCAGAGATTCAGCTGGTGCCAACAGTGTTATCACTTTATTTCTCTAGGCAGAGATATGAGCTAAGACTTGTAGTTGCAGGTTCTTACACTCTAAGATGGATGAACAATCTCGAAGAGCGAAAGAAGCCTAGTCAGAAGAATTTTTAGTCGCCTGGTGAATTGACTGAGTAGACAAACAGACAGGAAATAGAAAGGCAGAGGTAGATGAAGAGGGTATTTCTGGTAATTTAGGAATTTTTAAGGAAGTTAGCTTGAGGGATCATAATGAAGGCGGAGGCAGTCAGATCTCGAAGAGATTGGAGGAGGGTGCGTCCAGCTGAAGTCGGTCAATTTAAATCAAAGGGAGGGCTCAATTATCTTAATGGCTGGTGGACCTGGAGAGAAGAATGGGGAAACGGGGCACATGGACGGCCTTAAGAACAAAATTTCAGCAGATTTTGAAGAGCCACATAAACTTGTTTTAGGTCCAATGGAGAATTGAGTAGGCCCTGTTTGATTACTGTCTTTAATGATAGCTGGAAGTTTACTCAACTTAGGAAGGATAAAGAGGATAAGAGAAAGGTTTTAGGCTTTAAGAGATCAAACTTTAAAAGGTGTGGAACGTTGGATAGGAGAGCCAAGCATGGAGTTAGAAAAAGAAGAGGGGAAAGTTGGGTTTGGGTGATAGTCGAGTTTGATAGGATAAGAAAAGGGATCATTGGGAGGAACAGTGATGAAACTTGGTGATCATCAGTGTTCTTCAGTGGATAGTGATACAAGCTCTTGCTCTCAAGTGGTTAAAGAATTTGTGGTGGTTTGCATATCTTCTGTGCCTGAGGTGGACACTGCGGTTTCTCAAGAAATCAATGGTGACTCTGGATTAGCAGCTCCACTGGCTTCTGAGGCAGTCCTCTCTGCTGAGATTGAGAGGCTGGTAGAGGGGGAGAAGAAAGTTGGAGAAGAGTTTGTTGATGCCGATGCTAAGATTAAGGGAGAAGCTGAGACTAGAGGGAAAGGGGCCTTAGTTGTTGGCGGCAACAATGGTGATCAAGACGAGAGACATGAAGATGATCATTTTTGTTTTTGAGAGGTGAAGGCTGGAAGATTGGGAGTCGACTTGGGTAGGAGCAAGGCTGAAGAGGGGGAGTTAGATATTGGAGCAACTAGTAAGAAATCGTGTTGCTAAAAAAACCCTAAAATTGTGCATGTGACGAAGATTTTTCTAAACTGAAGCTTGGTCTGGCTGGAGCAGGACCTACAAAAAACTATAAATGGGTTTATAGGAGAAAGGGCGGGGGTGGGGGGAATGCTGCAGGCTCATCCATTGGGAAAGAAGCAACGAGACAACAAAGTAACTAAGTAAGTGCCAATGGTCTTGATTCTAGTCCGAGCATGTTGAAGCAAAGTAACGATAATAAGTTCAGTGTTTCAGGATGTGTGTCCATCCAGGATAGAGAAGTCACGATTGGTAAAAGTCTGGGTTTATTTTTTGGGGAGATGAATTTGCTATAAAAGCATTTGAGGAGTTTGAAAGAAGAAGACAGGAAGAGAAGTTGAATAAAAAAGTTCATGGGGTGGGAGGTGAGGCTTGAGACGAGGATGTTTCAAACCAGGAGGATGAGATTGTGGATGAAGACTGAGGCTTCAGTTCTCTAAAAACAGTGATTGAACTTTTGTTTGGCTTTTTATGCCTTTGGTCATCGTTTGAGCTTTTGATGTGCCTTTTGTCTGTAAGTTGTGGGGTGCCTGATTCTGTTATGGGGCTTTTGAGGTCTGTCTGTTGGGTCTTATTCTTATGATTGTGTTTTTCTCTCGGGTGATATCTTATCACCTGCCAGCTGTATTTCTTTTTCTGTTTTAATGAAATTCCCTTCATCCTTCAATAAAATAATAAGGTTAGTTGAGATAGAAACAAGAAAAAGAGGTGAACGGAAAAGATTGGATTTTTTATCAGTGAATATTATATTTACCTCTTCTCAAAAAAAAAACGAAAACGAAAAAAATTTTAGCTATAGCAGGCACTGAAAAGGGGATGATGAGAGATAAAAAGGTTTTAGATGGTTTAAGGGTCAATTGGGGATTTTTTGGGGGCGATATTCCTTTAGGAGGTTTTGGGTGAGTTGTCATCACTTGGCGATTTCTGTTGCCATTTTGTTTTTAATAAAATTTCTTTTTTATTTATTATAAAAAAATAATTCAATTAAGAATTAGTTCTCTATTTTGTCTATTTTTGGTTTTCATAAAACCAAAAACCGAATTTATGTTCCATAATAGACTAAGGAGCCATCTTCAGGATTAAAAGGCTTGAAGTTTTCACTCCTCGAGGAATTATTTTACAAGATTTTGCAATGAAAGTTTTGTGGGCTTAGTGCAAGGTGCCTCCTATACTAGAAAGCTATTATCCATATAACCATATGGGGATCAAGAGAGGGAAGGAACAGGGACATCCTTGACAACTGAAAATCATCACTTTATTCACCCCGAGTTCATGGATACTAGCATCATTGATAATGACAAAAAGAAGAATGTAGTGCAGATTCGCTGGCCATCCCCTGTCCTCCCATTAATAACCAATCGTTCACTTTGAATAATTTGTTTGGGAAGGTTAAGTTTCATTTAATTTTTTGGAAATAAAATAAAACTTATAAAGGAAAAAAAAAAGAATATACAAGAAAGGGAACCAATTGTCACCCGAAAGAGCAAAAAGAAGCCCTAACCCAAGAATCAACCCAATACCAATCCTCAACAACTACAAACCAACAACCAAAAAACCCAAAGACAAACAGACATCCAGCCCCCAGCAAACAATCAAAACAAACAGAGCAAAAACACAAGACTCCAACAGATCACCACTCAAAGATGACCCTAGCTTACCTCACACTGTCAACAGGTTAAAGACGATCACCTTTGCTTCTCCTGTTAGTTTTCTTTACTTTCTAACTTCCTGACAGGACTGACCCCAAATAAACCCCCTTTCTGTCTAGCAAACAATTTCAAGACCTAACAGTTTGATGAAACTTCCCGTTTTTGAAACATCTTACTGCAGTAGTAGTCCTTCATAAAATCCTTCTGGCATAGCATTGATTCTCGCTAATTCCAACACTGCCCTCCTTAAAACATTCAATTTAATGGTAGATCCAACAGGAAGCCCAAGACATATAGGATTATAGGGGTATTCTCAAACAGTGCTGAGATTTTCTCGGGCATTTAGAGGTCAAATATGCAATGTGGAATCAACCGAAGCTGAGGTGTTTTTAAAAACCTTATTAGCTCAATTGGTTAGAGCATTATGTTATTAAACTAAGGTTGTAGTCATACATGTTCATGTCCAACAGGCTAAACTCTTTAAAACTCTAAACCTCATGTATAAAACCTGCAATATAATAAATTCCCCATTCAACATCAAATTCAAGGTTAATTCACTATAGGAGCAAGCAAGGTAAGGTGCGCACGCATACACACACACAAAAAAAAAAAATGAGCCTCGTCTTTGAGCCTAGGCATACCTTTTAAAACACTATGTGATTTTGCAATCATATAAGTGAAAGAAAAAAATATGTTTAGCATCTAAAGTGAAAATCTTGTCAAAATTTTACCTTGATAGCCTCTAGAAACATTTCGCACTAGAATACAATGAGGTTGGAGATTTGGATAACTTACCAAGTGTCACATGAATTGAGAAGAAATGATAATATAACCGTTTTTCTAATGTTAAGTTTTAATTTCCATTAAGTTTTCTAGTAAGATTGATGTTCTATCAGTTTTAAGCATTAAAAATCTTTTAAATGAGCCCCTCCTTCCTCTTTCCCATCATGTAGGATCTGGATTTCTTCAGTTCCTTTGAGAACAACCTTTTTTCCTTGTGAGAGGCAGCTTGTGGCAGGATAAATACTTGTGATATCTTGCAGAAGAAAAGACTAGGCAGTGGTGCACCTCTCCTTATATCTGCATTATGTGCTTCAAAAATAAATTAACTATTAGACACCTCTTGGTAAATTTCCTGTGGTGTATGGGAATTTCTTTGGGACTTGATTAATGAAGGCAACCTCTCTTGGGCCCCTCCTAATACAGTTGGTGAGTTTATCTTGATATGGAGACTTAATCAGGAATTCGTTAGAGATCCCACAGTCTTCTCCTTTTGGCCCTCAGCTTCCCATTTCCCCAAGGCCTGACTGCACTTACACTCTGAGATTCAATGGCAGATTAAGAAGAGCCTCTGAATCTCCTCTGATGGCAGGAATTGGGGGACTTATTTACAAGCCAGAGGGGGTTATTTATTGGATGTTCAGTGGCCCTGTTTCAGCCCAAGATGCTTCTGAGGCTGAGATTCAAGCTCTTTTGTTGGTTCTACGGTCAGCTAAAGCTCTACAGGCGGAGTCTTTACTGATGGAAGGAGATTCTAGAATCACCATTGGGTGAGCCATAAGGAAAAGTGAAGGCCCTTGGAGGATCGCCCATTTCTTGCAAGAAATTTTTTATTTCTCTGTTTACCTCCATTGCAGTTTCAGATGGATCCCTAGGAACTTCAATGTTGTGGCTGATGCTGTAGCTAAAAGTGGGCTGGGAAAGAATTTGAAGTATAGTGGAAATATGTTTCCTATTTCTTGAGAGGGCCTTGGTTTTTTTGTTAGCCCTGTTTTCTCATGGACATCTCCCCATCCCTTCCTTTTTGAATAAAAGTTACCTTCTCAAAAAAAAAAAAAAAAACTTTTAAATGAAATTTTAAGAACCTAGGGGTGACAGGAATTTGGATGGAAATTTTAAGTTGACAAATCTAACCTGATAATGTCATTTTGAACCTAAGATGCTTTAGGCTACTATATATGTCTATTAATTCAAAGAGTCTTGAGGAATTGTTAAAGTTAGATATGGCCTTGATCATGAATGTTGGTGCAAGTCTTGGAGAGGAGTATAGCAGATTAATTACAACTAAATATCAAAAGAGATAGAGATAACTCATATTCATGTCTATGTCTATATGGAAGCTTAAGCAAAAACATTGTAGGAAGTCACCCTGGAGAGGAAAAGGACTAAGCCCAAACCTGATCAAGTGCAGAAGCAAAAAGATCTAAAACATGGCCCTGGCTAACAAGCTGCTTGGCAAGACCATCATAAAATTTTACAGCTTTATGGAAATGAGCTGCTGCATCCTTATCAAGATCTTTATGAGAACGTACTGGTTCCGACAGATCTTTTGACACAATCTGCAAATAACACATTATTGATACCTAAATACTTTCCATAAGTACAAAAAAAAAAAGTCTCCAGAAAATACAGCAGCAAAGAACCTTAGTGATGAAGTAATTCAACAACATGATGCGTACAACTGCATGTTATATTAAAAATCAAGTTTATTCGACAATAGAAAGAATCTATGATGATACAAAATAATTCAATAACTTGATAATTAAATGCTATCTAATCTTATTGATTTCTTTAGCTAGGCAAGCTGTTAGATGGGACTTACTTGACACTGGCTCTTGATTCTATATATATGCAGTGGATGGAATGCACCAAGTTAGTATTTTTAAAAGCGCAAGGGGCAATTTGCACCCAAGGCACGCACCTTTTCGAAACATGGGACAAAAATACAAAAAAAAAGGCAAATTTCTCAAAACAATGCCAAAATAATCAAAAAATTTAATAAAAAATATAAAGTTAAAATTCCAAAAACCTATTATCTAAAATAAAAATGCATACACATAACATGTAAAGCATATTCGAATTAAAATTTAAAAATAAACTCCAATTGCAAACATATAAAACATTTTCAAGCATGTAAAATCAACAATCTCTTTTTCTTCAATTGCATTACTACAACTGATAACACTTGAAGTTCTAGGAATGAAAGAACCAGATATAGAGGTGAGCATTTGGTTTAATCGATTGCAAACTGAACCACATAAATCGAAATAAAAAAATGAAAACTGAAACCGAATTACAATAAAACCAAAATTTCCGGGTCGGTTTTCGGTTAAAAACCGAATTTAATTAATATATATAATATTATATATTATAACCTATAATATATATTATGAAAATGAAATCCATTATAATACATTATATATAATATATTAATATATAAGTATATAGCATATTATATATTAAATGTTATATATTGTATATTATATATTACATATTATATAATAAACTTTGGTTAATTCGGTTTTTTCGGTTAACCGAATTTCTAAATCTGAAAACTGAAAACCAAAATTCCTAAAAACCGAATTACCCAAAAACCGAAATTTTCGGTTCAGTATTTCAGTTTAACCGAATAATGCTCACCCTAACCAGATATATCGTTTGAGTGTGAATAGTTAGCTAACAAGTCCACAACTAGGTTGCCTTCACCCTACAGCGTCTCGAGCAAATACTTTCCAGTCACCACCCCCAATTGCATTACTTCAAATAGCTATTGTGATGTAAAATATCTTGAATTCCTAATTCTAATTTCTGCGAGCCACCTTTGTACCAAGCCCCTCAAGGCAAGCCCAAAGAAATCTATATTACAGTCTTAAATTCTTAATCCTTACACAAAAAAAATGATGATTTTATAATTTTACTTGGGCTTGTGGTGGAAGGATTTCTTTGGGCTTGCCTCAAGGGACTTGTGGTGGAAGGATTTCTTTGGGCTTGCTTCAAGGGGCTTGGTCGGGGGTCCGGGAACAGAGCCCCTGACCCAGCTGTTAGGTTCAAAGAAGAACAAAAGTGCAAAATTTAAAAAAAAAAAAGGTTCACGCTTGGGCTGAAGCACAAGGCACACCAAGCACTCGCCTTTTAAAAGTGCTACGCCTGAGGTACCTTAAAATGTGCCTCGCCTGAGTGCCTAGGCACACCTTTTAAACCACTACTCCAAGTAGCTTTCATGTTGGGTATTCTCATGATAGCAAAGCTCTTCAATATATTTCAAAAATTTGAGGTTACCATACATTTCTTAACCTTCCAATAAAGACACCAAATCTAAGTTTACCAAAGTAATCTCAGCTTACCATATTGAGATAGGCAAGTGAACAAAGGAACTATTTGTTTTATTTTCCTTTACTTTTTCAGTTTTTTTTTAATTAAGCAATATATTCAGTAAACATGTACATGAAATACCAGTCTTTTCTGGTCAACGTGAATAATGCATGAATCACTTCACTTTTGATAGCTTACTTTCTGGCCCGCTTCTTCCAACTAGCTGCCGTAATGAAATAACATTACAACATTACAACATAACAAATAGAAGAGGATGCTGTGAACATCCCCCCATAGTTAAAGATACTATTGTTATGCTGTGAACATAACAAATTGAACTCAACAAAAGTTTATCTGTTATGTTTAAAAAAGTGGGGCTGAGAAAGCCTGTTATACAAAATAAACTGAGCTATGTGGGAGATGGGGCTAGAGTGAGAATTTAGAAAGACAATTGGAGTGGGGTTGGGAAGCTGTGTGACCTATGCCTAAGACTGTATAGGTTGGCTGAACAGCAGGTGTCAATTGCCCACTGCTATGAAGTTAGAGGTGATCAGGTGGTATGGAGTCCCAAATTCAGAAGGCCTCTGCTTGATTGAGAGGTGGAGTGTATCTTACTGCTTGACAAATTAGAGCAGACAAGAATTTCTACATCATCCGGCAATGGTTTGTGGTGGAGTGTAGAGATGGAAAATTCTCGGTGAAGCCAATTATCAAAAAAAAAATTCTCGGTGAAGCCCTTCTACCAGGCTCTGATCTGATCAGAGTTTGGGGAATCTGGTTCCACCAAGAGTTGAAGCATTTGCTTGGCTAGTTGCGTTGGACAGTATTCTCACAACAGATCATTTGAAGTGCAGAGATTTCAGTTTCAGCATCTAACTACTGTTACTTATATACAAGACAAATGAGGAAACTGCTCATCACTTGTTCTTCTCATGCAAAGTGGTAAACTTCATCTAGAAGTTTTACTCTTTCCTCTTTGGGGTTCCTGTCTTCCAGCGTTCCTCAATAGCAGAGATCCTCTTTTCCTGGCCAAGGTTCAGAGGAAGTAAGAAAGCCAAAGTCATCTGGAGCTGCATCCCATTTGTAGCTTGTTGGACATTATGGTGCGAAAGGAATAGAATCCGCTTTGAGGTAAGGAAAAGGGCATTGAAATGGTAGTGGCTTTGGTTGGAAAGCTCGTCACAAGCTGGGTCCTGACTCTTTCAGAATTTGAGCACATCAACAGTTCAGGTTTGGTGGAAAATTTTTCGGATATTCTTGAGATTCAAGCCTGTAATGTGAATCGTTTTCATTTGGATTAAGTGATCTGGTGTGTCACCTTGACACCCAATCAGAATGTACTCTCTTTTTATTTTTAATAACATATATATAATTTACATGTCAGCTTCCAAAAGTAAATGCAGCATTAAATCTTGCCCATAACAACATTAACCATTTATTGCTTCTGCTCAAAATTCCAGTTGTTTCTTTCCTTTTAAATCAACTTTTGGGAAAGGGTGTGAGGTTCCACAAGATGTTTCCTTTCTTTCTGAAACTCCAACAGGCCATGCATTGGCAAATGATAAGACCTACCCACCACCAGCCAAATAATTTAATAAGGAAATACCAATAACATATATCGTGGAAGAAGGGGCAACTAATAAGAAGGTGATCAACGGATTCATCAAACATGCCACATGGAGTACAGAAATTGTGAAGATACCAACTTCTGAAATATCAACTAAACCATGGCCAGGATTTTACCTAAACATGCAACCCCAAATCCCATAAAGAAACTGACCCTTGGGGGGTATTAGGATTCCCACAACTAGAGCCAAGGGAATGGAGGGTATGGTCCATTAACGAGAGGAAAAAGGATTCAATGGATAACAAACCATTCAGGTCAAGATCTCAAATTCTTCTTCTCTCATATACTAGCCTGAAAAAATAAAAAATAAAATAAAATAAATCCCTTGCATTTGGACTAATAGTTCTACAAGCACAAGAACCCACATTTGTCTTCACAATCTGACTTGACAAAAATCCCTTGGATTTGGGCAGATAGTTCTACAAGCATATCAGCCTCCCAACCATTAATTTCCGTACACAATTGAGGTACCAACATTTTATAACCCTAAATGATAAAGTGTTTGGCTTGACATGTTCCATCAGTCTTAAGGCTTTTTGGCATATTGCTCAAGCATGTAACAAGCAAAAAGGGCTACCTGGAGTAGAGTGAAAGCCATCACAGAAAGGACTACCTGGAAAAAAGAGTGAAAGCCACCAAAGGGAAAGGGCTACCTGCTACCTAGGGGTGCAACTTGGGTGGGTCCAACCCGAGCCCGACCAGACCTGAAATTTTGCACTGGTTGGGCCTGAATTTTTGAGCTGTGAACTGGGCCTGAACCAGTAAACTCAAACCCAACCTAAACTTGGGTTACACTTGGGTTGAAGCCTCGGGTAGCCCAACCCAACCCAAGCTCGCCTGAAAAAATACATACATATGTGTAGTATTCATATAAAAGTATCTTTTTTTCTAATTATGCACATATGTGTATATGTATATTGTATAAAGTATGTATATGTACATTTGTAAATGAAATTTGCACATATTTTAAATTAATTAAACTCTTAAATTGGGCCATAAAGTCAAATAAAAGATGACTACATAAATATATATATATACAAATTCTTTCAAACCCAACTAACCTGACCTGGCCCAGCCCAACCCGATTTGTGTGGAGTTAAGCTCAAGTTGGGTGTGGGTTGTTAAACTTGGGGTTAACCTGAGGCTGGGCCAGAGCCAGGCCCAAGCCAAGGTTTGCACCTTTAGGGTTGCAATCCAACCTGCCCGAGTTGCACCCCTACTACCACCAGAGTGTAAGCCGTCGTAGAAAGGGCTACCTACCGCCAAAGTGAGAGCCGTCATGAAAAGGGCTTACCTTCCGCTAGAGTGAGAAGCGCGGTAGTGTGTTACGGTCCTAAATGTTTGAAGTGCTTGGCATGAAGCGTTCCATCAGTCTTAATGCTTTTGGTGTATTGGCTGAGCACATAACACAACACTACCATCTTAGCAACCAACTCATACCAATTAGCAATGGTAACATTCTTCTCCATTGTCTGATTAGATGCAACCCCACAACCACCACACACACACACCATCTATCTTCCCAAAATCACACCTGATTTCCCCAAACATCAAATGACACATCCTTGGAGAAATCCAATGAGCAATTATGCCTAGCCAAAGAATGCAATATCAGATGGATCAGATGCTTGAAAGGACTGCCAATAGTGATACCGAAGCTGATCACATCCATACTTGCTTAAAGCTACAATAGCATAAAGGGCTAGAACCCTCAAATCGCAAATTTGCAATTTAGCAAGAAGTTCCTTGGTCACTAACCAAAAGGATTATATCCCAAGCCCCCCTTTCTCCTTTACCATGCATATATGCTCCCAATTCACCAGATGGTATTGCTTTTTCTCTTCAATCCCATCCTACAAGAAAGCCCATTCCCTCTTCTCCAACATCTTACCCATGGAGGCTGGGAAGGAAAATAAAGGCAAAAAGTGGAAGATTAGATCAGAAAGATTTTATTAATATCAACTTGTCGTCATTAGAAAGGTAAGCCTTCCTCAAAATTGCCAGCTTTCTCCCAAAGCACTCAACTACCAGGTCCCATATAGCCTCAGACCTGTGACTAACATCAAAGGAAGGCCCCAAATATGGAGGCGGGGGCATATGGCACCAAACTTACAAATTAAGGCATCAAACTTACAAAGGAAGTCCCCAAACCGGAGTTAGCATTGTACACAAACATTGGAAGATTGCATTAAAATGCAAATTCATGGATACAAATTCTTAGCTGAGAATAAAAAGAGAACAAAAACGTTGTTATCTTTCATTTGATCCCTGTTCGAACACAAGCTTACTGTCGCTAAAGGTGGGTACCAACATAATGAGCGAAACCCAACAGCGAGGCATTTTCAGATCCATGGGGAACATCACTTAATCCGTCAAAAGAATTTATTAGTAAAAAGATGGGTAAGCAATCTTACCGTTCCTGGGCCTTCCGTGCATGGACCACCCACCATAGCTACAATACGAGCACCAGTGCCAGGCGAGCAAGCCGCCAGTAGGCCTGCAGCAACGCTTAGAGCTACACCTGTGCAGCGTAACGCCCTATTACCAGGTTGAACCGACCATTGATCCGTTTGCAACTCATCTAGTAGCTGAAGTTTCATGAGAGATTAGAAAAAGAAATGTCAATTTTCATATTTTTCAATAGATGGATCAACTTTCCCTGAAGAAATTCTCAGTCCCCCAGATCTCAAAAATAAAATAATAGATCTAGAACAACGAGTAGATCAATAAGAAACAAAAGAAAACTAAGTGACAACAAAACTAACCGTATCAAGAGTATATTCGCATTCTGAAGCGGGAAGCAGAAATCGATTAACTCCGGAATTGGGCATTACATTTTGGACGGCCTTCGGATACCCAGGGGCGGCCCTCTGCGGCGCAGCACTAAGGCCCAATTGATCCAATACCTGCTCTTTAGAGATCTCCTTGCTACCACGAAAGACGTAAACCTTGGTGAGATCCGAGAACCCAAGCTCGTGAACCTGAACCTGCGTTCCAAACGAAATGAACCCAACGAGAGCGTTCTCGGGCAACAATCCAATTGCCTGCTTGAGCGCGGATTTGACAAACCCTAGCTCCTCCTCAATGACACAGGTGTCGAGAACGAAGAGGAATACATGAGAGAGAGGCGGCGGAGCCGGGACAGCAGGGTTCTCAGGGACAACGTACTCGACGGTGGTGTACTGCGGATACAGCTCGGCGGGGACATTGGTCTCAGAGATCATGGAGTAATGGGGCGGGAAATGGTTGCGCTGGAAGCAGAAGGGGCAGATCCATATTTTGGCGGTAAAATCGACGCGGCAGTACGGGTTGAGGACGCAAGCGCAGGTCTTGCATCGGAGGGGGAGGTACGGGAGGGTGGGGATGTCGGGGTGGGGTCGGATCGGAGAGATCGCAGCGGCGAGCGGGATCACGCACTTGCTGGCTTCCACCTTCGTTCTCGGCCACGCGTTCCATGTCATCCGTACTCCATCGATTCCCTCCGGGTCTGACGCTGCCATCTCCGACATCTCTCTCTTCTTCCCTTCTTCTCTGCTTTTCCCAAACGTTGTAATCAGAACAAATTGGGGATTTAGGGTTTTCCTTTTCGTTTTTTTTTTTTTTTGATTTTCTTAATTTCTTTCTCTTTTTCGGTTTTTTCCCGGGTTTCAGACAGAGACGGGGGAGCGAGGGGCGACCCCTTGACGGAGACGGGGAAGGGGTCACCACCACCGGTTAAGCCTAGGAAAATCAAGGAGGTAAGAGAGAATGAAATGGAGATTTTTGCATGCTTTGGCTATATATGATTGTCTCCTGTACGTATCGGCATCGATTGCATTGGATCATTGTATGGCTCCGTGCTTCTTTTCTTTTTCTCGGTTAATAATTAATAATTAATCTTCTGTTTTCTGTTTTCAGGAGAGACGAGAGTAGCAGTTTCCATCTTTAATTTCTTGTTTATTTTTTAACGGTTTAAACCACAGCTTTGACCTTGGGTTCGTCACGATAATCTACGGTTCTTATTGAAAGATAAAATGGTGTTTGATTTACATTAACATCTGGGATTTGATGTGGGTGTAGTTGGTTCGGCATGCGTGTTCTCCGCTACCATTAGAGTAGAACGTCCTCATGCAACTCTTCGAAGCTTCGCCCTACAGACAAGAGGCAATCACATTGGCTCAGATGCATACGAGGAGCATTGCTCGGTTGCTCTGTTCGACTATGATACCGAAAAGATACGATACCAAACATTTAACCAATGAACCGGTATCATAAGTGTGAAGGTAACCAATCAGGTGGTGGTAGCCAGGCAGATCACTGGAAAAATTAGGTGGTATTTAATTTAATTATTTTTGAAAATTTATAGGGTTTTGATTGGTCAAAAGACTCGAAACCCTTCAGCTACCGGCAGCATTGATTTTCCCATGTTCTCATGGACCTATGGTTTTAGGACCTCTGTTGGACCGGTTGCGCAACGTAACCTTTACTACTGGGCACGCAGTTATTTTTCTGAGCATAGAGCCTAGTGGTTAGGTTGGAATTTGGCAACATTTATTAACACGAGCAGCTTAATAGTTAACAAGGCCCAAGCCCATTATCCACTAGAGGCCCGTAGGTGGACTAGTACAGTAAGCTAAGTTTGCTTGGATTGGGCTTTGCTTAGCTGACACTCAATCAGACCCAACCTGCTCAAGTAGAGGTATTAAGGCTAAGGCTCAAAGTATTGGAAATGCAAGGTGTATCAAGGTGTATCATAAAGACAATTTTAAGAAATGAATCGAAATACATTTTAAATATGCATGGATACGGACGAAAATTTAAGATACATATAAATATGATACAAAATTCAAATAAATCATAAAAAATATATTAGTAACAATACTTACAAGTTTTATCTGATTGTAAATAAGTCGTTTAAATGTAAAAAACCATAATTTAATGTTTATATAAAATGTGACATATTAAGATATAATTAGTAACTGTTGAAAAACTAAAATGTGAAAAAAGCAAAAAAAATTAAAATGTGAACATATATACATCAATTTTCAAATAACCAATATAATTTATTTTAATATTTATTAGTATATAAATTTTAATAATTAATTTCAGCATTTATTAATAAGCACCGCTAAGAAAATATAAAATTTACATAAAACTAAAGATGTATATAATTATAACAAACAATTGGAGTGGCTTAGTTATGAAGTTATTTGCATTAAAATCTAATGACCAAGGTTCAAGTCTTGATTAACATTTGTAGTTTTTATACAAACAAAGTGAAATTAATGAGAGAGATGATCATTAATTAATGAGAGAATTGGAATTAGGCGCTAAATTTCAAATTTGAATTTTAATTTGCCTTAAATATAGGACTAATTAACAAATTAATCAAGGAGAAGTCATACATAAATGTAGGATTGACATACAACATTAATGAGAGAGAATCGATATTAAATATAAATTAACCAAATTAATGGAAGAAGGAGAAGCGAAACAATTTAGTTTGTATCGACTTGTTTTTGGGCTCATATTGATCGATACATATCTGAAACGACCTAATATAGGGCCAATACATACGAAAAGAAATGGAACAAATGATTTATATATGTCTCGTGTATCGGTTTCTTACCAGAACGGTACATATTGGCCGATACGGCCCAATACGTTGCGATATTTTAAACCTTGATTAAGCTCTGTTTGGTTTTATTTATTTTAAGTGCTTTTTGGAATAAGCACTTAAAATAAGTATTTGGACCACATATTAAAGTGGAAAATAAAGCACTTATGCTTATTTGGCAAATAAATCAAGAATAAGTGCTTATTTAAAAAAGAATCACTTAAAAAAAAGTAGGTTCAAGGTGACATTTTTTCAGCATTTATTCAACATGTGCTTATTCAAAAATTTTGGGATGATCTAGTCCCTAAAATATTTTGGTAATACCCAAACTACCCCACTAATGGAGAAACCCTTGTCTTCTCCATTCGCACAGTCTAGATAGGGTAGCGGTGGCAAGAGACAAGAGGAGTGACCAGTAACGACTTTAAGGCAACCACTGAAACCCTCTCAATAGGCGCAAGGCCATTTCAAATGCCTTTTTTGTTGTTTTTTTTCCTCTCGTTAGCTATGCACAAGGTTTTTAAAATTGAACGGACAACGAACCAGTCAAGGGTCTTCCTGGGTCAAACGATGCAACCGTTCAAACCAAATGGATGATCCATTATAACAGACAAATTAAAAAAAAAAAAAAGAGCGACCAAACCGTTGAAAGGTTTGAATGATTCGACTGCCTGGATCAGCGGTTTGCTGACCAAGTCAACAGTTTATGGCGAAACAACTGTTCTAGGGTAAAACGGAACCAATCACCTGGCGGGTTCCTAGTTTTCTGGTTCGGTCTAGTTTTGAAACCATGGTTATGCGAACCAAAGAGGGAATACCTTCATCAATGATACCCTTATCATAACCATCGCCTCTGCAACTAAACTCATTAGAACCTCCCTCTCTTTCAAAAAAAAATCAATTTCAAATTTGAAATCGAATGTGAATGCAATGGTACCCTTGATGTATCCATCACCTTTGCAACTCAACTCATCAAAACATTCCTCTCTTTCAAAAAAAAAAAAAAGATTTCGAATTTGAAATCTAGTGTGAACCCAATGGTGCCCTTGTCGTATCCATCGCCTATGCAACTCAACTCATTGAAATCTCCATCGTTAAAAAAAAAAAAGAGATTTCGAATTTGAAATCTAATGTGAACGCAATGGTAGCCTTGTTGTATCCATCGCCTCTACAACTCAATTCATCGAAATCTCCCTATCTTCTAGAAAAAAAAAAACGAGTTCAATTTTGAAATCTAATGCGAATGCAATGGTACCCATGTTGTAATCATCACCTTTGTAAGCTCTCGTTGAGTATATCTCTAACATTGTTTCAACTACTAGCAACGTCATTGGAAACGGTTTTTATCGAATGGAGAATCGACATCCCTGAATTCGTAACCACACGTGTGTGGTTGGGGAACACTCTCGGTGATGTTCTTTGCAGGCAGGGAATCAAAATATGTGATTCCTATGAAACTAGGTGCATCAAACACAGCTTCATCATCATCATTCGTAAAATGATACAAAACTCACAAAAAAACAGAGCACAGTTTGCACAGAAGAAACAAACATGCTGAAGAAAAAGTATGTCTCACTCATACTTTTACTTGTCGAATGACAATATATATAAATACATATGTGATGAGGCCAATACAATTGTGATGAGCTCTTAGAAAATATCACACGGTGAATGCCTTTGGGTTGTCCACTTGGCTTTCCGGAATATTGGAACTTTCTTTAACAAAATCATGTTTTGTTAACACCCCCCGATCGAGTTGGGTATGAAGGGAACGAATGCTTAAATTGCCAAGTAGATAATGGAATATATTTGCCCCTAAGGCTTTGGTGAACAAGTCAGTTGGTTGTTCATCTATTGAAAGGTGAGAGGTTTTGATGGTCTTGGTTTGAATATGTTCACGCAGGAAGTGACAACCAATTTCTATATGCTTCGTTCGTTCATGAAAAAATTGGAATATCTACTATATGAAGAGCTGCTTGATTGTCACAACGAAACAATAAATGCTGAGTGACGGAAATGTTGAGATCAACAAGGAGGCGTTTGAGCCAAAGCAACTCTGTAGTGGTGGAAGCCATTGCACGATATTTCACTTTGGCTGATGAGTGGGCTATAATGTTATGTTTCTTTGTCTTCCAAGATACAGGAGAATTACCAACAAAGATCACATACCCGTTTGTGGATCATCAGGATATTGGACAATTGCCCCAGTCAACATCACAATAAGCTTGAAAAACAAAGCCATTTGATGAAGGTAAGAAAAGGCCTTTGTCTAGAGAGGCATGAAGATACATGATGATGCATAAGGCTGCAGTCATGTGAGCTTCAATTGGGTGTTGCATATGTTGACTAAGGGCATGAACAGAGTAGCACAGTTCTAATTGTGTGATGGTTAAATATATTAATCAGCCAATGAGACAACGGAAATGACTAGTGTCTGAAACTAAGGGACTCTTCTCATCAAACTGTAGTTGTCGTTCATTGGAAATGATGTTGGGTGACAACCAATCATGTCTACTTATTGTAATATGTAAAGTAGGTACTTTTGTTGATTTAAAAAAATTCCAAATGAAGAGCATTGAACCTAAATCCCCAAGAAATAATTGAGTGGTCCCAAATATTTAAGACAGAAACAAAATTAATGCTAGTGATGATCAAATCATCGACGTAAACAAGGACAACAATGTATGAACCTGAATTATAGGAGAAGAAGAGTGAGTAGTCATTTAATGAGTAAGTGAGCACATTCTGCTTGAGGGCATCTACAAAATTTTCAAACCACTGTCGGGAAGCTTACCATAAACCATAAAGGGATTTTTTTAGTTTACACACTCGCTTGTCTCCTAAATTAGAAAGTCCTATCAGAGACTTCATCAAGTAGATCACCATTAAAAAAAAGGATTACTAACTTCATGTTGGTGAAGGGTCCATCCCTCACTGGTAGCAATTGACAAAAGGCACCGTACTTTGACTAGTTTGGCCACTGGTGTGTATGTGTCATGGAAGTCTTGACCCTCGACCTGAGTGTACCCCTTAGCCACAAGTCTTGCCTTATAACATTCAATTGTTCATTCAACTTGATACTTGATTTTGTACACCCATCATGCACCGATGGTTCATTTTCTTAATGAAAGTTCAACAAAAGTCCATGTGTTAGTTTGATTCAATGCTGGAAGTTAATATTCCATATCTTGCTGCAACATGGATCATGAACTGCTTGATTATATGTGTATGGCTCAATTGGAGTGTCAACATGATGAAGGAAGCTGGTTGAGTACCCAGAGAATTGGCATTCATAATCCCTCAAGCATGCCAGAGTTTTTTGTTGTCAATGAGGGTGAGTTATGTTAGCTATGCCATGGTTAGGATAAACCAGATTGGGCTGGGCGTTTGCTCATCAGGTAGAGGGCAATAAATGTTGTCAGAAGTGGGTAATAGTATAACCAGCCTGAATTGGTAAAATGTGTTAATTTATTTAACATGAATAATAAAATGATTTTCATAGAAGACAACATTGCACGAGGTGAACATTTGCCAGGTATCCATATCAAAGATTTTGTAAGCCTTTTGTCCAAATGGATATCCAACAAACACTCCTCTAATTGTACAACAGTAAACTTGTTGCGAGTACAATTGTGGTTTCTAACATAGACCAAGTAGTCGAATACGCGAACATGATTGTATGTAGGTGGTCAATTAAACAACAATTTGAAAAGTGGCTTGCTGCCGAGTACTTGAGTTGGGAGATAATTGATCAAATATACCATTGTGCACACACACTCTCCCCAAAAGAAAAGAAGAAACCCTGCCTGGAAGCAAAGTGCTCGAGCTTTCTCAAGCAAGTGTCCGTATTTGTGTTCGACCATGCCATTTGTTGTGGTGTGCCAATGCAATAATGTTGATGATACATTATCACAGTGATAATGATTATAATAACCATCCAAATGTCAACATGAACTAAATGAAATAGTTCCGTTGCTCGAGAGCTGCTTATGGGAAATGGCATACACAATTGCTTTGCATGATGACAAGTGTCACATGGTAATCTTGCAAGAGAGTGGAAACGCCATGAACTAATGAAAGAGAATGTTGAGAAGTATGACCCTAGCGCTTGTACCATGTATCAGTAGTAACTTCATTGTGAACAGTCAAAGTAGAGGAACATGGAGTGTCAACAGTGAAGTGGTAGATTTTGTTCAGTGCCTCACCCATTCCAATAGCTTTCCTCGACACTAGGTCCTGAATCACACAAGTAGTTGGCAAAAAAATGGCAATGCATCAAAATTGATCAGTTAATTTGTTGATTGAGAACAAATAGCAATGGAAACCAAGTATAGGGATAACCTCATGAAAAATAAAATCCGGTTAGCATATTCGACCCTTGATGTGTAGCTTGCAAAACAACTACATTGGGCAAATGAATTGGTTGAGGTTGGGGCAATACTATGTGAATAATAAGGAATTTCATATCAGAAACCATATGATCTGAAGCTCTGCTATCCAAGATCCAAGAAGGTTGGTTGGGAAAGGTAACAAGAGCCTTACCAAAGGCATTGGCTGTGACATTATCTGGCATTATGAGAGCCATAAGTTGATTGTATTGTTCCAGGTTTGATCCTTGTATGAGAGTGCTTCATTATTCTGTGTGTTGACTAAAGCAAATGTGGCTTTTGTTCCCTTGCCTTGTCATTGTGTTTTTCCTTTGTCCCAATGTGGTGGGTATCCAACAAGTTCAAAGCAACGATCTCGTGTATACCCAGGTTTCTTGCAATGCTCACATTTCACCTTAGGCTTGGTCTAGGTATTAGACATCCAATGATTCTTGGAAAAATTTGCAAAGAGTGTTGTTTTGGCATCAAGATCTGTATTGAACGGTGTATTGACAACAACAAGGTGTTTTTCTAACATTGTTGAAGATATCACTGAGTCCTATGAGAAACCGATGCAACTTCCAATCTTCTCGCATGGTCACAAATTGTTTAGCTGCTTTGCAAGTGCACTCAAGCACAAGAACCAATGCTTATAGCTCGTCCCATAGGGCCTTCAATTTGGTGAACTATGCTGCTACCAAAAGATTTCCTTGTTGTAATGTTGTAAGGTTTTTCTTGAGCTAGTAGGTTCTTGGCACAATCTTCTACGAGAACCTCTTCAAGATATTTCTAGATTTTACTTGTCGTGTCTGTGTAGACAACACTGCCATGGATTTCACACACCAATAAAAAATCCAAGAAATCAACACTGAATTGCATTTGATCCAAAGTGATTATTGCGGTGATCCTACATCGGGCCTTAGCAATGAGCCATCAACAAAGCAATACTTGTTTTTGGCTCTTTAAGGCATTTATCATCATATATTGCCAGGTCAAGTAGTTATCTCCATTGAGTGGACAAGATACCAATAGAGTCCTTGGAGTATCTGAGGTATGCAAGCGGGTGAATCGTGATCCAATTCCATCACAAGAAAGTTAGATGAAATATAGAAACCCATAATGGCTCTGATACCATATAAAATTATACAAAACTCACAAAAAATAGAGCACAACTTGCATTGAAGAAACAAACTTTCTGAAGAAAAACTCGGTCTCATTCATACTTTTACTCATCGAATGATGACGCCTATAAATACATACGCGATGAGGTCAATACAATTGCAATGAACTCTTAAAAATGATCACGCGGTGAATGCCTTTGGGTTGTGAGCCTATCTTTCCAGAATATTCAAACTTTCTTTAATAGAATCATATTCTCTTAACATCTCTCGAGAATGCGACTGTGGAAATCGTTGAGACTAAGGGGCTTGTTCTTTGCAATTGGAGTGAAAGGCTCCACTTTGCAAAAGCGGTAGAAGAAATAAACAATAATGTCGTTGTCTGTATCTCTAGAGAGAATATTGTCCACTTAATGTGTGGGCCCATGTGGTTAAAAATGTGTGTGTGAAACAAGGGCAAAAATTAGCATTTGTGGGAAAAGTAGTTCACCAAATATCCCACCCTAATAAGTACTTAAAATACATAATAAATGGTTTGACAAATAAATCACCAAACAACATTAAGTGGTTGTTTAAATACGTACTTAAAATAAACACTTGTACAACAAGTGCTTATTTCTCAAACCACTTATATCACCAAACATAGCCTAATAAAAAACTAAAAAGCCAAAAAATTGAACCGAATATACATGGGTCCATTTGGTTCACCAGAATAGCGGTCTGGACTCAAAATTGGATTGGGCCATTATGATTTCAATTGTTTGGTTGGGCGGAATGCGAACCCCATTCCCATTCCTAGTGGAATGGCCCCCATTTGAGGGAATGGTCATCCCCCCCCCGGGAATGAAGTTCCATTCTAGTTGGAATTGAAATAGATCATTCCAATTCCAATTCCAAACCTTACATATATTATGTATACTATACATATTTTTAATATGTGTTATGTAATGAATGATATAATATACATATTTATAATATATTTATATACTTATTTGTAGTATAAATTATAAATGTGAAAAAAAAACAAACTGATTGATTTGGTTCAATGTATTGCAAAAATCAAGTGGGACAAATTTGATTTAAAAAATATGCCCATGGTTCGATTAAGCACTCCTACAACCAAGTTAAACCCTTCCTTCAAATAAAGCAACTTGTCTTGCACCACTAATCCTATGTGAAGTCCCCAAGATGTTGGATTGGCATATCGTATCTTACCAAATTGGACTAGAAAAAACCAGTTTAGTTACCATTTAAGGAGTCTAAGTTGACTACCCATAACATCATGTTTTTTTTCTAGGGGTGGGGGTGGTCTTTATTTTTATAGTAATAGTTTAAATTTATTATATTATATTATGTTATATAATATAATTACATATAAAATAATAGATTGATGGATGTTCTATTTTAACTTTGTACTTGTATAAGTTCAAGTTACATCATTTATATTTGAATATAAAAAGTAAAACATGAATATAACCGGTCTTTAGTGAAATGCCCTCTTATAATTCCTGGATTTATTAGAATCTACTCTATAGTTTGTGTTTTACTAAAACACCCCCTATAGTTTGCAATTAATTTACTTAATCAATCTTTCATTAGATGATAGTAGAAAATAACAATTTTGACCCTAATTTCTATTTGAATAATTTTAATCAAAATAAATAAAATAAAAATATAATTTTTACCCTTAGTAAGACGGGAGCAAACACTCTATTTGGCTCTATTTGGTCAATTTTATTCCCTATACAAATGTGTGTTAGGGGTAGTCTAATTTTAGAAAAAAAATGATAATGGAACTATTCCCTTGAATATTTTCCACTAAGTTTAGGTGATAAATGAAAAAAATAAAACACTTCTTAGTGAAAGGTCTGTTAAGTAAATAGGTTGCAAACTTTAGGGAATGTTTTAGTAAAATGAAAACCACAAGGTAGTTTTAAGCAAATCTATAGGGGGGTTTTAATAAATGACCCAATATAATATGATAGAAAATACAAGTATGCATAAAGTAGTACTGCCCTTGAAAGTCCACCACTTGTTCTTTCAATGCCCGACCACTAAATTGTGGTTTTAGTGGTCGGGCATTGAAAGTTGCCTCATCCTTGACTATGAGAGTTGACTATCGTTTACAATAGACCTTGTCTAATCGGTTGGAAAGTTGTTTCAAGCAAGACAGCTTAAACGAGCACTTAGAAAGTTTTTTGACAACTGTCCCTTAAAATACCCCCAGCCTACCCTTGAAAAAGATTAATACCCACTTTTGACAGTTGTCAAAATATTTATCAGGTGCTTATTCAGCATGCTTACTTTGTTGTGCCTACTAGATCCGGTAATGCTCTTTATTTGTTTTCCTTATCATTTTTGTTGGTTGCTCTATTTTATGGCACCTTTGAAGACAAGATGTAAAGCCTTCATTGAGAAGAGGCCTTTTCAACCCCTTTTATGGCCTCTATTGCTCAAGCTCAAATGGCCAAAACTGAACTGCATATATCCCTCTCATTACTGAGGTGCATAATGTCAACATCAGATCATGGTCTAAACCTCCACCTCTGTTGGTTAAGTCAATTTTCATGGTGTCTTATCTTTGTCCTCTACACGTGGGCATTGTAATTTGATATCATAATGGCTATTTTTGTTATGGTTGTGCTTTGAAGGTTCTAGTTGGTAGCCATGCGCTCAGATATAGAGGCTAAAGCATCACTTGAAAGTCTACGATTAGCCAAAGCTGTTGGTGCAACTTCTCTTATCTTTGAGGGAGATTCACTTATTGTCATCAATTGTCTGTTGGTAAGGGTGTGTCAATAGACCGGTTTTGGATTGGACCCTATCCAGTCCAAAATCAATTTGGACGGATTGAATGGAGCAACAAAACATATTGGATTAGACCAATCTGGTCCAAAATATTTATTAGATGGACTGGACCTAGTCCATCCATAATAAATTTATATTGGATTTGGTTAGATTAAGCTAAAACCTGGTCCTTTGATATAAGACAAGAATATGGGTGTCAATAGACCAAGTTTGTGTTGAAACCAATTTAAATTAAAATGAATTTGAACATATTGGATGGTCCAAACATTGAATTGGATTGGCCCAAAATCGTCCAAAATATTCATTAGATTGGATTAGACCTGGTCCATTTGTAATGGGCTCACACCGGGTTGGATTGGATTGGACCAAATCGAGTCCAATTGAGACCTCTATCTGTTGGAGGACAATACAGACCCTCCTTGGCAACTCATAACTTTGATTGTCAATTGCAAAGATATCATCCATCAATTCCCTCACCGCTCAATTCAATGGACATTTAGATTGGGGAATAAGGTTGCACATCTTAATGCTAAGCATGCTCTATCTATTTCCAATGTGTACACTTGGTCATCTACTCCTTTGGTATGTTGCCAATAGTATTCTCAAAAACAAAAAAAAAAAGGTGGTTTGAACTAAATGAAATTTCCCATTGGCATGTTATTCTCCAAAAAGAAGTGGCATGTTACAATATGGTTTATGGATTTTCTTACATAAATTGTCTCACAAAACAAACACATAATAGCTATTATGAATTAATTAATAATTTTATTTTGCATTATTAACTATTTTTAATTAATTAGTATTTTTATTTAGTTATTAAGTAAACTGGTAATAAAATATTTCTTTACTTATTCATTCTTAATTAATTATAAACATTAGTCAATATTTCAATTTGTGTTAGTTTATATTTTACTATCAGTTTTATTTTATTAATACTTATGAATTAATTAATAAATTAATGTGCAACCATTTATTTTAATTTATTTATTAGACAATTTGAATTGAATTATTTTACTAATATGTTATTATGTAATTAATAATTTATCAATAAGCCATGAGTCAAATGTTAACTCATAAAAGTATTTTTTCTATTATACAAATTCCCTCTCTTTTTTTACTTTTTTTACTTCTAGATCAAATCAGCCCCCACAACGTACTACAGCACATCTCCGCCTTGTATTGGTAATATCTCCCGATGTCGCACACCAAATTGGTGGGTTTCTGTTGTTACATGCAAAACGAAACAATATTTGCGATATTTTTCTCCTCCCATCCGAGTCGTAAATCGTACCTAAATAAGGATAAGCATTCAATCAAATTTTCGTGGTTTTCTGACTTGTGGTTAGTTTTTCCGGTATCATATAAAGTTGCGAATTAAACCACAAACGTGATGCGACATCTGTCGCAGGCTGAATGGAGGTTGAAGTAAAAAAATAGTGCAGCTGCAGCAAATCCGGCCTCAACTCTGTGACAGTAACAGTGCAAAAAGTCAACAAGTTAAAGCTTGCTTCTTCGGTTTCTCCCCTCTGTCCCCAATTCGCCGTCAGTAGTGCAAGAAAGAGAAGAAGAAGAAGAGATGTTATCAGCTCCTTTTGTCTCACTCCTACTCTTCATAATCTCGGCTACATCTACTTTAGCTACCGAGGTTCTTCAGACTGCCAACGCAAATGATGTCAAGAGCGTCTGTATAATCGGGAGCGGAATCGGAGGTTCATCCCTCGCCTACTTCCTCCGTCAATATTCCGCTGATCCTTCGTCTCCAACTGTCGGAGACATCCGAATGTTTGAACGGAATAGAGTCGTCGGAGGGAGAATGGCGATGGTCTCCATCGCCGGAGATAGCTTCGAGGCCGGAGCCTCCATTCTGCATCCCAAGAACTTTCACACCTTAAACTTCACTAAACTCCTTAACCTGCGCATCAATGAACCGTCCTCCTCCTCGCTCTCTCTGGGCATTTGGGATGGTACGCGGTTCAACTTTAAAACCCTTGATACCAGTTCAGAGTTTCCTCTCTTCCAGAAGCTTGTGTCACTTGTCAATTCTTTCCGCATTATCTACCGATATGGCTTTTCGCTTTTCAAGATGGATAATTTCGTCAAGGTCCTCTCTCTCTCTCTCTCTCTCTCTCTCTCTCTCTCTTATTTATATAAAGCATTCTTATTTAATGCAGAGTACAGTAGATAATTTCTTAAAGTATTACTCGGATTTTGGCTCTCGACCGGTTTTCGAGTCTGTGGAGAAGATGCTTAAATGGGCGGGTTTGTACGAGCTCACTTGTCGAACTTTGCAAGAGGAATTGGTTGATGCCGGACTATCGCCCTTGCTAATATCGGAACTTGTCACTGTAAATTCTCGAACTGTAATTATTGTTTTCAGGATTAGTTTATTGCTCTAAGGTGTCTCAACTCGTATACATGACTAGTCTTAGCTTTTGGAAGAGGAAATTTTGTGCTAGTCATCATACTAGTAGTTTAAGAAATCAAGCATATCGAACTTCATGGGAGCTTTGGCCTTCTTTATCATCCTGGGGCCTGGGCTACGTATGAGTAAATACTTTACCCTCCTACAACGCGTCATGTTCAGTTATGTAGCTTGCTGTTTTCATAAAAGACAGTTGAGCCACTGATATTGAAAATCTAATGGCTGTCTCTCCAACGATTTTCTGCAAATGAAAGTTTGAGTTATTCCATTGAAGATACGAATGCTGGTTGATAATGATCCATTGAAGATGGGAATGTTAATTGATTATTATCTTGTGTATGTTCATAGTGCATGTAGTTACAACTTAAAAGTGCTGGAAATCCCTTAACTGAAATGTGCAGGTTTCAAATAGTCAGGCTTGCTCATACAAAATTCTGAGACAAGAATCATGCTGATTTCAATCCAGCTATCTGAACCAATTAAGTACTTCACATTGACAATTTCAAGAATTTGGGGACTATTCAGTCTATTCATAAATTTTGGAAGACGCATTGATTACTTGACAGAATTGCATAAACATGTTGAGACAATGTGAATATATATAAAAGAGTGCTTGAATCAGTTAAAGGCTTAAAACACGGTTCAAAAATTGGAGCAGCAGGCAGCTGAAGGTGCATTGTTGTTGCTCCAATGGTTAACTCAGAACATAGGCGATGGTAGACTTTGGTGCTTCCTTCAAGCTTTAGTTTACCTTGGGCCTGTGGCACTGTCTTAGGTTGCATATTCTGTCATGCTCATTTGAATATTCCTGGCATTTGATACAGTTGTAAACAATTACTTTGATGATCTAGGGTGATTTTCCTAGGTTAATTAACCAAACAAGAAGTGGGTTTACCAGATGGCTACTGCTATCATTTAGGATTTAATCCTCCATGCATCATTGATTTGATTACCATGGTTAACATGTTGGATGAACTTACTGAAAGTGCACTAATGTTTATTTGAGAATTAAGCAGCCCTAGATTTGTATTGAGTAGAGCCCAACTTTGTGCAGGAACTAAGTGGCAAGCCTATCACTGTGTTATTAGGAAACTGAGTTGATCAAAGTTTGTATATGTTTGTGAATTCAGGAGAAGCCAATTAATGTGCATACTGTATTATTGAGTAGAATTCAATTCTGAATTTGAACACATCAGGAATTAGGAGTTTGTAGAACCACCTAGGGTGGACATATCTCAAAATGTCTTGTGGCTAGAGGATTGGGACCAGCTACTGATTGATTCCCATCTATGATATTTCATGCACCAGAAAACAGTATCCTCATACTGATAAAAAGAATCAGCTTTTAACCACCCCACACATTATTGTTTTTCATTGATACCTGACTTGGCATTATATTTGGAGTTGTAATAATTATTTTTCTTTACTCATTGTTAAGGCATCATTTTAAATGGCTCTCATCTGATTTTAAGAGCTTTGGCCAGGGTAATCTCATAGATGAGACCCATGTGGTGATAGGTAACAAACCTTTATACATGAGAGACAAGACCAGATATGAGTATCCTGTAACCCCCACCTCATGATTTTCCCTCTAGGAGTATCCAAAAATCTGAGTTATTTCTATTGATTATAAAGAATTTGTTAGAAAAAAGGAAGAAACAGGAGTTAGTCCTAATAGAAAGGTTGAACAAAGCTATATAAAGAACAAGATAGATGGACAAAACCCAAAATGGATCTCTCGTATGTTTTTGACAAGATTTTTTAGTAGTCATTACATATTCATGCTAATAATGTCCTACTTTTCTTGTGGACTTCTATTTGCAGGTAATTACAAGAATCAACTACGGCCAAAGCGTTAGCATGAGTGGACTTGCTGGGGCAGTAGCTTTGGCAGGATCTGGTGGAGGATTATGGTCAGTCGAAGGAGGCAACTGGCAAATTCCAGCTGGACTAATAAATCATTCAGATGTCACATTGCATCTTGACGAAGAGATAGACTCCATATCCTATTTAGGAGATTATTATAAGCTCAACTCTACTAAAGGAAACAGTTATACTTGTCAAGTTACTGTAGTTGCTACACCACTTGATGAGTTAAATATTTGGTTTTATCCTCCGGTTTCAATTCCTGAGAGGAAATTACAGCATACATATACAACTTTTGTGAGGGGACTCTTAAATCCTGTGAGTATTCTGTCTCGTTTCTTACTTCAATATATTTTTTTTCTTAACTCATTTCTTTGTGTTCTTTTGTGAAGGCATATTTCGGCCTACAGTCTGCATCAGAGATTCCTGAACTAGTGGGAACGACTGAGACTCCCAACCTTCCATTCTCTTGCATTGCTGTTCTGAAGAAATATACTGAAGTGGATATGGCTTACAAGTTATTCTCTCGTGAGCCAATGACAGATGAATTACTTGATCTTCTGTTTAGGTAATATTTCCTACTGTTATCCAATGCTATGTTTTAAAAAGCAGAGAAATGGGTGGGTTGTCATATGCTCAAGATACTATTTATCTTTTGTGTATCTTAAGGTAGTTTATAAATGGCATGTCTGATCCTTACCAAACTTTTCTTTTATTAACAATTTAGAGGAGCATTGCACGTACCCCAGAGATGGTTAGAATGCCTGCAGATTTTTTTTTTCTTTTTAATCTAGGAAAAGCATTCTATATTGGAATAGCCATGCAACACATGCACTAGAGTGCCATCTACATACAAACTGATCTTTACAACTTAGGGTCCATTTAGTTTATAGAAAGAATCGAAACCAGAAACGGAATCAAAATCTCTTGGAATTGGAATCAGAATGGTCTATTCCCATAGTCTGTTTGGTTCGGACAGGAATCGGAATGGGAGGGGGAGGGAATGGCCATTCCCTCAAATGGGAGAATGCCATTCCGCCAGGAATGGAAATGGAATTCCAATTCCGTCTAACCAAACAGTTGGAATCAGAATAACCAAACGGTCCCTTGGAAGTTAGAATTCAAACCATGGTTAGATGCTGACTATTGTTTATGATCCCATTGCAGTGTGAGGAAAGAAACTCTCCGGATAGATTGGGGTGCATACCCTCATTATACATCTCCAGAGGTTTTCGCACCATTTGTCTTGGATGGGTTTCATCTGTACTACATTAATGCCTTCGAGAATGCAGCTAGCACCATGGAGACCAGTGCTGTTGCAGCTGAAAACATTGCTCGACTTATCTTGTCAAAGTTTTCTGGGCAGCCACCATCAAGTTCATCAGATCTCAAGGGTTCTACTTCTGTGGCTTCTGCCTCTGATGAAGAGGGTAGACATTTTGAATTGTGAACCTCTGTTTACTTAATTGTGTGTTAGGTACAGAAACTTTTCCTGTATAAATAGTTACAGATTAGCTACATCATCTCTTCGAGTGGCAGTAGGGTAGGTCAGCTGATCCGGACTCCAGATCAACTAGATAAAAAGCTTAAAGCCACCAAATTAGGGAGGGGCAGCTATTGGGTCACACTTAGGTGGGAGAGACGACTAGGAATGCCAATTTCCACGGTACCCAGTGGGAACCCACCCCCGACAGGGTGGTTTATTTCCTTTTTATTTTTTATTTTTTGCTTAAAGGACAGGTTTTGTGGTGGGGAGGGGTTTTTGGATTCTACAACACATACGGTATGGTATTAGGCTAAATCCGACCCACATATTGTTGGAAAGCATATAAGCTTTATGTATAGGTGTTGAATTTAATAATATTTTGAATTTTATGTGAAGGAAAGAAGGACCATTGATAGTTAGTGTTATTTACTTGCATTAATCAAATAATTGGAAATTTTGTTGTTTGTGTTATTTTACTTGCTTAATGCTTATATATAACAACAAATAATAGGAAATTAGATGTGGATTCTAAACCTATCCCACCTACCCTTGAATGTGGGGAGGATAGGGTTAGGGAGGGTTTTGCATTTTCATATGCAAAGAGGGTTGGGATCATTGTTTTGTAAACCGGACTGGACCAGATGAGTGGACCATTTGACCCGAAAAATGGTCATATCTCTGGGTTCAATTTTCAAGTGGACCACTTTTTTTGGAAAAAAATACATTGAATTAGTTAGAAAACCACTGATCCAGGTGGTTGAACTGCTAAACTGTTCAATTCAGGCAGTGCTTTACCATTTAATAAAAAATTATTTAATTTTTTAAGGGAGTGTTAATAGAGAGGGAGAGAGAGAGAGAGAGAGAGAGAGGAGATCTGTGAGATGTGAGACGAGATCTGCAGTTGCCGCTGTTCTTTGTTACCACCACTGTCATCATCACCAGTAAACCACCTTCTCGTCCTCATTGTTCTCCTTTCCTTTCTTTCTTTTCCCAACCAACAGCCACCTACTTCTCTCTTTTCTCATAAAAAGGGTATCTGTTCAACCTAGACAGTTGAACCGCTAATCCAAAAACTGATGGTCAAATCAGTTCTATTTCTGAATCGATTTTTAAAACCTAGGTTTGGATTCTCGAGATTCAACCTACTACAGGTTTTGGGGTGGGTACATGTTGGAAAGTTTAGGGAGGCAGGTAGGGTCTAAAATTTACAAAATCCTCTCCATACCCTTCCCATTGCCATCCCTACATATGATTAGCACCATAACAGCTACCAAATTCATTGACATATGATAGATAATAACTGCTCATATTAAATCCCATTCCCTGAATAGACCATATAAAATTGGGACCCAATTACATCAATACATCATCGAAAACTTGTTAACTTTGCAACATTTCAACAGATGGAATATTTGACTTCAACTCTCAGGCCAACAGTTCAATCTCCCATGGTCATTCCTCATGGCTACGTTGGACCATGGGAGACTCCTGCAACGGATGCATTCATTTTCCATAAATCCTTTTGGGGAAAAATGATAGTCAACGCACCCCTATAGTTGTCAATGGACTGGCTAATGGTCCAATTCGATCTGGTCCAATATGAGTGATGAATACTCTGGACCATTCTGGATTGGCCCAATTCAATGACTGTCCAAACTATTCAAATTGGCTTTAGTTTAAATTGGGTCCAATCCAAACCTGTTCCATCAACATCCGTACTCTTTATCTTATGTTAATGAACCAAACATTGGTTCAATTCAACCCAATCTAACATAAATCCATTATAGCGATCAAGTCCAATCCAATAAATACTTTAGAGCACTAGTTCATCGTCTAAAATGCAGCCATTCCAGTCGATGATAAAAGAGTGGCATCATAAAAGATTTTCTCGCAAATGAACAAACCCCGCAATTTTTGTCAACCAGAAATGACTAGATTTCAAATGAAAGTATGTGGATTCAATTTTCAGACAAATTTAAGTGAAATGATTCCATTTTAGTTGAGATCCTAACCAGACATGTATAAGGTAACAGCACAGGACCTTGAAGCTTGACAACCATCTAAAAATTATTAAGAAAAACATAATATGGAACCAATTGCTTTTGCTCATTTGATTGGATGAAGCATTATGACCATTAATGGTGAAAAAAATATGCTTTTACAAATGTGAAATGGGAGTGAAACTGAACCAAAACCAGACCAAACGGAAGGCACATGACATACTGCATAAATGAAGCGAGGACTTTATAAATTATAAAACAAAATATACAGACTAAGAATTGATTCCTGAGTAAGGAAGGGATATGAATCAATACAACTAAAAGTTTTGCAATAGTATGGTACATCCATGATCAAACTGCGCCGGAGGGCAAATCTTTCAGTCAACATGCAGCAATAACCAATTCTAAATTTGTTCGTCCATCAAGCAGGTAAAGGTTCATCCAAGACTGTAGGCAAAAGAATCGAAGTCAATTTAATTAAGCTCTGCAAAAGTATATATATATATATATATATATATATATATATATATATACACACACACACACACACAGAGAGAGAGAGAAAACCTTTTCTTCTTGTGGATATCCCTACTGAAGCACTCTCACTACCATCCTCAGCCACCTCAGGAACAATAGGGGCCTTTGTTGGCACATCTGGAAGCACCAATTCCTCATCAATGTCATTGTCCTCAACTGTCTTAGGTTTAGCTATTTCTGGTTTCTTTGCCTGAATTGTTTCTTCAGAAGCAGGAACTTTTGGAAGATCCTGAACAGTGAGCTGGACAATTGGGGAAAAACAAAGAAATTGCATCTTCAAATAAGCAACACATATAGGTATTGTGAGCTACAAAAATGCATCAACATTTTAATCTAGAAACTGCGAGTGTTAAAAAGAAGCATATACCCCTTTAGCTACTACATAAGAATAACAAAATTTGGGTTAAGCAGGGTGAGAACATTTTCTACAACAAGCTAATGTCAGCTTCTAGAAATATCAAATATTGCAACTAAAAGGAAAAATAAGCATGCTATCAAGTCCACTGAAGACAAATATGCATTTATTCATTTATACTCTTGATTATAGTGGTTTGTTCCAAATGCATTAGAAAGTCTTGCCAATGCAATCATATGCTCGCATATAATAAATGCAATTGATATTGCATGATGCAATTGAAAAAAGAGAAAAAAAAACAGCTCTATGTTGAGGTAGAGGTAAAAATATATAAAATGAAGTGGAGAAGAAAGAAGTGAAAGATTACTCGAATGTCTTTTCAATCAGAAAGTAATTTAAAAAAGGTTGCCATCCATAAAACGATCTGGTATTCTGTAGCTACAATAGTTCGAACCAAGAGAAGAAGAAGAAGAATAGTCGAATCTGATAGCCTAAACCCTATCAGTCGACCCTAATATGGATTAGCCTCTAATTAGTAGTACAAAGACTAAACTGCCCCCACTTAAGTATGGGACAGGAAGTCTCTATTAAAACTGCCACATAAGCACATAACTTAACAGAAATAAAATGACTAATCTACTCATATTCGGCTAGCTCTAACACTCCCCTTCAAGCTGGAGAATATATGTCATATAATCCCAGTTTGTTACATATATAGTTCACTCTCCCTAAGCTTAAGCCTTTTGTAAACAAATCTGGCCATTGATCACCTGAGCCCACATATTCTGTGCTTATCTCTCCAGTAAGGACCTTCTCCCTCACAAAGTGGCAATCAATCTCTATGTGCTTTGTTCTCTCATGAAAAACAGAGTTAGATGAGATGTGGAGTGCAGCTTGATTGTCACAGTACAGTTTCATATGTCTATCCATGGAAAACCCGATTTCTTGTAGGAGATTCCTCAGTCATAGTAATTCACATGCAGTGTGTGCCATGGCTCTGTATTCGGCTTCAGCACTGCTCCTTGCCACAACCGTCTGCTTCTTACTCACAAGATTTCCTCCAAGAAATGTGCAGTAACCTGTAGTAAATCTTCTATCAGACACAGAGCCTGTCCAATCTGCATCTGTATCCCAATTACTTCAAGTCTTCCTCCTGGTTTGTACAGTAATCCACAGTCTGGATCTCCCTTCAGGTACCTTACAACTCTAAGAACTGCTTCCCAGAGAGGTATCTGAGGGTTCTGCATAAATTGGCTCACCACACTGACTGCAAAGGAGATGTATGGTCTCGTGATAGTCAAATAGTTCAACTTCCCCACTAATCATCTATACTTTCCATGATCATCAAATATTTCCCCTGTATCACTGTTCAACTTAGCATTTGGCTCCATGGGAGTTTCAGCCAGTTTTGCACCTAACAGCCTTGTTTCATCCAGCAGATCAAGAACATATTTTTTTTGGCACAAGTTTACACATTGTCTTGACCTAGCAACTTCTATACCCAGGAAATACTTCAATGTCCCAAGGTCTTTTGTTTGAAAATGATTTTGCAGAAAGACTTTTAGTTTATTGATCCCCAATTTGCCACTACCAGTTATGCCAATATCATCCACATAGACCACTAATAAAATCTTTCCAGCTTCTGAATCATAGCTGAACACCAAGTGGTCAACCTGGCATTATTTCATTCCAAAATTCTTAACCACTTCACTAAACTTCCAAAACCAAGCACGAAGCGATTGTTTCAACCCATAAATTGCCTTTTTAATCTACACACCTTACCATCCTCTCCCTGAGCAACAAACCCAGGTGGTTGCTCCATATATACCTCCTCCATAAGGTCACCATGAAGGAAGGCATTTTTAAACTCAAGTTGAAACAATGGCAAATCATACATAACTGCCAAGGAAATTAAGACACAAAAATAGCCAATCTTAGCCACTGGAGAAAAGGTCTCCATATAATCCACCCCATACAACTGTGAATAACCTTTAGCAACAAATATGGCATTCAGACGCTTCACACTACCATCCGGCAAGTATTTAACAGTATACACCCATTTACAACCCACAACATGTTTACCAGGAGGAAGAGTAGTGAGCTCCCACGTTTGAGTATGCTGAAGGACAGAGAGTTCCTCCTCCATCCAGGTGAGCTAAGAGCCTCTTGGACATTCTTAGGCATAGAAATAGATGACAACAGTGAAACAAACTGACGATGTGAAGCGGAAAGGCGAGAGATTGAAACAAAATTGGAAATGGGATGAGGGTACAACTACGTTCACCTTTCCGTAAAGCAATGGGAATATCAAGTCCTGAAGGTTTTGGGGCAGAAGCAACAATAGGATCCGCAGACGAGGTAGAAGCTGGAGGAGGAGCCGGTGTCTGTCGATGAGTATACACGTGTCGGATCAGTGGTCGTTCAGTAGGGATCTACACTATGAAGTGAAGGGTCAACCCCAACTGGAACACTCGGAATGGGATCATTAACTAGAAGAGGAAGAGGAAGAAAAGGTGGAGACACCGATGATTCCAAGTCCCGAGAAGGGGATAGACTCAAAAAAGGAGACATCATGATAGATATAGCACTTTCGAGTAATGGGATTGTAACACTTGTACCCTTTTTGAGTGGCTTGTCTGACAAGGCTGACACTGTGGTGCCACCAAGTCGGTTGGGGTGGCTTAACTCAGCTACCAAGGTGAGACCCTAGGCATATACAGTGTGGGATTAATTGAATCTTTGAACTGCACCAGATTTCCAGTATTGCCCTGGACCATGGAGATTGATGGGCAAAACTGAAAAGTTACACCCGACCCCTAGACTCGATTATGATACTGCACTAGGTGTCGGATTGGGTTGTCTTTGATATACCAATCAGTGAGATCCTTAGCGGGGGTCAAAACCTGGGTATGTTGGGACAGTCTAAGAATTCATCTAAGTAGGTGATCATAGTGACAGGATCACCCCCTTTGTCGGACAAAGGTAATAATCGGGGATGCACTCTCCCTGATGGAAACCAAAACTGCCGGCAGCCGATTTCAATCGTTGAGATTTGTTTTGCAAAATATATTTTATATAAGATATAAAAGTATATATATTATGGTTTCGAAATGTTTGCAAAATGTTTTAATTCCCGGGATCCATACTTGAGAGAGTGCAACACTGTTCCTTGCAGCCGAGGGAGAGATCATCTCTTATCGGGCAGTGTATGATCATTATGAACTGAGAGGTTAAGTGTAAGGCCATTGAGGATAATACCTGATGGGCTAATCTTGCATCTACCCACAGTCCCTGGGTGTTACAAGGTGGCTTGGCCCAGGGACCACTTATGGTAAGTGTTAGGCCTATAGAGCCCATCTGATGGGTTTCAGGGGGTGCACTGTCCATAACAGTGTATTCCACCGGGCCTTGTAACAAAGACTGAGCTGAACCCATGTGGTTGATGTGTAGATCAATGTTTGGGTCCCACACCATACAAGGAAGCCCAACTGGGCAGCAGTTTGGAAGGTTTAATGAATACATAACCCTAAATGGGCCTTAAGCCCATTTCGAACTAGGCTAATTTGATTAGTCTTTAAGGGGCGAATTCTGAGATAAGATCAGCTGATAGGATTGGGCTCACACCCTATCCACTCAGAGAGTCCAAGATCTAAATGAGATTTAGATTTAGAAACTTCCTAATTAGATTAGGAACTGGTTGATTTAATCTGCAGATAAGATAAGGTTTATCCCTTATCTTAAAGGGATTTCTAATCCAGATATGATTTGGGTTAGCAACTCCTAATGAGATTAGGAGCTGATCTCTTTAAGTCTATAAAAGAAAAAAGGGGCGACAGCCTTTAGACACAATCACCAGCAACAGTCTTGTCTTTAGAGTTGAGATCACAGAGGAGAGAAATCTGCACCCTGCAAACTCTCTCTAGCCGCCTCCTTCCTGCAGCCGCCGCTTATAGCAGTTCGATCTCCATTGCTTGGGAGAAATCAAGATCAGATCTTGATTCCAATCTTTTGGAGAAAAAATTGATAGGAGTTGTATTCACTAACCGCCCAAGTGATTCTTGGGAAGAATCAAGTTCTTAGGAAGGACACTGCTGATTCTGCTCCACCCTACATTGCGCCATCTTCAGTGGAAGCAGATTTTGGTTTCTACCTTGAGCGTGAACACCTTCGTTGAGAGATTATTTCTCTGTATCAGGCATTATCTCTCTCTCCTCCTTTTGGTTCAGATCTGGTTCAGTTTATGGTTCAAGAATGATCATTGAAAATATGATTTTCTAAATAGGGAATTCGATTCCCAGTTGAAGGGAAAGAAAAATTTTTTAAATTTGCCCCCCTTTATTCCGCAATCTTGGGCGTCCATATGATGGTTTCCTATCCCTTCAACAGTGAAGAAAATCCACTTGAATTTTTATTCTTCTTCTCCAATAACAACCAAAAGGCACATCCAGTCTTCGTTTTGAACTTGAGGAGGATTGTTGCTTAGATATTGCAATACTATGCCTTTCCAGTTTGGTTCACATAACATTGCTTTAAATCAGCTACAGGTGATGAGGCTAAACCAGGACATTCGTTCCAAAGGAAAAATAAATAAAAGAGAAGAAAAACATGACTATATGTAGGTTCGCTTAATTTATTTATTAGCCAACATACCTCAGTTTCCAAGTTCTCAAATTCAGCTAAAACTTCTTCTTCATCTTCTGCTGATAGTTTCTCCCCCAGTATTGCATTGATTTCCTTCATCACAAAATAAATGTCAGTCTAAGTTCAGAAATTAGAAATGGGCCTACTAGCAAATTGAGACTATTAGAAGGCAACAAAACAGATGATGTAGATCAAAAAGTTGTAATATAGTCATTAAAAGATCAACACCACCAAGAATAATCAAAAACAAGAAACTGAGATATGATAATCATGAATTTTAACAATTGACTTCTTGGATCAAGCAAGTTTAAGTCAAATAGATATGCATGCCTAAGAAGGATTTACTTAGAAACTGAATGGAGCATATTTTGGACCACTGGTTAAAACCCTTCATAATAGGCAGATATTCAGTAAGTTGACAAGCTAGCAAATATATTTATAAGTTGCAAAAGGTATGATGATCACCATAAGGAGGTATTCTCTCTCTCAGTTGGAAAAACTAGAGAAGTGTATGAGCTTGATGTTAATTAAAAACCATCAAGATCCCAACATGATAAACAGGGAGAACTGTGGAAATATGTTCTTGTCTGGTTAAACTTCTCTCAAAAAAAACAATAAAGATGAGAAAGTGGAAATGCACATTTTCAGATGGTGGGCCTCATCCTGAGGCAACTAATTCAGCACTGAATTGAATCTACTGAAAACTGAAGCAAGGAAGAAGAGTATTACTGACAACAGCAATAAAAACTTGCAGAATGGTGCAAGCATGTTAGTGGCAGAAGAATATGAAACCAACATGCAACAGAATCCAGCACAAAAAAAGGGAAAATGTAGAGAACAGGGGTTTCTCCTGAGCATGTCCTTCTTAAACAAATAAACTTTTGAGGCTTGGACCATAAACAATCAAGAAGAGTTATCAACTCCTGCAATAATGTTAGGGGGAAAAAACAGACAATAAAAAGAAAGGAGCAATATCAACATAAGTATTGAAACTTACATCTTGATAAGCCTTTGCTTCGGCTGTGTCATCCATCAATTTTTGAACATCATCCAAATTAATCTCACTTTGCAAAGACTTAATAGCACTAGTACTAGCCTTCATACTTTCAAAAACAGCCTTCTGCTTGCTTGCTAGTTCAATATCTGCTAACTGAAAAAATAATAGATAGGAGAGAGATGCAAATCAGTCCTCAAAAATTAGGTGTAAATTTGAATATTAGAAGGAAAGGAAGAAGAGAAGTAAGAGCAACAATGCAAGAGAAGAAGATGGCGAAAAGAGAAAGAAGAAGAAGAAGAAATCGAATCATCTCTCCTTTCTCCTCTAACCTTTTTTTTATTAAGAATTAAAGTTAAAGTAATGACAAGTATGCCCTTAAGTGGGCGGCCAACTAGGCAGTAACATAAAGAGATTAAACAAAAAAGAAATAACAGGCCCATTAAGAGAGGCCCATTAGCCAACAATAAAAGAAATGATATTACAAGAGAATATACTAGGGCCCATTTGGCCCAGTCTCTTTACAGAGAGTTCAGAGCTTAACTGTATAACTCACATAAAAGGTATACGTCAGGAACAACTTACTTGTTGCTCTACATTAATGATCCATGCATCAACTTGCTTCAGTAATTCTTCCTGGGCCTTCTTCTTTTTCAGTGCAAGCAAGGCTCTATCTTTCTTTTTCTCACGAATCAAATCTCTTGCAGCTTGCTTCTCTGCTTCAATCACAGTGTCAAGCTGAAAAGTTCACATAGTGAATAATAATTATTAAAAATATAACACAATTAAGCCTCCTAAATCAGTGTTCTCTAGCAGACTTCCTCAGTTTCTCATGACAGTAACAATACAATAAATTTTCGATATAATGCAATTATATGTCTGTTGAATGTTCTTCACCGAATTAGATCCTTAACACTTGTGTGTGCAAAATGCATTCTTCAAGACTTCATTACTCCTTAACCCAAAACATAAAGTATTTCATTATTCAACCTAGTAATTAAGGCATAACAAGAAGTAAACTGCAAGTAAATTTATCAGTGTAGCAGTGCCTGCAATCCTATAAACAACAAGCACAGATATTAACTGTTGATATCTATACATTGGTGACACTGTGTTTCTCTACAGTTGGATGATTTGCAAAAGAAGATTCTTATACAATCATTTTTCACCTGTTTAGAGACCTCACAGTCAGGAATCATGCTGGTGCAAGGTATTCAAAGCCATTGCAGTGTGGATAGAACTGGAAAGGCCATATGGGGTCCTTTCATCACAAATCACATTAAGTTAGTTTCGTAAAATCCCTAACTGAATGAAAGTATATATTAATAACAATAATAATAATAACATTATTAGTGGAATTGGTGGTCTTATTATCAATTATGATGGCATCCTGGTCAGGATTTTTAGCAGGCCTATTGGGGTCTTTGATGCTTCTGAAGCTGAAGTTAGAGCCCTGCTGGTTGGTTTGAGCATTGCCAAGTCTATCTCGGCTAGAACTCTTGCAAGGGAAATAAATTCAATGGCTGATGTCTTGCTAAATATGAGGTGGACAGTGATTTTTATATAATGCAAATTCTTTCCCTTTTGTAATTCTTGATGTAATAGAGGATATTTGTTTTTCGGCTGTACATCCTCTCATGTACATTCCCCTTTCCCCTTGTCTGCAAGTTACCTTTTTCTCAAAACAACAACAACAATGAAAACAGATCCACTATACAGTACAATAGTGATGTGAAGGTTGAAAATGTTTAAATATCCACTATCACCTATGCATGAGCAGGGATTCTGCAGGTTGTGGATATATATCGCTTGGCATATAAAAAAACTAGGTTAAAATATAAGAAGGCAAGGTATGCATTTATGGAACAAAAAAACAAATTAAATAAATACATAAAAGTGCACACAGAAATACCAATAATATCAACTTTCTATGATTCATAAGCAAAACCCCATAATATATAATTTATAATCTCTTCTACTTCACAAAAGCACAGATTGATAGGGTGCCAAATACAGAACTTGAATAATAATTTAAGCACTTGACATGACACAGCACCCAAGTATTGGTATTTGGGAAACATGATTGATGGTTCATCAGAAACACTTGCTGATCCTAGACTACAAGTTTAAGGTAAATACAGTTACTTCTTTAAACATTCCAGATGCTCCCTCGGAATCCAGATCAGGCTTGCATTTGAACATTCCAGATGGTCCCTAGCTTCTGCCAAAAAAATGACTCAATCTCCAAGGTCCACCCTCCTTGTCCCTTAGCAATTTTATGGTATTTGCTGAATTGCCTGCTATAGTTAAGCTCTGAAAACCCAAGTTTCTCACTATTCTAATTCCTGTGAGAGAAGCCAACACTTCGGCCTTAGTAGAGTCAGTAAAACCTATTGGACCACTGTAAACCCAGCAGACATCACCCCTTTTATCCATATAATACCTTCAATGCCAGCTAAACCAGGATTGCCTGAATCGCTTCCATCAAAGTTTAAAGCCGCCACTCCTTCCAACTAAATACCGGCTCTCTCGAGACAGTTTGAGAACAGCATGGAAGGAACAGAAAAGTATGAACACTTCTGTTAAGGTCATAAACCGAGAAACCTTTCAACAAATCAGAAATAACAGTCCGCAGATTGCAAAGGTAAGTAATATAAGAAGTTCAATATTCGACCTCGTTTGCATCTCGGTAAGTCATTTACCCAGATAATTGCATTTACCAATGTTATTTTATTCCCCAAGTAAAGTTGTACAATGACCATTTTATCCAAAAAAGTGACATTATTGAAGGGACAATGTTGTCACAACATGTATTAGAAATTTTGGCACGGACGGATAAGTGATTTACCCAAGTCTCAGGAGGGTATTACTTGCCCAAGTAAATGAGCCGCTCAGAACCGTTCTTTTCCATGGGACCCACTAATACCAAAATACGAGCATGGGTTTATTTTTTTTCTGTGGGACCCACTACCTTAACCACCCCCGCTTCATGGAAAATGAAGAGGCCTTCAAGGGAATTGGTCTTGTAGTCAAAAGGGTGCTTATTTCTTTCCTCCCAAACTCTCCGTATCACTGCATGAAAAACAGTTTCCCAGTAAACCTTGCCTCTTCTAATTAAGCCTCTTCCTTTCCACTATTTGTATGAAGTCCAGAATATGCTCTGGAACAACCCGACTATAACCAGCCAAACTCAGGAAGTGGTGCCAAATGTTTTGTGTTAGTTGACAGTGGAGAAGTAAGTGATCAGCTGATTCACCTTCACTAAGGCACAAAATGCAAGTGTAGGGAGAGATGAAGAGTCTAGCCAAGCTCTTCATTTGAAGGAGGTCACAAGTGTTTATTCTTTGTAAACAGGCTTCCCAGACAAAGAAGCAAAATCTTGAGGGGATATGATCGCACCAAATCTTCTAAAGGGAATAAGGAAATCTGCTCACCTGCAATCAAAGCCTTGAACAATGACTTGAAAGAAAACTCGCCATTTGGGTGGAGAGTCCAAACTCTAGTGTTAGGAGAATGAGGGGAGATGTAAACTTCTTTAAGGGTTTGGAGAAGAGCAACTAAATCATTTATCTCTAGGTCCCTTAAGGGTCTTCTAAGGCTTAAATTCAAAGTGTTTTCAGAAGGGAGATTAGGTAGGAAGAAGAAACAGTTGCTTCTTGGTCTAGGGGTTAAAAAGTCTACTCTAGGGAAGGAGGCACCTAGAGTAGAATTACCCCACCAAAGGTCCTTCCAAATTTAATCCTGATCCTATTATCCACTTTGTACCTAATAAAATGAAAGAAGTTGTTGTGGGTAGAGACAATACCTATCCAAGGATTTGTTGACTTTATCCTATTCAAATGGAGATTGCTATCCCAACCATTTGTGCTGGAACCATACTTGCTGGTGATGACAACTGACCCAGAGAGCATTGGACCCAATGGGAAATCTCCAAAGCCTTTTTCCCAAGAGAGAGATATTCTTCTCTTTTAGATGTCCAATTCCCAACCAACCTTCATCCTTAGGCTTGCATACTTGTTCCCAACTTACTAAGTGGCTTCTTTTCTCCCCGCCACCTTCCCAAAGAAAGTTTCTTTGAAGTTTCTCAATCAAATTTCTGACTTTGGTTGGTACCTAAAAGACCGGGAAAAAAAACCGACAGGTTTGCCAAGGAGGCCTTTAAAAGAGTGATCCTTCCTCTAGAAAGGTAGCACCTTTTCCAAGTTGCTAACTTCTCGCATTTCTCCACCACTGGCCCCCAAAAGCTTAAGGTTTTTGGATTCCCACCAAGAAACATCCCTAGATAGAAAATAAGAAGTCTCCACTTTACATTCCAAAATAGTTTTAAAGTTTTTTGGAAGATACTCCTCAACTAAATTTATGGATACAATACTACTTTTGAAGAAGTTGACTCCCAATCCAATTACCAATTCAAAGTAGTTGAATAGCCTTTTTGTATTTAAGATGTTTTCTAAAGAGGCTAAACGAGGACGGATTCTTGGATCAGATCGGGTAGCATTTTCTTGCATATTGGACCAAGCAAACAAACCATTGTTAAGGGGGAAATTGCACAAATTGTGTCTAACCATGAATCTAAAAAAATCCTCGTGCTTCTGGTCAAAGCTCTGCCATTAGAGTGCTCTTGGCCGAATCCTATGACATTGAAGTCCCCTCCTATGCATCAATGAAGGTCTTCAGACTCATGCAAAGAGTCAAGTTCATCCCATAACCTTTCTCTTTCTGAGGGTAAGTTAGGGCCATAGACCCCAGTCAAAATCCAACTAAACCCATCTTTTTTATTGGTAAATAAGGCAGACAGTGAAAAATCTCCCTTATCAACCTCCAAGCCAGAAATCTCATCTTCATTCCAAGCTAGAACAATTCCACCCATAAAGCCAACCGCAGGAACAGTAGCTCATTTTTCCCTTTACTCCCTAGATTGCTTTTATAAGCTTTCTATCTACTACTTTTTTTAATTCTTGTAAAATGATGATATCAGGGTTTTCTCTTTTAAGAGTCCCAGTCACTAGACTCCTTTTGAGCTGATCTCCCAAACCCATGATGTTCCAACTAAAAACCTTCACCGAGCCTCACTCACAAAATTTCCCTTGTTCATACTATTGCCAACTGATCTGCAATTCAACATATCCCATTGAAGCCTTTTTAATTCCCTTTTAGGGCCTTTTTTCACTTCTCTCCTGATTTTTCCCATTTTTGATAATTCCTTTCTTATTTGATTCCTATTTTTTTGCCACTTTGCTCTCTTCATTCAATCCCCAAAAATCTAGCTATCTCTAAACTCTAAAGTTCCTTCATCCAAAGGCTCCTCCCTACCAATGCAATTTTGTGCAACTGCCTTCACTCTAGTCTGGACTTTTGGGTACTGTTTGCCACTTTGCTTTGGTTGGGAAGATACTCCATTCAAACGTGAAAAGAAAAAGGAAGAAAGGTTGTAGTGAGAGACAGGAGAGGAAGTAGAAACCTGAGAATTGACAAAAACAGAAGGAGAGGGGGAAATCCTTGAAGAGGGCTGAGGGTTGTGAAGAGTCTTAGGAGGAGAAACTAGCTAGTTCCTTCCTTGTCTATTTGCAAGGGTATCAGAATCTGAAGTAATCCCATAATCTGGATTGACCAACTGTATTTGTTCAAAGAACTCCACAATCCCCCCAGACTTCCTTCACTGCAAACAGATTTTTTGCCCTTCCAACTCCTAAGGATCTGGCTCAACTGCGCCAGTTAGAAAAAGTGATTTATTACACATTGAAAGGGCTAGAAGACCTCAGGGTAGACCAAAACGGACTTGGGTAGAAGTAGTAAGAAGTGATTCAAGCACCTAATAAATTTAATGGTTGATATGGCTTTAAATAGAATGGATTGGCGAAGCAAGATTCATGTAGCCGACCCCATAGGAAATTTGAAGGTGCCAACTAGCTCAGCTGGTAAATTCTGTGAATCAAATCCTGCATTCACCCTATCCCACTGGTCCACTCCCAAAGATGGTGAACTTAGTACTAGTTCTTGGGGAAGCCACTGAAATACATTTTGAACTCCTATTCCTGCATTCAACCATTTGGGGCTTTCCTCTTACGATCATTCCATCTTACATAATGTCAATTCCAAGAAGAAGAACCTGCATTTAGTACTAGTTCCTCCAAACGCAGTTCAGACTTCAGAATGTTACTGAAGAAACTTCTATCCTTCAAGAATTAAATAAGGTCATACCCCATAGGCCCATAAATAGATCTGGTTATTGTTTCTTTCATAATTCCGATACTTTGATTAGAACTATTTGCAATAACTGTTACTGGTTTTTTAAGAAATTTACAGGTCCAATCTCCAGCTTCTAGTAGGAGGACTACCCTTCATATATCCTGCACCACTTTCATTAAACCTTTCTGTTTTTTTTTTTTTGTGATGGATTTTTCATTAAACCTTCGTTGCTAGCTTTCTTTCTCTTCTCAGATCACACCCAAAACTTGGATGAAGGACCATCCATTCACTAATATGAATCTTGAAGAATATACATTGACCATCAAGAAAAATCATTCCCTCGTGGAAAATATATCACTCTTATGGGTTCTTAATTAAATTTGAGTTGCTTTTTTAGAGAGAAGGCCATGGAGATTCAGCATTTTCCTTTATGAAACCAGATAGACCTCGTATTCTATAAGATGGATTCCTAGATAGCTTAATTGTATAGCCGATTGCTTAGCTAAATCTAGGATGGGAAGGGATTATATTTATTAGCAGGAATACTTCGCCAATGTAAATTCTGGATGGCTTATTTTTTATGGATTTTTTTTTGAGTTTGTCATCCCCCACTGTACTCTCCCCTCCTCCCTTCTTTTTTTGTTCTTTAATGAAAGTCAATTTTTCTAAAAACCAAAAAAAAAATATGTACAACCAGAGGCTGTACACAGGGCACTTACAAGCTTTCCAACAAGCTGTACACAGGGAAATAAGATTTAGTGGAGAAAGAAGGATGGAATGTGAGGGACCAAATGCATTTGTTGGGAGGTTGGGAGAGAAAAACATCATTTTTTGGTAATAAATAAAAAATTATTAATAGAAAAAAGAGAGTACAGACAGGTGATAAGATATATTGGTCAGAAAGGGCGAAAAGATATCACCCCCTAATTTAGCACCAAGATCCATACAAATATAGCCATTCAGTTATTCACCCCTTTTAAATACTGAATTCAATCTAGCAAAATACAGATAAAAAACAACAAAGTGCAACTCCCATATTCAAGACCACAACAATACCCAGCAACCCTGTAAAAAAAAGCACCTTACCACCCTAGTACACAGACACCTATCAGTCTTCCTTTTTAGACTTTTCTTCATTTAATGAGTATCTTTTCTCCAATTTCAAGAACAGTTTCCTCGTAATTACTTCCCCTCCTAACACCAAAATCCCTAGAACCTTGCTTACTTGGACTCCGGTTTCCACTAGCTTTTTCAAATCTACTTTCTTTTCTACCTCCCCAACCCCACCCAACAAATCTCCTTCATCTCCTTCTACTTCATGCTCTTCTTCAGAACTGTCTTCCTCTAATAGCTCCTCCTTTCCCTTATCTTCTTTATCTTTTTCCAACTTCTCCTCCCCTAAATCCTCCTCCTGCTCCAAACTCTCCTCTTCTGTTTGCATAGAATCTTCTGACTGAATCTCAGGAAAAGATCCCACATCCTTTTTTTCCAATCTCAGGCTTTGACTCAGCTAGAGAGTTGCTTCTTCCCTCTGAAGCCTTTCTTTTGTTCCTGGCTTTCAGCCCCCTTCTGTTATATGTTCTCCTGAATTTATTGCACAGCCCACCCTCAGCAAGACCTTCCTCCAAACAATGAAAAACTTTAGTGACATGAACTAGTTGCCCATTATTTAGATTTTTGGGTTTTCACAAACTTCGGAGAAAAACATCATTAAGAGAAGTCAAGAGGGAAGAAACATCCTGGCATTCAGAATCAGTGAGGGATCTATGGAAGTTGAAATTGAATGATAGGTTATGTTCTCCTCTACACGGCACCAAAGAGACCACACTTCAGCAATAATATCAAGACATTCTTTCTTCATTGCCTCCACCCTTCTAAAGGCTTCTTTGCACCACACTTTGATTGTTTCTTCCATACCCTTCAACTTTTTACTAAGGACATGGCTTGCCAACCCTTCAAAGTGCATCTAAGACAATCGCCCCTCTAGCAACCCCACAAATCCTTCCTCTTTGAGCCATAGGTTTTCAAACCTGAAAGGGGAGGATTTAGGAGAATTTCCCCCACCTTCAAAGTATATTGGAGAGTGACCCAATAGGGGCCAATCTCTCCTCCCATTTAATTAACACCACAAATCTGTCTAGTTTCACCAAGGTTGCCTCCTCTTGGTTATTAGTCCAAGTATATTTTGCTGCCAACAATGGGATACCCACAAGATCCCATTTTCTCATAAATCTGCAAACCCTCTCAAGCCTTTTGTCACCCTGCCACCCCCTTTATTCTCATATGCAGACCTGATGGTGTTGAAATCTCCACCAACCACCCATGGCTTCTCCCATCTTTCCCCAACTCCATCTTGTTCAGCCCAAAACTGCACCCTCAACCCATTGCCATTTGGTTCATAAGCCCATCAGTACCCACTGCACAAATGGATCAGTTCATGATCTGATCCAATCCTATTTTGTCCAATTTGGATATCCCCTATCAGACTTCCAAACCAGATTGGATTGGATAATAGAATCTGATTAAAAATGGATAGAATTCATATCACCCCTATCTGATCCAATATATATATATGTTATTTATTTATAAATATTTTATTTTGCATTTTTTGAAAGTTTATAATTATTTATTTTTATAAAAAAGGCACATATATGGTGAAAATAGTTGAGAATATAGTTGTATTTTTTGTTTCCCTTTATATAATTATAAACTACTATGTTTTTCTTTTAATAATTTATTAATTTTGTTAGAAATTAAATCGGATCATATCAGATTCAGATATCCAGCATCCTTAACGGATTTGGGTTCAAAATGATGCTTGTGGGATCCGATCGGATCTTCGGATCTGGATCAACGTTCCCCCTCCAGTTCACGTGGCTGGGACTGCCTACCACTCACAACCACCAAGGTCAAACATAATTAAATTTGAGTTGCCCCTTACCTATTCCTCAGTATGTATGTATATATATAAAGAGCCAATCCATCATAGCAGTTAAAAGTGATCAACTGTCCATTGCCTTCAATACTGCTAACTATTGCAGACTAGTTATGCAAATCAGATTGCTATGTTAACACAATCTTTTTTTCTGCTGGTTTTTGGTTGAATTCTTGCAGATCTCTTCCTCCATAGTGGTTACCATAAATGATTGAAAAATTAAAACTACCCTTTCCAGAACTAGAAGTTCCAAGTGCAAAACATATTCACCATTAAATAAAAGCCTACCTCAATTTAGGCGGATCCTCAGGTAACAATCATAAAACTTTGCTATTCAAGGCTTCCAGTATACCTAACTATAGCAGGTTCGGGTTTATTCTAATAGGTGCAGACTTCATATTAATCAATAATGATGAACTTAACAACTCTTATCTCAAGCAATGTATCTCGGTTCTTTCCTTTTTGGCAAAGTCAGTTGTTACTTGCCAGTCAATAAGTAATAATTTTTTATGAGTTATATATATGTCCAAATTGATTCCAACACTTCCGAAAATGAGTGGCATTTATATTTACAACCTCGCAATCCAAAAAGGAGTTCAAAATCAGCGCCAATCAAATCCGATTACAGCCAAAAGGATGGTATAAAAAAAAATAAGATTTTGATTTCGATAGTATACTCAAATTCCATGTACTCTCTCATTTAGCCATTAACAGAGACATGAAAAAAATACCATTCCCCATTCAAATCATGATGAAAAGGATTAATCACAGCTACTAATTTTTTAAACGGAGCAATAAGGATAAAATTCAAGACAACTACAAATAAGAAAACGGACGATCTATCAAACCTGTTGTTGGTACAGCGCAAGCTTCCGGCGTTGTGTTTTGAGCGAGAGAATTGCTCGGTCAACCTCCGTGACCTTTGGTTTCTTGACTAACAAGTTACCCATCTCTCAAAACCGCCCGCTTTCTCTTATCTGAGACAAACAGGGGCTAGGTGACTACAAATTTAGGACCTGGAATCTGCAGTTCAGTAAACCCTAAAATACGAAAATTCATTCACGACCTTCCCAGTTCCGCAAGTAGTTACTCGGTAGTGGATGCTTACGACTCAATTCGATTTGATTCTCTCTCTGGCTGCTGAGTTGGTGCATTTTCATAGTTTTTTTGACCGTCCACCGGCAAGATTCCGAAACAAACGCCCCGGTTCAGCTAGCAGCGATCAAAACTATCCAATATATATAGGCTATGAACCTGTAAATATTAGGCCACCCATGGGATGCATATAAATCCGTGTTCGACTCGATAGCGAAATAACTGCTCCGAATCCGATCCGAAGTTCAATCGGGTGCCTACGACTCTAGGAGGTCAATTCGAATTCGAATTTGATAGGATGCATCGGATTTCGGATTTTACCGCCAAGTTTGAGAATGCTTATTTGATTAAAAATAAGTGATTATTGTAACCAGCAATTATCTATGTTTGGCACCAGTTCTTTCAATCGTTTATTCTAAAAAATAAGTATTTATTTTATATTAGGCATTTGGTGATTTTTTCTCTAATAATCACTTTCGATCCCAACGGTTGGCCTGACAAAAATTTAAAAAATAAAAAATGGTTAAAATTATTCAAATGGTTTCAACGGTTACCGCTCGGTTCAATGATATGCTGACCAAAATCAACGTTTTTTTTTTAGAAAATTTGGTTTTGGGGGAAATGGAACCGGTCACCCAACCAATTCCCGATTTTTTCAGTCTGGTCCGATTTTGAAAACAATGCCCTCTAGGTGGAGCTAAAAAATTTTGGCCTGGATTGATCACTCATTCTCCTGAAAAAAAATAATAACAATAATAACAGAGCTTGACGGTTGTAGTGATTGTTCGGTTGAAATGAGGAAATTGGGGAAAAAAAGTTCACCAACCTAGATGCATGACCTTCTGGTTTGAGCTTTAGTGCTGCCACTGCTATGCAGTCCGTGCCAAGACAAGTAGAGAACAAAGTTTCATGGAATATAGAAAACCCTATGGTTTTTTAGCAAAGGGCATTATTGGCATTTTGAAATATAACCAGGGAGCATTTGGAAAAGAAAATTTCAAATAAGTGCTTATTGTATTAGCACTTAAATATAAGCCAGAATTTTTGGTTTCTTGAATAAACACTTATTTCGGGCTTATTTCTTAAGCACTAATAAATGCTTATTGGGCTTTTTGAATAAACTCCCAAACTTGGCCTTAAGCAAGAGATGTGGATGGTAGAAATTGAAGACAATGAACATAAACCAAAAGAGAGAGAAAGAGAGAGAGAGAGAGAAAGAAAGACCTAAAGTATGAAGAATAAATGATTGTATTCAATGATTAAAGTATCAATATCAAGTATAGTATTTTGGACAACTCAGATAAAGAAACATTTTAGAAACGCATTAATCCAAACTAAAAAATATAAAAACGCTTTCATACATAGGGAAATGCATATAGATTCCATAAATATAACATTACATTTAAGGTCAAAATATCCATAAATAGAGTATAGATACATGGGAAATGTGTTTTCTAATGGTATATATATACAAAGAAAATATGTTACAATTGATACAATGAAATACATAGAAATCATACAATTTTATTGATACGTAGCAATAAAGAGTGCTATAACATATTATTTATATTTTAAAAAATAATACATGCGTAAAGCTACTATTATATTATTTTCTATTGATGATGTTCAAGGCACTAGATATAAGCAACTATTATATGTGAATTATTATGTCAATTATTTCTTAATTTACTTCTTTTTAATTTTTAACATGAACAAAATATTCGAGTATAATTAATTTTCAATTATTTGGTAAGCAATATTTTTATTTTTGTAAACAATAGGCATCTTATTGTAAAATGTAACAAAAATATTAATTAATACTTTATAAAAGTATATAATCTTAACTTAAAATATACCAAATATATTAAGATTTCTAAGATATATATCATATGAAAATTCATAGTTTTTAATTACTAAAAATAATTATTCCACTATCAATATTTTTATTTATATAAAATTTATGAGATAAAAATTTCATTTTTATGAAAGCATAATTATTGATTTGAAAAATTCAATTTATATTGCATTACCAGGTATTTTGTAAACAATATTTTTATTTTTTAAATAGTTATCATTTAATTTAAAATTAAAATATTAATTAATAATATATAAAAAAATAAGATACATATCATGTTTAAATTTATAAACATTATGTACTAAAATAATTATTCTATTATTAATATGTCTATTTGTATAAAATTATTAACATTAAAAACCACTTTTTGATATAAATGTGGATTTGAAAAATTATTTATTCCATTAGTTTAGAAAATAATAATTTTAAATATTAGTTTTCATCTTTAGTTGGAATTGTTGAACATAGATTTATATAATTTGTTTGAAATACATGTAGACATTATAATTGATAAATAAGTTTTTTTTTTCATTAATTATCATAAAATTAAGGTTTGCCTAGTGGTTTAAAGTCATTTTTAATGTTTGTACATGGATGATTTGGGTTTGAATCACAATTGCATTTTTTAAACATATAGGCAATAGTGAAAATGTGGTTAGTATCGATTTGTATTGGTTCATATCAGCCAATACAATACGATGCGGGTCAATATGAGTGCATATCACCCCGATACACACGACTCTAGGGGCATGGGACATAGTTGTTGTGTTTCCCATTTCCCATTGGCTTGTATCATGTCAATATTTAAATCTTTGGTTGTAGTGGATACTTTTGACCCTTTTCTCATCCACCAACATGTGATAGACATCATCTTCTTGATTTTGTTATTTTTCTTTGTGTTTTAAATATATATTGAAAGTATGAACGCAATCAAACAATGTATTAGGAGCCATGAGTCAACAACATAACAATACGTTCACAACAAAGTGTTGGAGTAGTAAGGTGTAGTTATAGTTAAATGGTGGTCCATTGAGTGAAGATTGAAATTATTTTATGGCCGCAAAAGTTGAAGATTGAAATGGTTTCAACTTTCAACCTTAATGGCAACAAGACTTTTGAGAGAACAGAGAAGGAAGAGGCTCATTAAGGTTTAGGTATTGGGGTTGTTTATTGGATTCCCTGGTTTGTCACCGAAACCTATTATATATTACAATCTATAAGCATACTACTATTAAAGGTGTGAAACTTTTGTTTGACTAATATATTCGAGATTTTTAAATTAGTTTCTTTTTCATTGTAAAGATAGAAACATAAATCAAACAACCACTTTTCTCCTATTTCAAACTTTCATAATTATATATTGTGTTCAAGGTATTAGTTCCCATTAACATCCATTAAGTCTTGTTAAAATATATATTTTTGAATTTGGTATCTCTTTAATTGTGATGGTACAAAATATAATTTGAACCAACACATTTTTTCCTTGTTCAATTCCCTCACATTGTTATTATTTTATAAGTCTTAAAGGTGTAAATGAGAGTATGGAAAAATGCCCTAATTATTGAATCTGATTCATGTCTAATTGTAATGATAGAAATATAAGTTGATCAATCACATTGTTTTCTTCATTCAAATCCCTCTCATTGAGTCTTGTATTTTAAAATATTGATTCCCATTAGCATTCATTGAATCATATTATCCTATTTCTAAATCCAGACCATATTTAATTGTGATGACACAAAACTAGGGACCGGATTGGATTTGTGGCTAAGTAAATGATCAATCGATAGGACAAATCGATGAGCAATTGCCTTCAACAACTCAATAAGTAAATGAGCAATTGATGTATTAACTAGACAACAAACTAATGAAATAGGAAGAGAAGAAAATTAAAATATATTTATTAAAAGCCTGTTTACAACCAAAATTCACTAAACCTAATTTCTATGGGAAGTATAAACCTATAGCGATCTCTATGAGCGACAAAGACAGTTATAAACCTCTGGTCCAACACACACACACATTAATATATATATCAAAACATATAATATGAACAAGCACATTCTCGCCAAGACATCCAGATATCAATCCAAATATGCAACCAAGAAATTAACGTAGATCAGATTACCTCTCAAAAAACGAAGGCAAATAATGGATTTGAAGAAGATCTATCTTTTAGTGAGGTAGATGACTTGGAAACAAACAAAAAAAAAAGAAATGAGAAAGAAAACATCAAAATGGGAACAAATTTGTGGAGATCAGCAAACCTAATCAATCCCTTATATTCATTTCTAAAGAAACAAATAGAACAAAAAAAAAAAACTAAAGTAAAATAGAAAATGATAGTTCACAACATAAATAAGTGCCTGGACTTCCAAAACCCATAATAGATCTCATGGAGTGGTTGGATTTATTATGTTGTAACCTAAACCTAACGCCTTAACTCCCTAAATTATTGCTGAATAAATTCTCATGCAAAATCAGTTTTGCTGGATGATTGTCATCGTTGTTTACATGAAAAATAATGAACCATCAACAAAAAATAATGAATCAAATCTAACAAACTTATCATTGATAATGGAGCCATGATAGTGAAGTTATAGGCTCATATTTGAGTTTGTTTGTGATGAAAAAGGTTGAGATCGAAATAAGAATAAGAACAATATCTATTCGGACGAGGGAAGCAACCTAGAAATGAAAAAAAAATCAAAATTAAAATCAAAGGCAGGCCTCTATCAAACTCTCAAACTTTCGAAGAGGGCTCAGAACCAGTATATTTTCCCTGGAACTCTTGAAGAGGGCTCAAAACTAGTCTCTTATCTTTTGAACTCTTAACTATCAAAGAGGGATCAGAACGGTCTATTCTCTCTCGAATTATCAAATATGGCTTAGAGAAAATAGTCTACATCAATGCAATAGATTTATCAGTTTAGTTCGATCGATCAGGATTGCAAATTTCACTTTGTTTTTTTGGAAACAAAATTTCATATAATTTTCGATGCAAACCTTGGTCTATAAACATTTTTGCTTCGAAAATCAATTAAGTTTTTAATCCTAACCAAATAAAAGCAAATATGAACCAGGATGCAAATTTGCAACGGTGCAAATTTGCAGTCCAACCAAACGCAGCCTTAGCTTTGCATATAATGTTGCTTCATGAAATCTTTCGAATCCGTTAGATAATTCAGTAGCACAAGTGCATTAGGGCCATATGACAACAAGTAGAGTGGCTGAATTGAATTGATTCATTGCATTGGTTTATAGTGGTTGAAGCTGAAGCTACATTGATTGGTATACTTTCTACAAAGTCCAGACCTGCTACTCACAAGATGCTACCCACAACTCTCCCTACATTATGAGAGCAAAACACGTATACTCTAACATGATGTGGCTTTCCCACATCACCACATGTGTAGGATTTCGAATGACATCCAAATCTCTAAGGCATTGACTCATATCCACTCTCCACCTTTTGCTATTTATTGGAATGCAAGAAGCTCCTCTCTCATCCACTAGTCAAGTTTACAAACTCATGTTCTTCATAGTTTCTTCAAACTATTAGTCAAGGAAAGGATATTGATCATATTTTTCTCAAGTTGTGTGCTCATGAGACAAATATGGGCAAAGGTGGGTAGTACTAAAGTAAGCCCCACTAGTTCTCAAATAATTTGAAAGAGTGGTGGGTTAAAGTCCATGAAAAAGATTGTAAAGTTCACTTAAAAATGAAAGAGAGATGTGCCTATTTGCTTTGGAACATATGGAAGAATATAATAACAAGAACTTCTCTAATACCTCGGAACCCCAATTAAGTATAGATAAAGCCTCAAGAGACGTCTCAGAATTCAGGACATGTTTGATGATTCAAAATCAAATCCTAAGATTAAAACATGGCAAAAATTTTGTTGGACTCCACCCGAGGAAGGGTGAATTAATATTAATTTTGATGCATCCCGACTGAGCAATGGTATGCGTAAAATCGCGGTTGTGGCGAGGAATAATATTGGTTAAGTTTTAGACTTCTAATGATATTCTTTGGGCATCTCCTCTATCAACGATGCAAAAGCTTGGGCAACTCGGGAGGCTCACAGACTGGTGGCAAATTTTAGAGGAATGAAGGTTATCATTGAAGGATATTTTAAGCTAGTCATCTAGTGCCTCAACAACACAAGTATCTCCCAATGGAATCTCAATACTATCTTATAGGATTGCTCAAGATCCAAGGACCTGCTAGATGGGGAAGTGAGCTATAGACACGTGTTTAGAGAGATGAATCAAGCGGCTGTCTGGATTGTAAATCAAGTTCATTATAGCATTGATTTTTTTAAGGTTGATATTTGTAATCTACAAGTGTCTTTATAAGGGTGACTTGTGGGGTTGTGCTACCCCCGTCTTGAGCAACACATCTAATATATATATAGTAATAATTTCAGACATGTAGATTATATATATAATTTAAGGCCAAAGACCCCTACAACCATACATGTAGTTCATCATGTCATTCTAAATATTTAAACAAAATGGACACGTGTCAGTTTCTAATTAATGCTAGTTCAAGAAAAGAGCCCACTAACATGGAGAGTGGAGCCTACCACCATGCAAGTTGTGAGAAGTGGGAAACTCCCACTTTTAACCATTTTCTTAAAAAAGGAAATTGTGTTATTAATTAATTTTAACTACTAAACTAATTAGTTAATTCCAGCTATTGATTATTATAAATAATTATTGTTAACTACTTCTAATTAATTAATTACTAATAATAATTGTTGTTAATTACTAATTAATTAATTCCAGTTATGAATTACTAATAACAATTATTCACTAATAATAATTAATTACTGAGAATTAATTCTTATAATAATTACAACTAATACTTAATTACTGAAAATTGATTACTCACGATATTGCTCATTGTTAATTCGAAATGATGATTAATTAGTGATAATTAATAAATATTTTCATAATGGTAACTAATAATTTGGAAATAATCATTTTATATTTACATTAACTCATATTAATTACTTTGAAAATAAATATTTAATGTTAATAATTTATATTATAATTGTTATAAAAAATTATAATTCATTCATTTATATGAAATAATTAATTATATTATTATAAGTAACTATAATTATTAATACTATATTAGTTAATATAATTATATATTATTATTATTATCAATAATTACAATTAATTATTACTAATACTAATGATGATAATTCTTACTTCAGTATGTTAATTAATTAATATGTATTTAATAATGTTAATTATTAATTAGGCTATAATCATTTTATATTAATATTAATTCATATTAATTATTTTATAAATATATAATTAGTGTTACTTATTTACATTATTATTACAAGTAATTATAATTAATACTATTATTATAATTAATTCCATTATTATCCTGCAATAAATACTTCATTTAGTGAAAGTTAAATTATAAAACTTTCTATTATTCAATATTGTTAAACTTAAAGAATATAATTATAACAACAAACATTATTTTATGTATTAACTAAAACTTGTATTTATAACAAATTGATTACTTAATAAAAGAAAATAAAATAATAATAATAGTAATACTTTAACATTACTGATTTCAAAATCAATACACACATAACAAGAATATATTATTAGTTAATAATAATAATAATATGCGTATTATTATTACTGAATTCATAATTATTATTCTATTAATAATACTGATTATTGTTAAAAAATATTAATAGCAAAATTAATTTCTTAAAATTATTATTTACTAAATAATTTTATATACTCTTTGATTAACTACCTTATTTTTGATTAACTGGTTTTTTATGTTCAATAAGTTGTTTTACAAAAATTGAGACAATTTTTCATTTCCAATGCTAACCATTTTACTTTTTCTCTTATTCAGTTTTTCAAAAGATAAAAAATAAATTAATGATATTTATCTATTTTTATCAAATTATGTATTTATGAAGTTGTTGTCATTGATGATGAGTCAACTTTTTGAAAGAGAGGAGTACTAATAATAATTAATGACTTCTAATTAATTAATTTCACTTATTAATTACTAATAATAATAACTCATTGGTAATAATTTCTTATAATAATTATTTATAATTCTTAATTACTGATATTAAATAATTACTAATAATATTTCTCATTATTAATTCGAGTGATAATTAATAATGATTTTCATAATGGTAATTAATAATTCGGAAATAATCATTTTATACTTATATTAACTCATATTAATTATTTGAAAATAAATATTTAATGTTAATTATTTACATCAGAATTATTATCAGAAGTTACAATTCATACATTTATATGGAATAATTAATTATATTATTATTATCAGTAATTATAATTAATTATTATTTGATAAATATAATTATATATTTATATTATTACTATCGATAGTTATAATTAATTATTACTAATAGCAATGATTTCTGATAAAATTTAATTACTAATTATAATTAATTCCTTATTTATAACAATGATAATTATTAATCGGTGTGAAATCATTTTATATTTATATCAATTCATATTAATTATTTTATAAATATATAATCAGTTTTACTTATTTACATTATTGTTATTATTATTATTATTTACAATAATGCTATTATTATTCTCCAATAAATATTTTATTTGGTTAGAGTTAAATTATAGACTTTCAATTATCCATTATTGTTAAACTAAAAGAAATATAAAATAAATTATTATTTATAGAATTAACTAAAAATCATAATTATAACAAATGAATTATTTAATAATAATAATAATTATTATTATTATTATTTAATATTACTGATTTCATAATTATTTATATATTATTAATCTATATTACTCAATAAAGACATGGAATAAAAAAATATTCAAAATTCTACTAAATGAATGAACTACAAATCTATTAGTATTCTAATTGACTTGAATTTCACACATCATCATATGCCCAAAATTATAATTTCAACATTCATTTCCTATTTCTATTTCCCAATTCCCATAATCCAATATACCATTATGTTATGTGCATGTTTCCCTACCTTTTTCCTATAGATAAATATAGCCAATCTAGGTGCATTGTGGGGAGCTTAGACTTAAAATTCGTAACCATAATCAACCAAAAGAAGTGTTGCCACCTAACTTGGAGGTGACTTCCATACTTAGGATGATTCCATTATTCTCCTTTTCTTTTCATGTTTCCTTGGCTTTGGAGTCATAATTAAATTATCAATTGATTGTAACCATACATGATATAGTTTTATTCTCTTACTTCAGAGGATGGATGCGTCTACAAATATTGTTTGGCATCAATTGTTTTTCTTAGTAGCACTTTGAATTATTTTCTTCCTTATTTGCTTATTTGAATGGATATCATTGAAATGTGTTTTATCCATTCATATGTCCATAAATATTAAGTAGTATTGGTGATATTGCTATAAATATCCATCTATTTTTTCTATTTTATAAATAGATTAATGATTTCAAAGTTATTGATACTTTTTTGGGGGTGGGTTGCTCAACAAGACATTGATTTTTATTGTTACCCCTTACTTAGTATGGGGTCATTGTTTAGATAAAACATGGTGTCTTAAATCAAATAAATAGACTATCTTAAATATCTATTATAAATAATTAAATAATTCAAATTAAATCAAATAATTAAAAATTATTGAATTAAACAATAATAACAATCAATTATCTATAGAAATAATTAATAATAATAATAATAATAATCAAGTACTTAATTAAGTAAATAATAAAAATGAAATAACAATCACCAATTATCATTAATGTTTATTCAAAGCATGCCCCATAATAATTACCAAGTACAGTAATTAAATCTCAAATAAGAATCAATATTTATTAATAGTCATTAAAATTGTTAAGCCAAATCATAAATGTTTATTCTTAAATGCAAAATATGGATTAACAAATCTATTATATAATAATTATAGTCGGTTGAAAAAATATTTTAAGTAAATATTTAAATATTTACAAATTTAGTTAATATTATTATTGTATAACAAAAAAATTAAATTAAATACTAAAATAAATTAGTAATAGTAGTAGTAATAATAATAATGGTTGAATTAAAGTAATAAATGGTTCAAATTGAATTTAGTGACCCGTATAATTTAACGTGTTTGACATATAAGAGTCAAGCTCCGTAGACTTTACAAGTGTCTTAAAAAATGGCAGTTTATAAACAATAATAAAAATTATTAATATTTATTATATATATACATATATAATTAACTTCCCCATACTTAATACGGGGTCATTCACTAGTTTCGATCTTATAAAAAAACATCAAACTAATCATTGCTAGCAATGAACACAATAGATGGATAAATGAAATAGTTAGGAATAATATCATATATATTAACCGAATAGAAGGTAGGAAATGTTTATGGTAAACAACATGGGTAACTAGTAGGGGTGCAACTTGGGGGGACCAACCGGAGAATTCGTGTAGGTTGGGTCTGGTATAGTGCAAGTTTGACCCGAGCCTGGCCTAACCCAGCCCAATGTCACCGAAACAAATACATGCATGCATGTAGCATACTTACATAAGAATGTATTTTTTTCTAATTATATATACATGTGTATATGTACAAAATATATATTTGCGTATTTGTAATATTTTTAATCAATTCCACTATTAAATTGGACCATTAAACCCAACCAAAAACTGGTTATATAGAAATATATACATAAAATTTCTCAAACCCAACCAGCCCCACATAAGCCCAATTAATTTAACCCAACCCGACCCAAATTGTATTGGGTTAAACTCAGATTGGTCCTGGGTTGATAAACTTGAAGTTAACCTTGGATTGGGCTAGGCCTGAGCCCAATGTTTGCACCTTTGGGGTTGGGCCTGGGACCTTCAACCTGACCCGATGTTGCACCTCTTATAAATTTAAATGAGAAAAAAAAAAAAGGAAATAAGAGGTGAACGAGGTTTTGGGTTTTGAGGTTAGAGCTAACTTGATGAGTTTGGAAATGGGCCGGCTATGGGGTTTGTAACCTCACAAAAAAGGATAAATTACAAATAAGTAACTCTGTACTTTAGGGTAGTGACACTAAAGGGCATGAACTTTCAAGTAAAACATATATGTTGAATTACAAAAATTTACCCTTTTTTGTGAGGCTACACACCCTAAACTGATGTTTAAGTATGCTTTCAAAATTTCACCTTCAAATGGTCTATATCTAATTTGAAACATATATGTTGAATTTGAAAGTAAAACTTAAATATTCTTATTCATTTTACCATCCTTTCTAATCACTTTATTTCATTTGAAACATCCATATACTTTTTTTTCAACAAAGAATAAACCCATTTCGATAGAACAATGAGAAACAATGAAAAAAAAACTAAGATATGGACATTTTTGTAGTTTTACCTTCATTGTAATGTTAGTTTTAACATAGCTGGACTCAAATGTATATTTCTAAAGATTCAGGGTACTAAAATGTCCCAATTGAAAGTTTAGATCATAAGCGTCACTACCCCCAAAGTACAATGTACCTTCTATAATTTAGTCCTCTTAGTTTTGAACATGTGGCATGCACTCTCGTGTTGGTGAATACATAGGTGGCGACCAAATATGATGTGTGAAGAGTTTTGGATAGCAAATTCAGGCTCCTACGCATTGCATTATTTACTCAATTTATCTAAACAAATGACAAATTAATAAACTGGTTAGTTTAACCATCTCACCCATTATCAAATATCTCCTTAGTAAAATTTGATTGATGATCTTGAGCCTGTATGGAATAAGTTCAAGTATGGTAAAATTAAGTAAAATTGTTGGACTACCCCCCAGCCAAAAAAAGTCCAAAACCCAGACCGATGTAGTAGGTTAGGTTTGGATTGGCTTGACTATGATTGTTCATGAGACCAATTAAACTGACCAACCTAACCCAATTCAACCCAAATTGGTTGATTTTCATTTTTTCCCCGGTCAGCTTCAGTTCATGCATTATGCTAATGTAAGATGTTGGATTGGTTTTGGTTTGGTTTGTATAAATCGACCAAATCGATTCAATCTAACTATATGTATTAATATTTTATGTTTTAAATTTCATTTTTTAATATAGAAAAGTGGGAAAATCCCATAATTCATAGCCTTAAATAATTAAAATTTTAAAATCATTTGTATTAATATTAATTAACTTTATTGTTTTAAAATTTGTATCCAATCAAAGCATGTTGGTTTAACAAATTAGTTTTGGGGGTGTGTTCTTTATAAAATAATCAGATTGATAAATCGATCCAAACTGATACAACCTAAGTTGATGCTTTTCACTAGTAGTTGATCAGTTTTGAGTAGTTAATTCCCCAACTTGATCATGTTGGTTTGATTGATCAAACAACTTGCAATCAAACCAAAACCAACCAATGAACACCCCTACGCCTGACTAGGGTTGCAACTTGGATGGATTGAATTGGATTTAGGGCGACCAAATCAGATCAAAAGGTGTAAACTTTAGGCTCATGCCTGATCCAACTTGACATTGAGCCTAATTTTACCAAAGTAGGGACAACCAAAGCTACACCTAATACAGTTTGTGTGGGGTTAGAATAGGGCTAATCTGCTTAATTGGTTTTAAAGAAGTTTATGAAATGTGCTATTGTTTAACCATCATTTGTTAAACTTTAGAGCAAAGCTTTGAACTTAGAATTATAATTGATGAAGGAAGATTTGGCCCGACCTCGTAGTTATGCAACACGTGGCAAAGGCAACAGCTCGGCACAAAAGCATGCCTAAGGCGCGAGCATCAAGGGGAGGAACCAGCGGTCCGAACTCCCTACCAGCAGTCCGAACTCTCTACTAGGAGCCCGAACTCTCCCTTAGGCCCCAAGCCACTCAAAGGACAGTAACCCGAACTGGCCTGCCTTATCGCAGTTCGGGACACACATCACCGAACTGGCATGCCTTATAGCAGTTCGGGACACACATCACCAAACTGGCCTGCCTTATAGCAGTTCGGGACACACCACCGAATTGGCCTGCCCTATAGCAGTTCGGGACACACCTCATTGACCTGGCCTGCCTTGTAATAGTAGGGACACCACCGAACTGGCCTGCCTTATAGCAGTTCGGGACTCACCTCACCGAACATACCTCTGAACTCCTTGCTCACCACTCCAACACTTCGCCTAAAAGACGCCAAACTGAACAAACCGTACCATGCCTGACATCTAGGAAGTTCGTAGCCAAGGGCGGCGCACCTGACTGACTTGGGATTTGACGCTTGACGACCGCACTTCAAATGGCCACCTGCCAGTGCCACCTGACACCATCATCTCCAGTTACAGAGACAGCTCCGACAAGGAGCAGTGGCGGTTCTGTCCCAGCAGAAAGGATGACACCCGAACTGGCAAAAACAGAGATAATCATACTCGACCTGACAGAGGCCTCGGAGTGAGTGCACGAAGTGGTTATAAAAGGCCCCCTACCCCCAATAACAAGGTATGTGAACTTTGCGCCATCTAGTATTTACTTTGCCTTTGAGAGAATACTAACTTGAGCTTCGGAGTTATCTCACCGGATTCCCCCCGAAATTCCCACATCTTCTCCGTTTCAGGCTCCCCGTTGCTCTAGTCAGAGGCAAAATCATTGATAGCTAAGACCGGCCGGATTGCGCTCCATCAATTGGCACTGTCTGTGGGAACGCTTCTAAAAGCCTCCCTCTAAATCTCTCTTACCTACTTTTCCAAAAAACTTCAACACCCATGGCTTCCTCCAACAATGCCGGACGTGGCACAGAAACAACCACCACCGGAGAGCAACTCCAAGTTCCCGTGGTGTGCATTGGGCAGTTCACCATCCCTCTTTCAGTGGATGGGTTCCCCAGTTTGAATGTGCCACAAGTAGTGGCGCCCCTGAACCTTCCTTCGTTGAACACCCCTCTTCCACTCCCTACTGAAACAAACTTCGTTGAACCAACTGCTGTCCCACCGGCGACCCGCCAAAACCAGCTGGACGACCTAATGCAATGCATGCGGGTAATGCAAACCCAAATGCAACACTTCCAGCAACACCAACTCTAGCAACACCAGGTACTACACCACCCTCCCAACACCATTATCAGCAGTAGTACCCTCAGCTACCCCTAAACCAGTCATTGCTCCCCCTCAGCACCCTATTTCGAAGCCGATTAAGGCCTCCCCTCAAGGTGGACACCCTCACCGAGGAGAAGCTTCCCAACTCCAGAACCCCCTAATAGCCAGGCCTCATCCCTAGGCCAAAAGCAAGGAAAAATTACCCCCGCCTCACAGCTCGCAGGTGGGTCGGGAACCTCGCCCACAAAGTCACATCGACGCTCCAAGCCCGAGTTCCCACTCACGGAGAACCGGTTCAGTGCCCTAGCAGCAGACCAACATTCCGGGCCCATCGAGCTCGGCAACACGGAGGCCAGTAGCGCCAACACCAAGCCCGCTCAAAGAAGGCGCTAGAAAAGTTGCCGAACTGCTACCCATGTCCTACCCGAGCTTAGAGGCAAGGAAGAGATGAGCTTGAATGAGGTAATAACTGTCCCAATTCTCTCAGTTCTTTCCCCCCTTTCAACCGAACTTCTGGCAGTCCATATGCCCAGAGAATTCAAACTTCCATCTCTGGACAAGTATGATGGGTCCTTTGACCCCAACGACCACGTCGACGCATTCCAGTCACAAATGCACCTCGTTAGGGCCAGTGAGTCATGCATGTTCGTGGCCTTCACCACCACCTTCAGGGGGGTGGCCAGCACCTGGTACCGGAACTTAGCGCCCGGGTCAATAAGAAGTTGGGCCCAGTTCGTGCAGATATTCACCGCACACTTTGTTACCAGCAAGCGGTGCCCCATAACCGAGGAAAGTATCTTCAGGGTAATCCAGAGGGAAGGAGAATCCATCCGGAGCTACATCAAGCGGTTTAACGAAGCATGCTTGCAGATACCGCGATTAGACCCTGCGGTACAGCTCGCGGTGACCAAAAGAGGGGTAGCGCACAAGGAGTTCAAATGGCACATGGTGGCCAGCCAGCCAGCAACCATGGCCGATTTCCTCAAGCTCGCGGATAAGTTCATGAGAACAGAGGAAGAATTCAACAAAAGAACCGAAGGCGGGGTCGAGAAAAGAAAAAGAGAAGGTGAGCCCTCCAACACAGGCTATAGAAGAAGCCAGGCCCGAAAGGCGAAGCCAAGCCAGCCGTCCCAAGCTCCCTTAGCAGTTCGGACGGATTACACGCCGTTGAACACAAAGCAGACCGAGATCTTGATGACGATCAAGGACGCCCCCTACATAAAGTGGCCACCTCCATTAAAGAGTAATCCAAACGAGATAAATAAAAATATATACTGTAGTTTTCATAAAGATCACGGTCATAGTACCGAACAATGTAATAATCTCTGGGACGAGATAGAGGGACTCATCCATCGTGGATACTTGAGAAATTTTGTACATAATGACAATAATAATAAAGCGGGTCGGCAAGGGGAGCACGGAAAGGATGCCCTTGAGTCCAGCAGCAGACTGACCGAAGCCTTGCAGCGACCTCGCCCAGAAGAGAGACCAGTTCGGGGAACCAGCCACGTGATAGTGGGCGGTTCGGTGGTAGCAGGTTGCACTTCGGCAGTAGCATGGACGTCAGTTCGCGAGGCAGCCCGAGAAGAGCAGAACCCTCCAAAGAGGCCGAAGACGGAAGAACCGATCTTTTTCACAAAAGACGATGCGCGAGGTGTTCACTATCCCCACGATGACGCGCTCATCATAAAACTAAGAATCAGTGACTTCGAAGTTCGGCGCGTACTTGTGGACTCAGGCAGTTCGGCGGACATCCTCTTCAAATTGGCGTTCGACCAACTACAGTTGCAGAGAAGCGAGTTGAAGCCCGCGCACACTCCTCTGGTGGGCTTCAACGGAGAGGAAGATAACATTACCTGTGGAAGTCGGCACATGGCCTTCAACCTGACCCGAGGTTGCACCTCTTATAAATTTAAATGAGAAAAAAAAAGAAGGAAATAAGAGGTGAACGAGGTTTTGGGTTTTGAGGTTAGAAAAAAAAAATGGCCGCATAGCCGCTCTAAGCCGCTTCATGTCCAAATCGACAGACCGTTGTCTGCCTTTCTTTAAGGCAATCAAAGGCAGAGGGTTCGAATGGACCCGAGATTGCCAGCTCGCGTTTGACGAGCTAAAGACCTACCTCGCCACTGTGCCAACCTTAGCCAGACCCGAGGAGGGCGAGGTCTTAGAACTATACCTCTCGGCAAGTGACGAGGTTGTCAGTTCGACACTAATAAAGGAAGGAGATCGGGTCCAGCGACCTATCTATTATATTAGTAAAATTCTGCAGGGAGAAGAGACGAGATACCCACAAATAGAAAAAATAGCGTACGCACTAGTGATTTCAGCTCGAAAACTTTGCCTGTATTTCCAAGCTCACACCGTCATCGTCTTGACTGACAAACCTCTAAGACAAGTCTTGCTCAAGCCCGAGGTTTCTAGTCGGCTGACGAAGTGGGCCATTGAGCTCAGCGAGTATGACCTCCAGTACAAACCACGAACTGCCATTAAGGCCAAAGCCTTAACAGATTTTATCGCCGAGTGCACATTCAGCCTCGAAGCCCCTGAGTAGGTTGAGCCCGAGATCCCCAGTTCGGGTGAATCCGGAGCTCCCAAGCTAATAGAGTCTGAACCCCGTGAAGTAGCAGCCAGTGTGGCATCTCTCCTGGTTAGGCCGAGCGCGAACTAGGATGAGGAGTCATGGATCCTTCACGTAGATGGCTCCTCGAACCAGTAGGGCAGCGGGGATGGAATAGTCTTATGCGGCCCAGGTGGCACTGAGTTAACCAGGTTACGGGCGAGTACGAAGCACACGAGCTCTCCATGATCGCATACTTAGCGAAAGTAAAAGAGGCTTTGCTCAACTTCCAGTCATACTTCATCAGGAAAATCCCGAGGTTAGGGAACACAGAGGCGACGCTCTGTCCCGGTTAGCCAACATGAGTCGCAACACCATGAGAACCGTGTACATAGAGGACTTACCTCGGCCTAGCATTCTCGGTGGGGTAGAGGAGGTCGCTCTCGTCCTTGAAGCAGAGCCAAGCTGGATTGACCCAATTGCGAGCTTCTTAGTAGATGGAACCATCCCTGCGGACCGCAATGCAGCAAAGAGGGTGCAGCGCTAGGCAGCCAAATACGTCATAATAGACGAACGGTTGTACCGACGGTCCTACACGCTCCCCTACTTGCGCTGCCTGCGACCTGCCGAAGCCGAGCTCGTACTCCGTGACACTCATGAAGTTCTGTGCAACAGACACCTGGGGGGCAGAGCACTCTCCCAAAAGGCACTTCGACAAAGATACTACTGACCAACGATGAAGGCAGAAGCCGTCAAGCTCGTAAGAAAATGCAGCAAGTGTCAGAAGCACGCCAATAGCCACCATCAATCTGTTTCTGACCTCAAATACCTCACCAGCCCATGGCCCCTTGTGCAATGGGGCATCGACCTCCTGGGGCAATTCCCGCCAGCAACAGGTGGGAGAAAGTTCCTAATAGTGGCAGTAAATTACTTCACAAAGTGGATAGAAGTTGAACCTCTAGCAACGGTTACAACCCGAAACATACAGAACTTCTTTTGGAAGAACATAGTATGTCGCTTCGGGCTACCTTGAGTATTGATCTCTGACAACGGCAAACAGTTCGAGGATTTCAAGTTCCAAGAATGGTGCCAGAATATGGGAATTCTCAGAACTTCACATCAGTCGCGCACCCGCAGGCAAACGGTCATACAGAAGTAATGAACAGAGCCATCCTGCTCGAACTGAAAGCACGTCTAGATCAAGCTACAGGGTTATGGACGGACGAGCTACCAAGTGTTTTATGGACTCACCGGACTACAGAAAAAACCGCCACGGGAGAGACCCCCTTCAACATCACCTACGACACTGAAGCGGTAATCCCAGCGGAAATCGAAGTACCTACATTGCGATTAGAAACATATGACGATCAGACAAACGGAGACGAATTACGAACCAACCTCGACCTACTGGACGAGGTAAGAGACCTCGCGCACATCCGGGCAGCGGCCTATCAACAGCAGGTAGCTCGTACTACAACGCCAAAGTAAAAAAACGAAGCTTCCGAGTCGATGACCTGGTTCTCCGTAAGATTATGGCGCTCGAACCCGGTGTGGGCAAATTTGGACCAAATTGGGAAGGGCCCTATAGAGTAAAGAGAGCGCTTGGGGGGGCATACAAGCTCAAAACCTTGGAAGGAAAACAAGTACCCCGAGCGTGGAGCATCGTTAACTTAAGGCGATACTACCTATAGACCGCCAAGTGAAGTGGACGAAATCGCTACAAGAGCCTAAGGGCCAGGATGCCGAGCTAACAAGAGGAACCTCGGCATAGGCAAGCAAAGAAAATGGCATATTATCAGTTTAGCAAAATAGCAGTCAAAAGACAAGCGAAGCAGAGACAAGTATTAAACACTGAAACAGGTCACGCGAGTGCAATAACCCAGGCAAGAAACAGATCGTGCATATTATCAGTTCAGCAAAGTATCAGTTCGGAAAAAAGAACAACACTTAACCAAAAAGATTGTCTATTCCATTGCAAGAAAAGGAAGAGTACATTTAAAAAAAATCTTTACAAGGTCGGAGCTACTTCTTCCTGTCAAAAGGCACTTCAACGACACCCGAAGGTCATGCCTCTCCCTCGGAATCCGGCTCACCATCAGCAGCGTTGGCCATCTCCTGAGTTATACGCGAAGTGGATATGGCACTAATATCGAGATCGGGGTACATGTTCCGGATCATTCACCTGCTCAGATTGAATCCCCTTCTGTAAGAATCCACCATCAAGTCGTCAAAGCATGGCGAGGCGATGTAGTCATCAACGACCTTCTTCTTGGCATTTTCGATACCTTGGGAAAAGATCTGCGTTTTCTCCCTTATGTCCTCGTGAAGATATTCAACCTGATGCTGTAGGTCCAGACTCAGGTCCGCCATATGTTTCACGACCACCCCCATGGCCTCGGCATCCCTCTGAGACATCGCTTGTCTGGCCATAGCAACGCGAGCAGCCTCTTCGACAGCTTGCGCCTGCCTCGAGCTCTTCTCCACCTGGGCTTAGCGTGAATAGAAGAGTTCACCTACCAAAAGGAACAAATGATTAATGATAGCAAGAAGTATTAAAACAGAGGACCGACAAGAAATTTGACTCACCACCATAGCATGAGTTATGGCACGACAGGCGATCTGGTTCAAGGGACGATCGGTCCACGCCACGATCTCCTCGGGGAAAGTGGCCTCCCTACTCTTCTGTAGAGCGTAGTTCGGCGATACACGCTCCTGAACTCCCCTTGAGCTCCTAAACCCGAGGGCCCAGCTCGCATATGAGTGGACCCAGAGTAAGCGGGAGCACCCGTGTGAGTGGTCTCGGCATAAGGGGCCCCTGCCGCTTCCTGCATTGAAGGAGCCATCGCTTGGCAACCCGCTTCCTCCTCTTTATGCCTTGAATAGGCGCCCCTCGCGAGTCCTCTCTGAGTCCATCGCACCTGCAAAAAAGAGTTCGGCATAAAAAAAATGAAGGAACAAAGCAAACAAGAAACCTCTAAGCAAGGAACCTACCCGAACTCAGGGCGGCCGCAATATGCTTAGCCTCCGTTAGGTATTGATGACATTTTAGCCCTAGTCGTGCCCATTGCTGGATGCCCTTCACCGTCTCTTTATCAAGAGTGACACCAGAATCAGGGCGGCCTCCCCCCACCCGGTCTGAAAAGGCCACCCTTGTGCACTTCGCACCCCGAAATAGTCCTACTTCCACGTTGGGACCTTGTTGGAAAGTTCATGCAAGAGCTTAAAACTCGGGCGAGGAGATAGGTAATACGCCCGCCTACCCCGAGAAGAGAACCCGCTTGTTTATTGAGCATTAAATGGAGGAGAACATCTCCAAGTCCAAAGGGAAGCCCCATTTGCCAAAAAAGGGAGAATGTCCCCACCAAATTACGAATAGAGTTCGGATGAAACTGGCCAATGGTAACGCCAAAGTGATTTATGACCTCGACGAGAAGGGGTGGAAAGGCAATCGTAGCCCCGTAGCGAGCTGCTCTCGAAATACCACAATCTCATCATGACCGTGTTCCCAAGGAAAGCTACCCGAATGAATGAAGTAGGCGTACCCACCAGGCAAATTGTAAGAGATAATAAGAGATTGGGGCCCCTCGGGCATCATGGTCGAAGGACCAAACCTATCTAGCATCCGACCTCGACGAGAGGTAGACGCCAAATTACCCAAGCGGCTCGGCCTACGGGTTCGAAGTCGTCCTCAAGTTCCATCTCAGGATCACTAAGGCCATCGGGGGATGCGACTCGGTTCGTAGAACCTACATTAGACCTACTTGAAGAATCGTCTGAGCTATCCAAGCTAGACATCGAGGAGAAAAAGGTGGATTCAGGAAAGTACTCACCCGAAAAAAGTTTTGAATGCTCCGGAAACTGGAACAAACAAAAACCTTGAAGGCGAAATAACAAGCCTAGACGCGAGCTCAAGAAGCAAAACGCATAAGTGACAAATCGACTGGGGTCCCCTACTATTTATACCCATAGCAACCGAGAATCAATAGTGCAGATCAGAGCCAATCCGACGGCCCGCATTCGCGCTGACCGCACGTCTTTCTGAAACTAACGATGCGTTGGCGCACGTCTTTCTGAAACTGACAATGCGTTGGTGCACGCCTTTCTGAAATTGACGATGCACCGCACACATCTTTCTGTAACTGACAACTGCCAGTGCACGTTTCCTCGCCTTTCAAACGGTAGTGGCATGCTTTTTTCAAAATCAAAAGACTCGCTGTCACGTCTCCCAGCGGCATGCTTTTTTGAAATTTGAAATAAGCGTGCACTGCCACGTCTGTCAGCATTCGTAAGCAGGTAGGTGCGTCTCCCGCCTTTTGGGACACTCAAGAAAATCGAAGAGCCTCGGCAACGCGCCTCGCGCTATCAAGATCCGAAGTACGGGATAAATCCACCTACCACATCGTGAAACTCCCCATGCCAGGGCAGGACCCTTGGCACGAGGAGTGGGGGGCAATTGATGAAGGAAATTTTGGCCCGACCTCGTAATTACGCAACACGTGGCAAAGGCAACAGCTCAACACAAAAGCATGCCTAAGGCGCGAGCATCAATGGGAGGAACCAGCGGTCCGAACTCCCTACCAGCAGTCCGAACTCTCTACTAGGAGCCCGAACTCTCCCTTAGGCCCCAAGCCACTCAAAGGACAATAACCCGAACTGGCCTGCCTTATAGCAGTTCGGGACACACCACCGAACTGGCCTGCCCTATAGCAGTTCAGGACACACCACCGAACTGGCCTGCCCTATAGCAGTTCATGGACACACCTCACTGACCTGGCCTGCCTTATAGTAGTAGGGACACCACCGAACTGGCCTGCCTTATAGCAGTTTGGGACTCACCTCACCGAACATACCTCCGAACTCCTCGCTCACCATTCCAGCACTTCGCCTCTAGGACACCAAACTGAACAAACCGTACCATGCCTAACACCGAGGAAGTTCGTACCCAAGGGCGGCGCACCTGACTGACTTGGGATTTGACGCTTAACAGCTGCATTTCAAACGACCACCTACCACTGCCACCTGACACCGCCATCTCCAGTTACAGAGACAGCTCCGACAAGGAGTAGTGGCGGTTCTGTCCTAGCGGAAAGGATGACACCCGAACTGGCAGAAACAGAGATAATCATACTCGACCTGACATAGGCCTCGGTGTGAGTGCGCGAAGTGGTTATAAAAGGCCCCCTACCCCCAATAACAAGGTATGTGAACTTTGTGCCATTTGGTCTTTACTTTGCCTCTGAGAGAATATTAATTTGAGCTTCGGAGTTATCTCACCGGGTTCCCCCCGGAGTTCCGTCATCTTTTCCGTTTCAGGCTCTCTGTTGCTCCAATCAGAGGTAAAATCGTTGATAGCTAAGACCGGCCGAGTTGCACTCTATCAATAATGTATTAAAAACATTAATAAATTTAATTAATTAATGCATATCTACTTATTAAATACACACCATATGTGTATTTAATTAATAAATACATATGATTAAAAAAATATGTTTATAAATGTGATGCTTATATATTTATTTGTTTAAGTGGGTCGGGATTGCCTCCAATTAAAATTCTATGCAAATAGCATTAAGATGTATATTGAGAATATCTCATATATAGATATATATTGTTTATGATACTATTCTATACATGTATATTAAATGCATGAAAAGGACATTTCCCATGTGCCCTTGAATTCCCATACTTGCATAGTATACGTAGAGTTTTTATTGGCGGAAAAATCCATTGCCATTATTCATAGCAAGGCTTAAGAAGGGAAAATTCTGTAAAAACAAGGGAAAAGTGTGGAAACACACGATGCAGAATTATGAATTCCAGCCCCCTACTATTAGCCCCCTCACCCCTATAAACCATATCATGAGAATTTGGCATCATTTCACGGTTAGGATGCATTTCCCATGTACTTTGAGCCTAGTAAATTCTGATTTGGGCTGATTGGTACTTCTCCCTAAAAACAATGCCTAATAGAGGTAAGGGTGAGCATTGTTTGGTTAAAACCAAAATATTAAACAAAAATTTTAGTTTTGGTTTTTTTTTGGTTTTTGAGTAATTCCATTCTATTAGTTTGACTTTTAAGAATTTTGGTTTTTGGTTTTGACTTTCAGAGTTAGAAATTTAGTTAATCAAAAAAACGGAATTAAATAAAATTCATTATATAGTATATAATATATAATATGCTATGTATTTATATATTAATATATTATATATAATGTATTATAATGAAATTCATATTATATATATTATAATATATAATATAAATTATAGATTATAATATAAAATATTTTATATATTAATTAAGTTAAAATTTAAACCGAAAAAACTGAAAACCAAATCGAAAATTTTGGTTTTCTTGTAATTTGATTTCGGTTTAATTTTCATTTTTTTATTTTGATTTTTAAAATTTTGATTTGTTTGATTGAATTTTTAATCGAATAAATCGAATGTTAAACCCTAACCGGAGGCTGGAAATGGAGCACGTTCACACCCTAGAGATAGAGTTCTTTTCATATTTTAAAATTTTTTAGGGTAGATGACTGAAAAGGATATTTGACTGAAAAGAGAGACAGGGGCGGGGGGGACGAGAGTGAGGAGATAAAGGAGAAAAAGAAAAATAATATATACAACACGCCAAAATAAAAAAAAAAAGAAAAAAAATCTATACGCAACAGGAGAGAGAAAGAGATGGAAATTGTAGCGCGGTTAAGTCCGATCCCGCGCAGGCCAGGGCGTCGTAAGAAGAGAGAGAATTACAGTTGTCCTTCGTAAGTCTCAATTCTCTCTCCCTTCCGTTGGAGTCTTTCGACTCTTTCCCGTCCAATTCCCTCCCAGGCCCCCCTACTTAACTGTGTTTCATTCTTCATTCCGGCACACGCTTCCTCGTTCGTCCTAGAAATCTTTGATTTTTTCTTGTCATTCAATGTTGTTGTCTGCTACTCCGATTCGAATGCCCTAGACGTTCAAAACTGTTTAGTGTGCTTCCATGGAGGAGGAGAATGTCGGTGGTGCGAACTCGGCGAGGGTTTCTTCGTCTTTCGCCCCAGAGACTGGAGGGGCTTCTTCGTCTACTTATGCATCCAAGAATGGACGCTGGTTTACCGTTGAGCTTAGACCCGGCGAGACCACTATTGTGTCTTGGAAGAAGCTGATCAAGGAAGCTAACAAGGCGAGTCAATCTACTCCCGCTTCTGAGGCTCCCTCCGGTGCTCACCCAGCTCTTGAGTCTCGGCTTGCTCCGGTAAGGGTTTGATTTTGACAGATTTGATCGCTTTGGTTTATGAACACATTGGAAGCTAAGGGCAAGTTCGTTTTTTGAAGCTATGTGTTGGAATTATGGTCTCTTTGAACTGTGGCAGTAACTAGAACATGCGGACCTTGGTCCTCTATTGGGACAAATTTGATATTTTTTCTGTTGGCATTCTTAGCGGCTTATCAACTATGATTGCTACAGCCGTTGGTCTACAGATATTGTCTCTGGCTTTGGTGTTTGGTGCCTATTAGTTTTATGTATTCGGATTTATGATAGATGTTGCTTTTCATAGGGTTTGTGCACGGGAAAATTATGAAGTTGACCTTTCGACCATGTTTTTGTAAATGCCAATGTGCAAGGATCAAAATATCGATCTGTATCCAAAGGGTCGGATGCACTGAAATACACAGGGTTTGGGGGCTTTGAACGTTTGGGATGATAGAAGGCACCCTTCTCAGCCTATTTGAGAATCATCAGGCTGATAAAATACCTAATATTGTGAGTATTGATATTTTGATCATTGCCAATGTGCTGTTTTCTTGCCTTTTGCTGGGCATGCTCGGTTATTGCTTTATAGGCATTTTGTCAGTGGATAGGGGAACCTGCCAGTATAGTAGGACTGCAGGAGATTAATAAAGTTGATGTGAAAAGAGAAAGAAATTGAAATTCCATACTAGGATGACTTAATAAAGTTGATGTGAAAAGAGAAAGAAATTGAAATTCCATACTAGGATGACTTATGTATGATGCACGCCATGGTTTGTTGATGTCAGTGAAGAAACAACATGTTCAAAAAATGAGAAGCAGAAATGCAAATGTTGAGATGGATGAGTGAAAATTAGAAAAGGATAGGAGCAAAAAATGAACACATTCATTGGAATTTAGAAATAGCCCGACAGATGATAAAATGATGGCAAATAGACTAGGATGGTTTGATCACTTACAAAGGAAATCATCTACGCCATCAGTGAGAACAGTTTGCAAGTTGAAGGGCATAGAATGGGCTAGGGGAAGCTGGGTAGAACAAAATGGGACATGGGTTGATGTAGATAAATGATTTGAGGGCCATGATTTAACAATGGATCTGAAACTAAACAGAGTGGAGCGGTGGATTGGTGGAACAGGATTCATGTTGCTGACCCCATATGGTTGGGACAAGATTTAGTTGAATTAAGTTAAGTTGTATATCATGATTTGGTGACAAGTAATATGAAGAGAAACAGAATGTTTTGGCTTTTTAGATGCATGGCACCTTTAATGTGGATGCTATTGAGGAGATTATTTGTATTTCTATAATTCCCCACTACAATAATTAAATCATGGTACAATGACTGCTTGTAGATAGAGCAGAAATAAAGGAAATGGAGGTCCATAGGCTCCAGAAAGAGATACAAAAATAGAAGTAGATTTATGTCAACGATTATGACAAATTGAAGATTCCATTTTGCAATTACAAGTAATTCATTTGTCCATTAAAATGGAGTCTTCCATTAGCAATAACAAAGGTGCAGCAACACCATTTGCAATGCATATTTTTTTCAAAGCCATGTTTCTGACATCAATTTCTGGTCATTTGGTTAGACATGACATTTAAATGGTTAAATAGTTACAACTAATGAAATCATTTTTTAGCAGACCAGCTGTTTTACCCCTTTGTTTGGACAGTTATTTGTTTGGTTTCATTTGAGTTGTCACAATGTGTTTCTGCATTTGCTACATAAAAAGCAACAAATTTGTGCTTGCGTAAGGCTAGTTGGGACTTAGACTTAAGTCCTTGAGTGTGTTTGTTACATGAGTATTCCATATAGGTTTACACATAATATGTCAACTTCAGTAATAATTTCATCAGTCCTTCAATAATAATAATAATATTTTTTTTGAGAAAAAAGGTAATGTATTAAAAGAAGCAAAAAGATTTACAAAGCCCTGCTCAAAAAGAATTGATGCAGGGGAAGAAACTCACAAGCTGATTACATTTCTGATCTAGATACGAAAAGATTTATAGGATAAAAAAAAAACTGGAAGGCATATCTTTTAGCTGTCTATGCATTGCAGTCCATGAATAGATCCTTCCCTATAATTTTTTTTAGGATTGTATCCTCTGTATTGAATTTGCTTTCAAAGATTCTCCTATTTCTTTCCAACCAAATAGACCAAATTACTGCTTCCAGGACCACTTCCCACAAAACTTTCCCTCTCTTGGACAGACCTTTAAGCTGCCAGCATCCCAATAGTGAGATCAGATATTTTGGGAAACAAAAGCTAACTTCAAACAGCCCAAAATCTTTCTCCCATATCATACTAGCAAGTTTACGGTGAAAGAACAGATGCTTTGCGTTTTCTGAAACTGACCCACATAAACTGCATCTGCTTGGCTACACCACCAAACCCCTTTTGCCAAAGAGTCTGCTGTCAAGCACTTTCCAACAGTGGCTGTCCATAACAGAAACACAATATTAGGTGGTGCAACTGACTTCCAAACTCTCTATTCAGGGAACTTCCCTACCTCCTCTCTGTTTAACGTTAACCTTTCATAGAATGAGTTAATAGAGAAAATTCCCGAGTGATCTCCCACCCAGAATTTTTATCTGACCTAGAGAAATCTGGTCTGAAAGAGCTAAGGGTTTGCATCAACTCCATCCAAAGAACTATTTCCCAACCATTCAGGTTTCTTCTGAAAATGGGACACCACAGTCTCCTGTAATTTTACCATGAGAGTAAACCTCAGCTACCCGACAGTCCTTATTTTGAGCTATTTTTTACAATGTTGGGAATCTTTCCTTCAGAGGGCACTCCCCACACAACCAGTCCTTCCGGAACAGCACCTTTGAGCTGTCACTAATTTCAAACATGATTTCTTTTTTAAAAATTGAGGCTGATTTCTGAATGCCTTTCCAAACTGAGTACCCATAGGATATGCTGGATTCTCCTAGGTCCCAGTTTAAGTTAGTAGAGCTGTATTTAGCCAAAATCACTCTTCTCCAAAGACTGTTGGACTGCTCACTCTACCTTCAATATCATTTCCCCAAGCAAGCCAAATTGAATTTTCTTAATTTCCTCACCCCTAGGCCTCCAGCTTTCCTTGGCATACAAATCTTATTCCAATTGACTAGGTGAATTTTGAATTCCTCCTTCCACCCCTTCTAGAGAAAACCTCTCATCCTCTTCTTGATTGTCCTTGCTGCATCCTCAGGAATTGGGAAGAGTGAAAGTAAATAAGTTCGGTAAGGAGGAGAGCACACTTTTGATTAGAGTCAGCTTTCCTCCTTTTGATAAGTACTTAGTCTTTCACAGTGCCAACTTCCTGTCTACCATCTCCACCACCAGTGCCCAGATTTTCTTTGAGGTATATCTCTCCCCTAGTGGCATTCCTATGTACTTTGTGGGCAATTTGCCGGTTTTGCACCCAACATTACTCGCCAAAATCTGAAGGTCTCTTCCTTTCTCCCACAACAAACATTTCACTTTTATAAATGTTAATTCTTAAACCTGAGACTGCTTCAAACCAGATTACATGTGAATAGTCTCTATTTGATCACGAGAAGCTTTCACAAAGAAGAGTGTATTGTCTGCATATTGAAATAAAGGTACCCCCACTTCCTCCCCCACCTTAAATCCCTCTAAAAACCCTCCTCCATTTACTCTATTAACCATAACACTCAAAGCTTTGGTGATGCAGATGAAGAGTAGGGGGGATATTGGGTCTCCGACCTGAATTGAGCCCTCTAATGTTCCAGGAAATGGTTTTAAGATTGTCCATTTTCTTAGAGCAAAAGGAATTCCTTTTCTAACAAATTTAATTTTTTTTTCTTTTTTCTTTATAAATTCTTTTTTCTTTTCTTTTCTCTTTCCTTTTTTTTCTTTTTCTTTTCTTTTTCTTTTTCTTTTTGTTTCTATTTTCTTTTTCTCTTTCTTTCTCTCTCTCTCTCTCTCTCTCTCTCTCTCTCTCTTTTTCCTTTTGTTTTTTTTTCTTTTCTTTGCTTTCATTTTTTTCCCTTTTTTCCTTAAAAAATAGCTCGGAAACTATTCTTATTGCCCTTTTCTTCCTTCTTTTCCTGAGGGTGCTGAGCTTCCCACCTTGTCGTTCAAGCCCCATGAGAGACTAAACAGCTCTCTGCTTGTTTTTCTTCCTTTTTTACCTCTCTTTTAGTGTCTGTCTTTCAATCTCAAAGAGCAAGAAAATTGTTTCTGCTTCCATGCCTTTAAAAGAGACCCCAAGAAATTCCCTAAAGGCCAAAAGCTTCGACAACACCCAAAGAGAAACTTCATCGTTCCGATCCTGCTGAGTTTCCATGCCAAAACAACCAATTTGCCTTTGTTCCATTGGAGGCCAACTATCCATTGGGAGCAGAGCAATTGGGCTTACCTCTAAAGCATCATTGTTTCCTATTGCTACTTCTTGAGGGAATGCGCATGGGTTCAAACTTTCTCCTGGCTTTCCTTCTTGTGCAAAGGGACCATAACTCGACTCACCTGTTTTGATAGACGATTGACGAAGTGATCTTCTTTGACTTCGGGTGCTCTGGGTTTCCTTGGCTCTGATAAGTTGGTTCCAGTTTCTGTTAACACCGAAAAGGCCTTGCTAGCTACTGCCGAAACATTAGGAACACCCTGAAGTTCAGTTTGGGTCGGGTCAGAGAGGGGTTTTTCTGTTGGTTTGGCCCAAACCTGATCCGCTTCTTTTTTGTCTAAGCCATCTGCAAGAGTTTACATGTGTCCCTCTTCTACCGCCACTGCTTAGGTGCCTGGATTGATCCTTTGACCATGTGCCACTCTTATGATTCCTCATGGCAGAGCTACAAGACCTATAATAACGAGGTTTCCTCGTCCTGCTTCTGTCTTCCCTCCGTTTAAACCCTCTCATATTTTTTCGCTTTTTTTTTTGATATCTTTTGAAGGGCTAGCCCATGCCCCCAACCCCGGGTGGGATTTGATCTCAAGTCTCCGCTACAACCAGCAGGAGACCTTACAAACCAGCTGATTGACACCTTGCCCTGTTCAAACACCTTTCCACCACAAAGTCTATCACCTTTTCATGTTCCAAGTTTGAAATTTGAATAAAGTTGCTTTTCTGACTGCCAGCGGATGTCAGAGCTATTCAGGGTTCTCTCAGAAGATCGATGGTCCTCAGCACAAACTTTTCTGCCCTGTTCTGCAACTTCTGCCCCCTCCTCTCTCCCAGGTGCCACGTAGCGACCTAATCTGTCCTGCGCCCCAACCAACCTTTTGTCTTCTCCAGAAACTGAAACTGGCGCTGGTGCTGGAGCTGCGTCTTCCTCAACTGAGGAGAGGTTTACCGTTATCACTTCTTTTCCTTTGATTCGTCTCTTAACTTTGGCTGAAATGCTCTCCCCTGCGAAAAATTTATGAATCCAACATTCCTCTGCCTCTATCACTTCCCCATAATCTGAAGCCGGAGCCACTACCTCAGGAGGGATTTCAGGCCAAATTGTAACCACAAAAACCTTTTCCCCATCAACCACATTTTCTGCTGATGGTGGGAAGCCTTTCCAGGATGCTTTCACCCTAATCCATTCCACCTTTTCTCTCGCCTCTACTGTGTTGTCTAAATCCAAGTGGCCTCTGCATAATTTCCAATTTTCCTCACCAGCTCCTCATTCCACAGGTTGAGTGGAAGACCAAAGATTCTGAACCAGTACGAGTCAGGAAAGCCAGTCTTCCTCTTGCAGCAACCTTCCGATTTCTCCCATGGATACAGGTGAAGTGAAGCTCCACTCTTCTGCCGTGCCTATCTTCCCTTTTTCCGGCCAAGCAATTGCCCTGAAACTCCCTCCCTTATCTACGAGCCTTTCCCTTCCCGGAGCTTCCCACCTTTCTGATCTAACCCCTCTGAAAGTCGTCGAAAGATTCCTCAGTGAAGAAACAGTCCGTTGGCGATGGTTAACAAAGCCGTTGGTCATCATCCAGAACAAATACCAGGTACCACCGGAGGCTAACAGTTACGGTCGTTGGTCATCACAGTGATTATGTATACTGCCACCAATATTCCTATTTATCTGTCCATGTAAGTCTGGGCATGCAGTTGTTATCTATAAGGGCCTTTACATTTTCATATTTATATCAAGATGTGTGATCCATTTGCACCACTTCTAGGAAATTGTTTTACCTACCTTTATTGAATGCCTAAGTTGTGTGTATATATCTGTGTTCTTAGGGTCAACCTGCAGAGGGTGAGTCGAAGGATGCACCTCCAGGAAATCGTTTTAGTGCTGTTATTGAGAAAATTGAACGTCTATACGTGGTACAGACAATACTTCTTTATCTATCTTATATTGAAGCTTCATTGGTTTAATTGTTCCAGATGTTGAAGGGACTATTCCCTTGCTGTTTGCTGAATTACTCTTCAGAATATAACAAACTTATTCTTTTCAGGGTAAGGAAAGTAGTGATGAGGAAGAACTTGATGGTGTTCCTGATGATGATCAATATGATACAGAAGATTCTTTTATAGATGATACTGAGCTGGTTGGTATCATGATTCTTGTTTTATTACTGTTTTTTTTTCTTTGTAGTTTACTTGTTATAACTAGATAGAAAAATTAACAGTCATAACTGCCAAGCATGTTGTCTTCTCCTTTTCCTTTTCATGTTAATTTCATCATGGTTATTGGTTAATTGAGTGCTGAAACTATTCATATTATTATTGTCACCAATCAAAAAGAAAAAAAAAGCCAGGTTGACAAGCATGAGAATGCATATTTGAGTCTGAAATCTGTCTCTTTGGGCCAAAATTTCCATAGATTAGGTCCATATCCACTTCAACCTTCCCCAAACCCTGTATGACTGGGATATTGGATAGTAGGTCCTTGCTGATGTCTCAGTACTGACTTGGTAACGAGATATATCTCTCCCAGTGGAGATGCAGATTCAAACTGATCCATTTGTTGCATGTCTATTTAGATCATGATGCATCAGCTGTTGGCTGTTTATGTATCAAAACTTGTCATAGTTTCTACTGAAATAACCTTTTTTATACAGAAAACAATCCATTTAATTGCATTAGATGAACCTTTGTTATTAATAAATGATCATCAATGCCCTTTTGTCCCTTATGCAGGATGAGTATTTTCAAGTTGATAAGTCATCGACGAAGCACAATGGTTTCTTTGTTAATAGGGGGAAGTTGGAACGCATGTGAGTTTCTTTTATTATCTTCTTATTAACAATCTTTCTTTAATTAAAGTTTGTCATGTTCTAGATTGTATCTGCTCTTTTCTCCCAGCTTCATTTAAGGGAGGCTGGGGAGCACCGAAGATGTATTCTATTTTGTTGGTTCATTTCCCCCCAATATTTGATTTTTTTTTTTGAAAAGTAAAGTATATGTTAATTAAAACAAAAGAACTGTACATGAGATGTTGTACCAGTATGTATCCTTAGGCCCTCCCAAAAAAATCCACCCTCAAAAAAGATGAGGAGAAAGCATCATTTTTAAATACAGTATGAATGGATAACCAACTTCTAAGATCCTCTACTACCCTATTTATCACCCCTGATTCTGTTGATGCTTTCTGTTAAGAAATTCTCAGATTTCTTTTAGACCAAATGGCCAACATTAATTGCCATAGGAATTGCTCATCAACAAGCTTTCTCTTTTCTGGACCAGCCCAGAATGCCCCATTCTTGCAGCAGATCCTTAACTGAGACTACAGTGCACACACAGATGTCTGATAGTCTCTTTCTCTCTATTGCAAAGCATACAGAGCCTGTCTTGGACAGTGTATCCCTTTCTCATTAGCATTTCCTTGATCAAACATTTCTTTAGGGCTACCACGCAAGGTTCAAAATATCGGTACACCTTTTTTTTCAAATTTGGTTCAGAGGGGCCGGCTTAAGGTCCGTCCACCCCCTGGACTGGTCGAAACTCCGATACACCCTCTGTAGGGGCATATTGGAAAGCTCCCGATACGTGTCGATACTTTGAACCTTTCTACCATGGTACCACCCAAGTGAAGAACTTATCTTTGGAAGGTGCAGCAGAACTCCAAATGACCTTATTAGGAAAAGGGTCCCTTGGAGCTCCTACCAGGCCCTTGTAAAAGGACTTGACTGAGAAGACCCCGGTAGGAGTCCACTTCCAACATCTAGAGTCTTGTATCTATCTGTAGGTCCAGATGTTTTGTTCTGAAGAAGAACCAGAAGATCAGTTACCTGACCAATCTCCTAATCATTAAAACTTCTCCTGAAAGAAGGACTCCAGCAGATCATGCTGCCATTCACCTCATAGGAATCTGCCACCCAAGCCAGTTTGTTTTCTGCCATATTAAACAAGGAAGGAAATCTGTCTTTTAGTGCCAAGTCACTACACCAAAATCCAGCCAAATTCTTACCTTCCTCTGATCTCCCACCTTGAAGATCCTTCACAGAAACTGCTGTAAACTTTTGAGATACCCTTCCACAATCTACACCCATAGGATGAAAGGGGAGTTTCTGCTCCCGGCCATTGCTACAAGGACCTTACTTCTCAGCTATAACCTTCCTCCAAAGATTGTTTGGTTCTGTAGCAAATTTCTAAAACCATCTACCCAAAAGTGCCTTGTTAAGAAGTTTGACCCTCCTTAACCCAGACCTCCATGAGACACAGGCTTACAGACCTGATCCCAATTCACCAAATGATATTTGGAAGAGTCCTTCCAGCCATTCTAGAGGAAATCTCTCATTCTTTTTTCAATCTGTTCTGCCACCTCAGATGGAATTGGGAAGATAGACATGTAAAAAGCTGGGAGGCTAGCTAACACACTTTTAGAGTTACTTTTCCACTCTTAGATACCGGCCTTTCCAAGAGGCTAACTTGGAATCCACCTTCACTAAAATTGGAATCCAAGTCTCCAACTAGCTTTTGAGGTGCACTTGGTTCCTAGGGGCAAACCCAAGTGTTTAGAAGGGAAGTACCCAACTTTGCAACCCTGGAGATCAGCCAACTAAGCCACATTCTCTACCTCACCAACTGCCATTATCTCACTTTTGGCCAGATTTGCTTTTAAGCCTGACACGACCTCAAACCAAAACAATAAGTATTTTAAATTGTTCACCTGATCCGAAGAGGCATTGCAGAAAAACAGTGTGTCATCTGCAAACTGAAGAAGAGCAATTTCTATGCCATTGTTCCTAACTTTTAAGCCTTCAATACAATCTACTTCAGCAGTCCGGGCTACCATTCTGCTCGATCTTTGACTTGTAGGGGTTGTTTGGTAATGGCTGAAGTGGCTGAACTGAATGGTTTGTTGCTTTGTCATTTATTGGATAAATAGACACAAAATAAACTATTTATTGATATAGTAGTCAACCTAATGTGCTATTTGGCCATTAAGGAGCTTACGACTACCAAATGGCTCATTCACTAAAAGACAGTGATAAGTCATCCGGTCCAGCCACTTAAACTGTTATCACGGGCAACAAGCAATGGATTGAGCGCTAGCACTCAAGCCGTTGCGCGTTATACATGTTAATAAGCGTGATCAAATGTATCTTTTTCGATGATCAACAGAAAAATAGGATTTTCAATGGCTTTCTATCAGGATTGTTGGGAAATTTTGAAAGATGAATTAATGGATGTATTTGTGGAGTTCTATCAAGAAGGGAAATTATCGCCTGGAGAAAATGCAACTTTTGTTGCCTTAGTGCCAAAAAAGGAGGCCAAAACCCCTAAGGATTACAAACCGATAAGTCTTGTGGGTAGCTTGTATAAAATCATTGCTAAAGTTCTGGCTGGTAGGTTGAAGACTGTACTGCCCTATATTATCTCTCGAAACCAAGGATCTTTTGTAGAGGGAGACAAATTGTGGATCAAATTTTAGTGGCAAATGAGTGTGTGGCAGCTAAGAGAAAACAAGGTGACAAAGGTTTGATTTGTAAATTGGACCTTGAAAAAGCTTATGATATGGTGGATTGGTCCTTACTGTTGAATTTAATGGAAAAGATGGGGCTAGGTTAAAGATGGAGGATGTGGATTAAAGAATGTATTAGCTCAACACATTTTTCTATTCTGATGAATGGGGTAGCAAAGGATTTCTTCCAGGCTAAAAGAGGACTAAGATAGGGTGACCCCTTATCTCCATTCTTATTCACCTTTGTGGCTGAGGTTTTGAGTAGACAAATCACCAAAGCTGATCAAGAAAACCAGTTTAAAGGTTGGAGAATGGGTAGAGAAGTGGTGGTGTCTCATTTGCAATTTGCTGATGATATAATTATTTTCTGTGAAAGCTGTGATGAAGCCAGTTTAAGGAATCTGAAAAGATTGGTAGATGAATTTCAGCAGGCCTCCAAATTGAAAGTCAATTGGGAAAAAGCTGTGTAGCCGGAATCAACATTGAAGGGGGGGATATCCAAGCCATGGAAAATCTGCTAGGTTGTGAAGTGAAAAATTGGCCTCTGGAATACTTAGGAATGTCCTTGGGTGGGAATTCGAAAGCTGAAAGCTTCTGGAAACTGGTGGTAGAGAGAGGTTCATGAAGAAGTTGGCAATGTGGAAGAGAAATTATATTTCCTTGGGGGGAAGAATTACCTTGTTAAAATCAACCCTTGCAAACCTTCCCACTTACTTCCTTTCCACCTTTAAGATCCTGGTGAAAATAACTAGGAAATTGGAGAAGATTATGATGGACTTATTGTGGGAGCCAGGTGAAGAAAAGAAAGATCATTTAGTGAAATGGGAGCAAGTTTGTTACCTTAAGGACAAGGGTGGATTAGGTATAGGGAACTAATAAAGAGAAACAAGGCCCTCCTAGGGAAATGGCTATGGAGATTCCCTTGTGAGGAAGAAAGGTTGTGGCACAGGGTCATTAAAAGCTTACATGGTGATGCAGATAACGACTGGAATGCAAAATTAGCCCCCAATGCAGCTCCATCCTTTCCTTGAAAGGCAATCTTTGAGGTATATCCAACTTTTCTTCTACTGATCAGGTTTGATGTTGGTTGTGGCAACAAAGTTTTTTTCTGTGAAGACCTTTGGGTTGGGGATGTGCCTCTTATGTTCAATTTCCCAGACCTCTACTCTTTATCAAACTATAAAAACAAACCTGTTGCTAGGTTTGGTGTGCTTTCAGAATTAGGGATCTCTTGGGATTTTGGCTTTAGAAGAGGGTTGAGGGAAAATGAGTGTGAATCTCTAGTGCTGTTGATTTCAACACTTGAGAGGGTCTACTTGGACCAATCTATAGCTGATTGTAGAGTGTGGTTCCCAACTTCTGATGGTTTATTTTCCTGTGCATCTTTCTTTGGTTTGCTCACTCATATTAACCATATGGGGGTGAACTTCCTAGTGAGAGAAATTTGGACTAAACCGATCCCTCCAAAATTACAAGCTTTTTGTTGGGAAGTGTTCCTAGGGAAGGTAAACACCTGTGATGTGCTACAGAAAAGGAGGCCAAACAATTGCCTCTCTCCTCATGTGTGTGTCCTCTGTTTGGGATGTGGTGAAACTCTAACCCACTTGCTATTATCCTGTTCTTTTGCTTCTGGTATTTGGAGTGTTGTTTGTTCTCTCTTTGGATGCAGATGGGCTCCCCCACAAGATGTGGTAAATCTATTCAGCCCCTCTTTCCTGTATCAACAGAAGAAAACGGGAAAATGTATATGGAAGGTAGTGAGAGCAGCTACAGTATGGACTATTTGGGAGGAAAGAAACCTAAGAATCTTTTCAGGAAAAAGCAAAACAATGGAGGAAGTTATTGAAGCCATAAAAATCAGAACTGCACATTGGGTGAAGACCATGGAGATTTTTAGAAACTACTCCACGAATGATAAGGAATTGGGCTGAAATAGCACAAACAGATGTACCCAAAGTTTTTGTAAGCATGGAATGGAAGCCACCAGCACGGAACAAACTAAAACTGAATTTCGATGGGAGTTCTCTTGGCAACCCTGGAAGGGCAGGCATAGGGGGTGTGCTTAGAAATTATCTGGGTGTGGAGGTGGCATTCTACTCTGGCCCAATAGGTTATGGTGACTCAATACAGGCTGGATCTCTAGCCCTACTTCAAGGTCTAAAGATGGCTGAGCAGATAGGAACAACAGACTTAGAAATTGAAGGAGACTCTCTATTGGTCATCTCTTGGGCCAAAAACATCACATCAGCACCTTGGAAGCTCAAGTTTATTTTCAGAGAAATTGACACACTTGCAAGGAAGTTCAACTCTCAGTTTGGTTGGGTTAAAAGGGATGCAAATGGGATGGCGGATACCCTAGCAAAACAAGGGGCAAATAGATCTTCATTGTATTGGGCAGAATTGTAACTGATTGCTGGAGATTGCAATTTCCTATGCAATCTTTAGCTATTGTATCTTAATCTCTCTGTTATTAATGAAAGATTTTTACTGATAAAAAAACAGAAAAATAGGATTTTATTGAAAAATTCTGTACAAAACAACTTAAGCTGATCATATCAGTACTTTACTATGTAAAATTCTGTACAAAACTTCCCTTGGCTTGGGCATTCTCCATACTAAATTCTCCCAAGTAACCCTTTTTTCTACCTGGAAAGTCTGCCAAACTTTTAGCAGCCCTAGGGACAACCTACCTGAAGGAGCAGTTCAGGCTTTTGGCTACTGCTCTTGCTTCTCTAGTTAGAAACCTGCACATTCAAGGGATCTTTTTCCCTGAGATGTTACACAATGGATAACCACTTGAAAGTCACCTTTAACAGGTATATCTGTTCAGCAAATCATGAATATATTTGTCCTTATAATCTCTTATATCTCCCCCCATGCCCAATGCACCCATGTTGCCTAGATTGCAACCATCAAAGTTAAACTTCCTTCTATCTGCTTTCGAAGCCCTCCAATTCTTTTCCATTTTTTTTTGAAGAGTAATGAAGAAAATCTTTTATTCAAAATAAAATTGGTATAATCTAATCGGGTGTCAAAATGACAGACACACTAGAGAACAAAGTACATCAGACTAGACTAAAATGATTCACATTACAGGCTTGAATCTCAAGAATGTGCCAGAAATTCTCTACAAAATCTCACTTCGATACTCTTTTCCTTTCCTTCAAAGAGCCTCCTGTTCCTTTCCCACCACAGAGACCAGCAGACTGCAAAAGGGGTGCAGCTCCAGATAATTTTAGCTTTCTTGCTTCCTCTGAACTTTGGCCAAACAGAGATCTGTGTAGTTGAGGATGGGTGGAAAATGGGGACCCCAAATAGGAAGAAGTAGAATCTCCAAATGAAGCTCAGTCTCCTCACCCTTCCCCCTTTCATCTCACTCCTGAATTCTCCCCAGGCACCACGGCCCCTCCCAGCTCTGCCTTACCCTTCTTAGCTCCTTCCAGAACTCTCCTCTTTCCCCTTCCTTATTTGGCCCATACACATTTGTCACACCCTAGGACCAAACCCCATTAACCTTTTGCAAGCAGACTGACTCAGAATGCATCCCAACCCACTCCTCTACCTTTCTAAAAACCCTTGGTTCCCATAGGATTACCAAACCCTCTGCTAGGCCAACCACATTCAGCTCCACCCGCTCTCCAACTCCGTTCCATGCTTTTATGCTATCTTTTAATAGATAATCCTGTAATAGCTTACCTGCCACTCAATAATAATTAGGTCATCCATTGTGATTCCCTTGAACTACACATGTTAAAGCGCAATGTAAATTCTCACCATGATGATGTCTATCAGAGAATGACTATTTTGTTCTTTTTTTGTTCTCAAATATTCTTGCATTCCCCTCTTCCCTTAAAACTCTACAAAATGACTGCCCTTGTACACTCCCACAATATTTTTTTTTTGCCTTTTTGTTTGACAAGAGACCAAATTTCCATGAAATAATTTATAAATATGTGAGGCATCCGAGATGCCCTTAAAATGGACAATAAAGTGGTTTTGTAGGGAGGGGGTTGGAAGGGAAGGGTCTCCATCTAACATTTATAGTATGTGGACAAGACAATAATTTTTTGTTGATGGATCAGTTCAATAAGTTCTGAGGTTGAGGGCAATTTTGAAGTGTTTTGAGATACTGGCTGGATTGAAGATTAATTTGAGTAAGAGCGTGATGATTTGGGTAGGGGATATTCAGCAGGGGGGTTTTGGAAGATTTCACAGTGGCATTGAGTTGCTTAGTAGGGTATTTTCTTGGGGTTACAAATCGGGGTCAAAGTGGGGATTCTTTCTATTTGGAGCCAGTGTTGGACAGAAGTCACAGAATTGAGCAGAGGTTAGCTGGGTGGAAGGAAAGGTACCTCTCCTTTGGGGGGAAGATTCACTTTAATCAAGGCTTTTTTTTGTTTGTTTATATAATCTGCCAATCTATTGCATGTCGTTGTTGAAGGTTCCAGCTAGCGTGGAAGATGGAATTGAGAGGTTGCAGGGAGTTTTTGTAGAATTTAAAGGTGGACCAAAAGAAGCTTCATTTGGTGAGGTGGGATAGGTTATGTAGGGCTAAGGATGGGGTTTAGGGATTAGAAAGGTGAAGATGCTTAATCAGGCTTTGTTGGGGAAGTGAGATTGGAGTAGGAGGCGGGTTTGTGGAGGAGAGTCATTGCTTGTAAGTATGGGGTGATTAACTTTGGGTGGGACCCTAGCTTCCTAAGGGGGTATCTTCTTCATATGGGGTGAGTTTGTGGAAAGGAATTATGATGTTTTAAATCTATTTTTTTGATGCCTTTTATTTCTTGGTGAGTGGGAGATGGGCCAAGCATTCGGTTTTGGGAGGATGACGTAGAAACTAGAAAGATATTTTATTTGGGTTTTTTGAGGTTACTGGGGTATATTTATAATCAATAATTTTGGGGACTTGTATGTATTTATGGGAGAAAGAGGGGCCTGTTTGAAATTCTGATATAATTTGCCTTTTTGCTTATGTAAGCCATTAGTTTATGGGATTAGGGTTGAGTGAGTGAATATTTTGTTGTGGGTCTGTAGAGAGGTCTGTCATGTATCTTTTGTTCTCATAGTGGATATTTTCCCTCTCTTCCCGTGGATGTAGGCTACCGAGCTGAACCACGTTAAATCTTGGTCTTTTCTCTGTTTTTCCTTCTTATTTCCTTGTTGATTTGTTATTCTATTTTATGTTAGTTGACATGGTATCAGAGTGGGTTTAGTGTGGGAATTAGTCTGGTGAACTAAGGAAGACTAGCAATCAAGTTACTGTTCACGGCTACCATTCATGTTGCTGTTCATGCGAGGTCTATGATGCTTGAATCTATGAAGCATTCTGTTAGGGAGTTTTACCATTCAATGAAGAATATTTCTGAATATTTTTCATCATTTTTGTAGAATTTTACCAGACCCTAAAAGGGGTGATATTGCTTCTCTTTGCTTCTTTTGGGAACTAGGAAAAAGTAACATTAGATTTGGATGTTCTTTTGGTTATCTCATACCTGGTGGAATCTAGACTTGTGCTTTTCGAGTTCAGGTTGTTTTTATATGAAAAAGAAGATCAAAGGGTCGTCATTTGGGCAAGGAAATCTGATTTGGTTGGTATATTAGGGCATTTTCCAGTCCTTATTTATAACACTATTAAAGCTTTATTTGGAAATTTCTCTTTTGTTTGCTCTCTGGAAGGATTTGTATTTTCCCTCGTCATCTTGTCGGTTATGTTCCCTAGCATCTGAACTAGTTCATATCTTAAAGCAAATTTTGGTTTCTATGTTGCATATCAACTGTTTGATTTATTGTCTAAAAGGTTGGTTTGTTGCTCATTTAGCTAAGTTTGGTGTTTCTTTGGGAGTTCTAATTTTTTGAAGAAGTATTATAAAGGCACTGCAACTTCTTTGATCCATTTATGATTATCAATATAATCATGTGATATTGGAGATCAAGGTGAGTATTTGGTGTTCGAGAAAATGTCTCGATGGTGCAAATTTCTACAATGGTTCTGCATTGTTATGATCGGTTCTGATCTTGTTTGTGGTTTGGTTTGATATTTGGGCTATTTTGGTAAATGATGGATCTATTATCATCAATCAATATCAATATCTGGTTTGTTTACCTCATACATGTTTTGCATGGAAGATGTTTGACGAAATGCTTCGGCAATGATCCTTTATTATGCTTATCAATTCAGAGTTATTATTGAAGAAATCCTTGAAGTTTTAATCTCCTTCGGTGACATGGAATTTTGATTCACTTTATCTAGTTGGCTTTTCAATTGGCCAATTCCGATTCGTCAATTTGGTTTATGGAGTTCATAGTTGGATTTCCATTGTTCAACTCTAAATCTTTGCTCGGTTTATGGAATTCAGCATAGTTGGCTTTCTGCTAGCCAACTTTGTTTTGGTAATTCTGTTTGCATTTCCGATGATCTAGTTGTTTGGCATGGTTTGTTCTTTGGTTCGGTGATTGTGATTAGTCTTTTGATGGCTAAATTTGATTCTTTGGTATGATATGTGTTGGTTTCCCGTCAGCCAACTTTAGTTTGGTGATTACTAGATCATGACTTGGCTCTACTCTGGCTTTCCGGCACGAGTTCATTCAACTTTCTAACATCTAACTTTGGTTTCTAAGAGGCCCGTCAACATCTTAAGTTTTATGACTGTTGCTTCAACAATAAACCTATTTTCATGGAGGTTGCTTTAACATCCTTACTTGCAAACTCAAGCTGGTTTCCCCACCTTGAGTTTGAGGGAAGGTGTAGAGAGATATATTGCATTCGGATTTTTGGAGGTTATAAGGATATATTTGTAATGCTGATATATTTTGGGGACTTGTATGTGTTTATGGGAGGAAGAGGGGTCTATTTGAAATTCTGATATAATTTGCCCTTTTGCTTATTTAAGCCATTGGTTTATGGGATTAGGGTTGAGTGAGAGTGGATGTTTTGTTGTGAGTCTGTAGAGAGGTCTGCTATGTATCTCTTGTTCTCATAGTGGATATTTTTCACTCTCTTCCCATGGATGTATGCTACCAAGCTGAACCACGTTAAATCTTGGTGTTTTCTCTATTTCTCTTTCTTATTTTCTTCTTGATTTGTTATTCTATTTTATGTTAGTTGACAGATGATTGGTTGGAAGCAAGAAAGTTGTGTGACTTATTTCCAAAGCTTTATAATTTGAGTAGGAAAAATGTAACAATCTCACAATGTTTTGATGTTCAGCAAAGAAGGGTAGTGCGTGTTTCATTTTCAAAGGACCTTTTTTCGATTGGGAGTTTGAAGAATGTTATGAATTTTATGGCCAGGATGCAAAAGACGAAGGTTTTTTTTGAGGGTCCGGATGTGAGGTGGTGAATTGAAATCTTACTACAAAGCTTTGTCAGAAAGATAGGTTAAAAGGGATTCTTTTGGTGGTTTTTGGGGTAACCCAATTCCTCCAAGAATGGAAGTGTTCGGGTGGTTGGTGCAATGAACAACATTCTTACCCAATTCCTCCAACATTCTGCATGGAAAGTAGATGTGTTCTATGCGAATCAAATGTTGAACACATCATGCTTCTTTTGGTCTTCGACTTCATAAGCTTTGTTTGGTACTACTTCTATTGGTTGTTTGTAAAGAGATGTGGTCACCTCAAACGTCTAAAGAAATCTTTGATTTGTGGCCACTTCTCAGAGGCAGCAAAATGGCAAAGATTTTTGGAATTGCCATTCCCTTTGCAGTCTGTTGGGAAATAGGGAAAGAAATAAACAGGCTGCTCTTTGATGGGAAACACAAGTCTAAAGAGAAGTTACACAGGATGGTAGGTGTAAAAGTGCTCTATTGGGTGCTGGTGCTTCCGGATTTTCAAGGAGTCAAGAGAGAAGAGTCTGGAGCTTGTTTTTGGAAGGCATTAGAGGTGCAGTAAGATTTGTTTTTCTTATTGTTTTTGTTGTATTTGTTTGCAGATTTTTTTAGGTAATGGGTGATGCCTTATCATTTGGTCACCTGTGTAATCTTTTTTACATTTTAACAAAAATTCCTTTTTTATTGATCTTAAAAAAAATAGTGGTTCTGTACATAGGGCACAAATGAAAAAAGAAAATAAAAGGTGGTTTGCACTCTCATTCTTGAGATAGAGGAGCCTTCTGTCTCTGTTGGAGCCTTTGACAAGTTTAATAATATGATGTGCTGCTTCCCAATAATATACTTTTGCCTTTGGAGGAGAAGGGCCTTTCCAAATGACTTTGATGGCTAAAGAATGGAGAGTGAGGAAGTAGTGCTGATACACCTTTAGTTTGTCGATGACATTATTCTCTTCAGTGAAGGGTAGTCTCATTGGGTGGGGAACTTGAAGTTGGTGGTGAGGCTCTTTGGATACATTTCAAATCTAAAGATTAATTTGGAGAAGAGTTGTGTGTAGGAATTAGTTTGGAAGATAAGGTGGTTAAATAGTGTGCAGGTTATTTAGGGTGTTTAGTGACTAGGTGGCTTTTGAGTAGACCTGGCAATTGGGTTGGGCGGGTTGGGTCGAAGTACTTTGGGTTGATTTCGTGTTGGGTTAAATTTCGGGTTGGGTTGTCAAATGCTAGACCCTAACCCTAATTGTTCGGGTTAGGGTTGACTCATGGGTCAATTCGGTCATCCCAAAAAATAATTGAAATTTAAAAAGATAAAGAAAAATTACATGAAAAATGTCAAAATTAAAAGAATTAACCTTAAATTTCCAAATATAAAATAAAAAACTTGAATATTTAACAATTTAAAGAGTAACCATTAAAAAGTAAATACTAAATAGAAAAAAATAAAGAGTGGAAACTTCTAACAATGCATAAATAATCCCAATTAGACTTGACAATCGGGTCGGTGGGTGACCCATGACCCAACCCAACCCAACCTAGTTTTTTTTTGGGTTGGGTTGGGTTGGGTCATTTTCACATTCGGGTAGCTAAGTATGAGACCCTAACCCTGTTTTTTTTGGGGTTGGGTTGGGTCGGGTTCGCGGGTTGGGTCAACTTTTTGCCAGGTCTACTTTTGAGTTATTTAGGGTTACCACTAGGAGCCAACCCTAAAAGTAAACAGATTCTGGGACCTTGTTCTAGAGATTCTCCAAGAAGTTGGTGGAGTGGATGAGGAACTACATATCTTTAGGAGGTTTGGTGTGTAAGCCCATTCCATGTAGAGGTTGGTCCATTTGGTGCAGTATCTTGAAAAAGAAGCAGAAAACAAGTGATCCTCTAGGGCTTGGGGAGCAAACTTTTGCATCTACCCAAAAGGTAGATTTGTACTTTTTTTTTTGAGTTTTGGAGTCTCTTGCATCCCTTCTAAGGCTCAAGTTCCAGGAAAGAAGATATGAGATGGTGTTTATTTATTTTACTGAATACATAATATTCTGGGGTAAGTTTGATAAAATGCATCTTCAAAGTTCAAGAGTCTCAAACAATCAACTATACATTTATGAGGGCTTGAGTCCAAGTTGGTTACTGATTAATTGGAGCTTTGCAGGTCATTCCCAGATATTAATAGAGAAAATGAGGGGAAATTTTGTTTACCTTAATATGACCATTTTAGTGGATCTCTTCTTTAATTTACAGATGAATGTGGGGTTATGTTAGGATGAAACCTTGTCAAAATGAGCAAATGTAAATAGTTGCATATTTATATAGGAAAAACATTTTTTCTTTCACTTCTGTTGCAGTATTGCCATACTTGCTTTAATGTTCAGGATACTGGTGATGTTTTCAATTTTTTTTAACTACATTGACTTTTAATTGAAGAAAGCGGCAAGAAGAAGTCTACACCTTAGAAGACCCCCAAGGGACCCGGAGATTTTTGACCTAGTTGCTCTTTTACAAACCCTTAAAGAAGTCTACATCTCCCCCTCCTCCTCTGACACCCGAATTTGGACCCTCCACACAATAGGCGAATTCTCTTCTAAGTCTATGTGCAAGGTTCTAACTGCAGGTGAACAATGCTCTTCCTTCCCCTTCAAGAAGATCTGGTGCAGCCATATTCCTTCAGGAGTCTATTTCTTTGTCTGGGAAGCTTGTCTTCAGAAAATAAACACTTGTGACCTTGTGAAGAAGAACTTGGGAAGACTATTTATCCCTCCCCATGCTTGCTTATTATGCCTAAGTGAAGGTGAATCAGCTGATCACATTCTTCTTCATTGTAAGTTCACTTAAAAGATATGGTTCTATTTCTTGAGTCTGGCTGGTTGCAGTTGGGTATTCTCAGAGCATATTCTGGATTTTGTGCATCAGTGGAAAGGAACATGACTAAGCAAAAGAGTCAAAGTTTAGTGGCAAACTGTACTACATGCAGTAATGTGGGGAGTTTGGGAGGTAAGAAACAAACGCCTAAGTGAAGGTGAATCAGCTGACCACATTCTTCTTCATTGTAAGTTCACTTAAAAGATATGGTTCTATTTCTTGAGTCTGGCTGGTTGCAGTTGGGTATTCTCAGAGCATATTCTGGATTTTGTGCATCAGTGGAAAGGAACAGGACTAAGCAAAAGAGTCAAAGTTTAGTGGCAAACTGTACTACATGCAGTAATGTGGGGAGTTTGGGAGGTAAGAAACAAACGCCTGTTTGGCAACAAATTTAGGCCCATTGAAGAGCTGACCTCAGACATCACTTACCTCTGTAACCTCTGGGCTGTCAACTCGGATTTGTTCAGAGGTCTTTCAGTCAATGGCCTCAACAGAGTTGTGCACACCTTTCTGTTTCTCCCACACCCTCAACAAGTAAGTTTGAGACAACCACATATTTTTCTACAAAGGTGTGGTGATCCTAAACTTTGATGGAAGCACTTCAGGCAACCCTGGTTTAGTTGTAATTGGAGGTTGTTTAAGGGATGAAAGGGCTAGGGACTCCCTGAACTGCCTAAATACAAGACTAACTTGGATTCCCAGGGAACTAAATCACATGGTGGATGGATTAGCCAAATGTGGTGTATTTCTGGAAGAGCTGTATGGTGATAGTATTCCTCCTCTGTAAGCTTTGGGGTTCTATCCCTGCTATGTACATCTTCTCATGTACTTTTCTTTCTTTAATGAAATTTGGTTAAACTTTAATAAAAAAAGAAGTTTATATTGCCCTACATATTTTAGACAAATAAGAGTATATACATTGATCAGAAATAAAAAAACCCAACCATTGAGGTACAATATACAAAAGGGGCATCATACAAATTGCTCCAAAATAAGCTTCTAAGACCATACACTTTGAAAAATATTTGCCTCGTTGCATGAAGAATGACATATTGGAATATTGGCCATTATTTATATTGTGTGTAAAAAATTTAGTGCTGCCTATTTACATAGGATAAAATGCTTATATTGAAGCATATGGGATAAAATTCTTAATCATCTTCTTGTATGGGCCATGCTTTTTTTTTTTGTTTTTTTAATTTTTTGAGTTTGATGTTTTACCTGTTTCTTTGCTTTATGTCCTCTAGAAATGAACCTGTTGCATCACCTGACCACCAACCAAAGAAACGAAGGAGGAAGGATCTTGCAAAGTCTCGTATTGAAAAGGATTGTGAAAATGCACCAAATAAACATACAAAAGATGGTGATGATATTCCAAGTAAAAATGCTAAATTGGGTAATGTGAGGATGAAAGCTGCTGCAAGGACAGCACCATTGGGAGGGACAAAATCTTCTAGTCCATCTCAAAGTTTAGCTGCTATAAGTGAATATTATGAAGATGAGAAAGTTCAGAATCAATTGAATGCTCCTGTAGGACTTTCCAAGAAAAAATCCACTGATTCTAGTACTAAACCAGATAATCCTTCATCTGCAAAAATATTAAATAAGGATGCTTCTGTATTTCCAGAAGGAAAGGACATTGAAAGGCAGAGGACTGGAACTGTCCAACATAGAGAGCTTGGTAGTAAATTGAAAGTTTCAAGTGAGTCATCTGATGCTTTGCTTCATTTGTATCGGGATAAAAATACTTCAACTCAGATTGAGCCTCAATCCAATAGACAATTGAATGATATGAACGAACTAGAGCTATCCAGCAAAGTTAGGCAGAAGGAGAAAAATTGCAGCAGTCAACTGCCTGACCTTAATTCCTCTGTGATCAAGTACCCGGTGCAAACTGCTGTAAGTAATCATTAATTCTGGAAATCTGTATGGCTTGGTTTTCCCTTTCTTTTTCCATTTGCATTGTTATATATTTGCTGAGAGTTTTGAGGCATGATGACAAACTCTTTCTTGCTTAAGTTCGGTGACTTTGCTTCAGCTCTTGCAAATTACTGCTTTTGTTACTTGGTATTTGGTAATTGCTTAAAAGGTTACTTGTTTCTTTTTTTTTTTTAATTTTTATTTTGATTAATAGCCTTTTATTCATCAAAATGAGATTAGTTTGAGATTAGAATCTCTTATTTTCACCATCTTCCTGAACAAAAGCATTTTGTTATACAGAGATGATGCAAATTTATTGAATATCTTGGTCAATATACTGCTTGTTAATTCTTTTAATGAAAGTGAAAATTAAAAAGGAAACTATATGAGGTTGTCCCTATGACTGGAAAGTAACAGCAAAAGAAGAACAGTCTCCAAATGCCAGAATCCCCTGAGAAGTCTAGAAGCTAAATTCTATAATAGATCTATATGTACAAAGAATTTCTCATAAGTACTAGAATTTAACCAACAAGAGATCCATGCGAATTAAACAGTGTCAGCAACTGCCAAGCCAAGCATCACTAAATAGTAACCAGACAATTTGGCTTCTCAGTGTCAAACATTAATCAACAACCACTCTCCTATCAACATATCCTAAGGGAACTCAGGCAATGCACCTCCCTCTTCTACCCTTATCTTCCCTCCTGTAGCCCCTATCTCTTCTTTCTTCCCTTAACCCTGCATAAGCTTTCTTCCATTGTCACTCTGTCTTGGTTATCCTTCTCAGTCCATAATAAATCCTTTTCATCCAACATTTTGAAATATTCATAAACCATACTTTGACACTCCAAGAAGCTCTGTCCCAGTTTATGCAAAAGCCACAGATTTTATGGATAAGCCATCAATTTCTTCTATGTCAAAATCCTGTTTTTTTTTTTTTGTGAATTGTAACCTTGGATATTCTAATATATACACGAGCATAGCTCACAAAAAGCTAGAAATGTATTCATAATGTTAACATCCTTAGTTCATTTGGTTGTTGTACTTCCAGTTTACATTTCAAAGTATTGATATGTTTGTATCTTACCATATTGTACGATATGTATCAACTTTTGAGGTTGCTAATATACTGAATACAAGGAATTAGGGACATCTGGTAAGCTTTAATAATGGTAGTAGGTGTGAAGTGATGGTGGAATGATGGGCGTTCAGTGAAACTTTTAAAAGAGAGTATGAATGCTTTATATGGCTCATTACTTGATTTTTAATATTGAGCGTATAGATACTTTGAACCATGGTCGTGGCATATGAAAGGCAGACCAGATAATTTTGTATATTGAAATGTTTTGAGTATTTCTGCAATCTGCTACTCCTATCTTCTCTGTGTACATAGGCTGATGTAATTTTTGGTTTCTTTAATACAATACGTTCTCAATAAAAAATTTATACTGAAACCTACATGTATGCAATAGAATAGAATACCATTAATTGTTTGAACTCTTATATTAAAAATTGACAGGATTAATACCAATAAAATGACATGATTCAAGTTTCAATCTGGAAGGTACAAAAAAAAAAAAAAGAAGTTTCTACTGAAAGGGACTCAGATCTAAAAATTTAGACTGTTTTCTTATTTGATTTTAGTTCTAGTTTTTTATTTTTTGATCAGTAACCATGCATTTATGTTAAATATCTAAGTAAAACTTCTCATATATCTCAAAGGCTGACATAGAGAAGACAGTCAAAAGAAACAACATCAACAGATCAGCTGACTTAATACAGATTTTAGGTCAGAATTTTACAATGATATATCAATATCTGGCCCGTTTCTTTTCCAGTATCTCTGGGATAATTAAGTCATACATCTTCAGAAATAATATTTAATGTGAACCAGAAACTAGAACTAAAAGATGTTCTATCTACATCTTAGAAATATGGATATACCATAAGCCAGTCAAATTAAATAGGAAATATATATGAGCTACAATAGGATCTATTGCTTGGTGCAATAGTAAAATCTCGGGTTGACAAGTGTCAGAATGTGGGTTCAAGTCTGAGAGCGTCCGTTTTGTGCAAAAAAAGGGGTAAAGGTTAGGTCTGCATCAGTCTACACCTCCCAATACCCCAGATAGCTTTGACTAACATTGGGTAATGACCTTTTTATATATAATATATATGAGCTGCAATCCTCTTGTTATCTCAATGCTTTTCTTTCCCTGTGTCCTAACATGATTAGATTTATCTTCATATGTCGCTTTGCATTGCTGATTTATATGTCCTGTGAGCCGTTTAGTTGGTGTTGATTTATAGCTAACTGTGATCAGAAGACTTCATCCATGCATGTAAAGGAAGGCTCTACTGTTAGGCCAAAAGGTACAATGCTTGAAAGGGCCATCAGGGAGCTGGAGAAGATGGTCGCAGAGTGTAAGTTTTGCAATTGTCTCTTCAAACTTAATATCTTTGTATCTATAAGTTTCTGAATTTATTATTTGTTTTTTCGATCCTTTATTTGATGACTATTTTAAATCAATGCTTCTGTTACAGCAAGACCACCTATTATGGAAGTTCAGGATGCTGATGCTTCATCCCAGGCAGTCAAAAGGAGATTGCCTCGAGAAGTAAAACAGAAGCTTGCTAAAGTTGCCAGATTGGCGGTACTGAAAGATAGCTTTTTGAAGTACTATTTGTATCATGATATTTTTATTTTTTTTAGTTTTCTTTACTTGTTAACACTCGTATAACCTTTAATTGATATATCTAGAATAATTCTAAATCATTTCATCCTGTGGGTTGCAGCAGTCAAGCCAAGGAAAAATATCAGAAGAGTTAATAAATCGCCTTATGAGTATTCTTGGCCACTTGGTGCAACTCAAAACATTGAAGGTATTTTAGTTCTCCCTCTATTTTTAAGAAATTGAACCTACATCTCAATAGTGTTTACTTCAACCCTCTTTTCTCAATTTCACAATGCTATTTATTGTGAATTGCTGATTCCAAATAACTGGGATGAGGCTTGAATTATGACAATAGACTTTCATACTTGTTAGTGAATCTTGTACTCCGTAAAAACCTCATTGAGTCATTCCCAGTTATTTATTAACTTAATGCTTCATGCCTTCAGTTTATAAGCAGAACTTCCATTTAGTTACCTCTTTCTTTCTTTCTTTCTTTTTTTTTTGGGGGGGGGGTCAGTTGTTGGTTGACCTTTTCTCCCTTTAAGGATACGGAAGTTATAAATACTAACTAACATGTCTTTGCCACAGAGAAACTTGAAGGAGATGGTTGAACTGGGTTTGACAGCAAAACAAGCAAAAGATGATCGCTTCCAACAAATAAAGAAGGAGATTGTTGAAATGATAAAAGTGCAGGCTCTCTCTTTAAAGTCCAAGGTAGCCTCTGATTGAATATATGATATGACATGACCATATTGGTTCAAATTTTAAAGAAATTATCATTGCAATTTATCCATGCTGATATGATTATCGTTTGTCCACAAATTTTTGTCTTAGTGACAATGTTGCATGGACGTGGACACAGAAGTTGGAATTCAATGTGTCCAACAATTTGACTTTGCAATATGAATGATCATGGGAATAGGATATATACTGTTAAGATAGTTCATATTTTTTGAATTCTAACATTGTATACCTGCAAAAAGTGTTGCCTTTGTTACCACATGCCAAGTAATTTTTTTTTTGAAACAGGTAAAGTATGAATTCATTAAGGAAGAAAAAAATCATGTACAACAAGAAGCTGTACATGGGGAATTACAAAAAAGAAAAACTTCTCAAGCAGCTCTACACTCCCCAGCCCTGCTTTACAAAAAGATATTTTCATGTACAAAAAAGAGTTGTAGTTCATATTCTTATATAATTTGTCATCCTCAACCACTTCTCCATTTAAAAAAAGACTTTTAATGGCATTTTCTCGCCTTTTTGCACTAGCCATCTTATGAAAGAGCTTTGTGTTCTGATCTCCCTTCTTCAACCAAAGGCATTTGGAATGTTGCCTCCATCTCATCTCCTCTTGAAAAGCGAGTTTGTCAAGGTCCGGTTTTGCGACCAATCTCTTCCTCCTCTCCTCTTGAGAGAGATATCTTTCTTCCCCAGCCTTATCAAGTTCTGCAATTACCTCCAAATAGCTTTTTTTTTCTCTGATCTGCCAAGTTGAGGGCCTCCTTTTTCCAAGTTCTGATCCTCTCTTTCAAGGTTTAGCTTTTTGTTCACCACATGACTGGCTAAACCTTCCACATGATTCTCTTCCCACCAACTTCTTAAAAAATCTACAAAACCCTCTTCTTCAAGCCATGCATTTTCAAATTTGAAGGGAGATGGTTTTGATTGTAAGTCACTACAGTCTAAACAGATGGGTGCATGGTCAGATAAAGGCCTTGGTAAGGCTTCGAGAGATAAGTTGGGAAACCTCTCTACCCACTCCATAGAAACCACAAACTGGTCTAGCTGGACTAAAGTAGCCTCCTCGTGGTTGTTTGTCCGAGTATACTTGGCTCCTAAGAGAGGTAGATCCACCAATTCCCACCTTCCCATAGACTCGGTAAAGCTTCTTAAGCCCCTACCTGGTCTGCCCTTTCCTCTTTCTCATGAGAAAACCGAATAGTGTTAATATCTCCCCCTACTGCCCAAGGTTTGTCCCATTCCTCTTTGACTGTACTGAGCTCTGCCCAGAAAGCTGCCCTTAAACTATTATCTTTCGGGCCATACACATCTGACATAACAAACCCCATCCATCCTCCAATACCTGAAATCTTACTGAAACAGAAAACTGTCCCGCCTTCTTGCCTTTTGTCTCCACTTTACTCACATCGCAGATCACCACCACACCACCTGCAGTCCTAACAGCTGGCAATACTTTCCAATTACAATCCTTTCCCCCCAAACATTTCTGATTGTTTGAGGCTCAATTGCTTCCATTTTTGTTTCCTGTAGGCAAAGAATACCAGGATTCCACCCCCTTATAAGAGAGCCAGCCACTACACTTCTACGCCCTGAGTTTAAACCTCTAATATTCCAAGATAACAGTTTAAATCTCTAGGACTTTTGATAGAACCCAAGTGGAAGGCTCTTCCATGGGAGGGTTCCCTTCTGCAAGCTCACCCCCTGACCCTATAATACCTACTAAAATGGCGGAAGCTTCCCCTACCATTGGCCATTCCTCTGCTGGTAAGGAAGCCAAAGGGGCTGTGGTAGGTGACACTTCTGAAACCTCTGAAACCTCCAAGTCCCCTCCTCTAGATTGAACAGCCAACTCCATCCTAGGCTCTACTGCATCATTGTAGCGAAGCTCGATTTCTGGCACGAGCTCTTGTTCCTGGCAGTCTCCCTCGCAATGATCGAACACACCGCTAAATGGTGAAACAGACACGGGTAGTTTTCTTCTTTCTTGAATTTTGCATGAGTCAAGGGCTACAGCGACTTCTCCCTGTAAAGAGGACGAGGGAGACTCATTGGTAAGACTTTCAACGAACTGACCAGACTCGGCTTGGGGTTGAGTCAAGTAAAAAAAATGTATAGCTTGGCACTCGGTTCCATCTGATTAGGTGGAGGTAGTACCTAGTAGTTCGCCCATGCAACTGTCTTGTGAGTGTCCCCCTTCCATGGTGCGAGGCTCATCTTGGAAGTCAATAGATCCCGCCCCTAACCCTGCCATTTGTCCCAAGATCTCCTTCCCAAAATCCATCTTAATTTCCCGATGCATCTAGACACCAAAGCCTCTAAAACCTCCTCGTTTAAAATTTGAAACTCTTGCTAAGACACCATCGACTCGGGCCCACCAAGCGTCTGCCTCTCTACGACCGAAGAGGGTTCCCTCGGGCCAATGCTTTGGAAAGGTGCCACGTCACCCCCATCGATTATTGAAGTGGTCTCTATAGCTGTACTACTGCCTTCTTTGGCGCCGACCAGCAATCCAATGATATGTGCCTGCGAAACTCCCTTCCCTTTGAGATTTCTTTTTTTTGTTGATCGATTACAGAAATCTTTATTAATGAATAATACTTGTGAAAATTAATTACAGAAAATGGGGAGGTAAACTATCTTAACTCCCCAACATCAAAATGGCAACAAAATACTAAAAATGTGCCCAAAACAAAGAATCCTTAGCCACCCCTTGCTTAGATAACCCATCAGCCATTGAGTTGGCACTTCTCTTCACTCAGCTGTATTGCACCTCTAAGTCCTTACACGGCCAATTATTTTTTCTTCTCATTTCTGTAGCTCCACAAGCCACTGATATCTCCTTTCAGCCACCTAATCACCACCTTCGAGTCCCCCTCAATCACTAAGCATCTAATGCTTAATTCTCTTGCTCTTTGGATTCCTTCAAGAACTGCTAGAATTTCGGCCCTAAGAGAGTCACCCTCTCCAATTGGCCCAGAGAACATGGCAGTTATATACCCCCCCTCATTCCTGAAAACACCCCCTATCCCAGAAGGCCCTGGATTCCTTAAGCTACATCCATCAAAATTCAGTTTTATGAATCTGGCGGGAAGGGGGGTCCAAGTGGGACTACAGTTCCTTTTATACATAGCAGCACTAGCAACCTCTTTCCACTTTCTCAGCATGTCTGCCATAGAGAATTCAGAGAATATCTCCATTGATTTAAGCCAATGAGCAACCCTTGAAAGTATCAAATCTGTTAGGTTTTCTGTGGTTCTTTCCTTATCTGAAAAAATTCGTGAATTTCTTTCTTCCCATATTGACAATCACACTGCAGCCCTAATGCTTCTTCACATAATCTTCCCCCTTCTCTTAGGCCAACTAAAGAAAAAAGGAGAGAACAAGCATTGCACACTCATAGGGGGATCCAAGTATACCCAAAAAGAGAAAACACCCACTCCCAAACAGTCTTAGTAACTGGACAAGTAACCATAATATGATAACCCGTTTCCCCATCAGCTTTGCAAAGAATACACCTATTGGGAAGTAAACAGCAGTTGGGTCTCTTTCTTTCAAGCAAGTCATTTGTGTTAACTCTTTATAGGAAAATTTCCCAACAAAAACTACCAACCCGAGGGGGAATGGGTTTGCTCCAAATCTCTTTAACCGGGAATGACAGCCCAAGCGGAGTAGTAGGTTGGACTAATGTCTCAAAAAACGACGCACAAGAGTACTAGGTTTTCCTTCTCTTTGAGATTTCTCCCCACCACCTATCCAATTTTTTGGCCTGATAAAGAAGGTTTGGGTCTTCTTTTAGGTAAAAACTCTGGCCAGAGGGTGATCACCAGCAGCTCGTCCCCGTCTTCAATTTGAACAGGCGTTGGGGAATGCCCCTGCCACCTGACCAGAATAAGAATCCATTCTGTTGTGTCTTTGGCATGCGACGAGTTGTCTGTTTCAACATACCCTCCACACATGTCTCTCCTATTTTCTCAACCAACATAGAGTTCTGTGTAGGGGTAAGCCAAAGATTCACATCCATAAGGTTTTCCTTACCTCTCCATCCCAACAGAGGTCTGCCATATTCCAAGGGACTAGTCAAAGGAGTTCACCGTCTACGTTTCTGGCCCCTGACTTCCAAAACCTCTTAGCTTCTTCTTCAGATGGGAATATAAAATGAGTCCTTGCATTCAATAACCTCTGCAGTCTCAACCCTCCCGAAGGGTCCCACTTTTGAAGAGCCCAAGCTTTCAGATCTTCCAAGGATTTGGAGGAGATCTCCTCCTCCACTAGACATGCCTTCAAACAAGGATCAAAGTATCGGTATCGGGTATCATATCGAACAACTTGGATACGGATACAAATATGCTTAGGTAACACATGGAGTCATGGATATAGATGAAAAGTATAGAAATGCTTGGATACACTATTGAAATGTGTAGAAATTCCATAAATATATTAATAATATAAAGTTTATGTCAAAATGATTAGTAATAATAAATAAATATGTAGGTGCTTTATATTTTAATGGTATATATGAAGAAATATATTGCAACTAATATAGCGAGATGCATAGATATTATGCAATTATATTGATAATGCATCAATCAAGAATCTAAGACATATTATATAGATTCTTAGAAATTAATACATGTACAAAGCCATTATTATTTTATTTTCTATTAAAGTCCAAGTTACAAAACATATGCAACTATTCTATTTAAATTACTAATATCAATATTTCTATTTTACTATTTTTATTTTTTAACATTAACAAAAAAAATCAATTCTCAAATGTTTGGTAAACAATATTTTCATTTTTTAAAAAATAAATATGTTATTATAAAATTTAAAGTATTAATTAATAATTTATAAAAAAATATATAAGCTAAATTTAAAATATATCAAATCTATTAAAAATTTGAAGATATATATCATTTGAAAATTCATAAATTTTAATTACTAAAATAATTACTCCATTATTAATATTTTTATTTTATAACATTTCTAAAATACAAAAAAATTGTATTTTTATATAAATGTAGATTAGTGGAATTGACCAATTCAATTTATGTTATATTCTCAAATATTTTGTAAATAATATTTTATTTTCGTAAATAGTAAATACATTATTATTTAATGCAAATTAAAATATTAATTAATAATTTATAAAAATGTGAATATACATATAATGTGCATATTTATAAGTTTTATGTATTAAAATAATTATTCTATTAATAATAATTTTATTTGTATAAATTTCTTGAAATTGAAAATTATTCTTTTTATTTATAGTTGGAGTTGTTTGAATATTAGTATATATTGTTTCTTTGGGTTGTATGTAGACTACTAGACTTTAATGTTGATAAAGTTAATGTATTTCTTTTATTATCAAAAAGTGGTAAGTGGTTTGGTGGTGGAAGAGGCATATGCTCTTGGTCATTGGGCAACTTTAGTTCCATGTTCGAATCATGGCAGCCTCCTTTTTTTAAAGTGAGACGCGGTTTGTTGTTGTCAGACGAAGGCATGGATGTAGACGCGTGGTATGTTGTCGTTTCAATACGTGTTGGATTGTATCGCTCGATACTATACAATACACGCTAATATAGTAGCGTATCTGACCGATACACACGGCTGGTAGGATAAGTATCCAGTTGTGACGTATCCTGTGTCGGTGAGGTATGATACTGATACGATACGCTCCATATCGGGTATCATGTCGATATTTTTAATCCTTGCCTTCAAAAAATCCACTCTTGTGCCTCTATATAAACCTTCGGTGGCCACATAAAGACCATCCTTGAGAGCTTTAACCTTCGCTTCTCCCTCCAACGGCCAGATAGACCTGCTGACAACTTTTGCTTAAGTTCCCCTCTTCTTTTTCTGGTTTGTCTCTCCTACACTATGAATAGGGGAACTTCGAACATCTTGACTGCAGTGATCGACTGCCCATCCCTTCCAATTCCAGTTGTCTTTCAAAGGCCATATATCCTTCAACCCGTGGCTCCTTCGATTCCTCATCGTCAACGGTCTCTCACCGACGGTCACGTTACCAAGTAAAATTTGATACGGAAAATGGAATTCATCTTGTACATTAGCTGTTCATTTATGTCAAACAAGGTAGGCTATAAAAAGGAAATCTTGCATAGTAATGTCCTCAAAAATCCAATGGGCTTTTGGATTCTAATGTGTGTTTGACATGGACATGTCCATTTAGGAGGGTTCATGCATGCAACAATGTTAACGTCAGTTGGGAAAAATCTGAAACTCATTCTTAAGGGTTTGTAAGCTATATTTGAAAGTTGAAAGGTAGTCTTATAACGAAACCGGCAATATATATTTGTATGCTTTCATCCCCCTATAGTGATGGGATGTTGCAAATGCTTATTCAGGCATCTGAGCCACGAGATGGAGCATCTGATGATTTTCAAGAGCCACTTGGTTCTGAAGAAAAAGGAGTCAAGGGGAAATATTGTATGGATGATGCTATGGAAGACAAGCTTTGCGATCTCTATGATCTATTTGTTGAGGTACTGAATTTAGTCTGTTATGAAGTGCCTTGCTTTTGCAATTTCTTTCGTTTAGTTTTCATTATCTTACTGGTTGACTGTCCTAGGGTATGGATGAAGACAAGGGCCCACAGATCAGAAAGCTGTATGTAGAGGTATTTTGCACCTACTTTTTTAGTTCTTAGTTCTTATGTAGGTTGGTGCCCCCCCCCACTCTCCAAAAAAAAAGAAAAAAAAAGCTGTCAAGAGTACTGCCAACTCAGTTAGTCTGGTGTTTTAGGGGCCGTTTGATTTCAGTTGAATTTCTTATTACTTTGTTTTTTAGTTGATGAGCTTAAGCAGGTGACAAACTCCTTTATTGCTGAATGGCATGTTTGGTGACTACCTTACCTCTTGTATTTCATTATATGACTGTTGTATTCACTTAAAGAAAAAACAGTTAAACGATTCAGTTCAACCAATTCAACTGTTATAAGATGGCCCTTAGCAAAGTCTTTCTCTCACATCAATTCAGTTAACTTTTGTGCAATCTGTTAATTATTGTGGCAACTTAATTCTTTAGTAAATCCTGGAACATTTTCTGAGGTTCTTGTTATGTGTGCAAAATCTGTGGTTCAGCTTGCAGAGTTGTGGCCAAATGGATCCATGGATAACCATGGAATCAAAAGTGCTGTCTGCAGAGCAAAGGAACGAAAGAGGGCAATGTATAGCAAACATAAGGTATCCCTCTCTCTCTCTCTCTGCATTCTTTCATCCCCATCTCTGTACATGTTTACATCCTAGAAAATTAATTTGCTGGCAAGGGTTAATGTTGGTACACCCATACCAGCATGTTTATCACTTTTTGAATGAAATGCGTTACCTATTTGTCAAAAAATAAAAAAAAACTTAACACAGCTTGATATTCCCTAAATTATAGTGTTAACAAAATCATTTAAAATAAATCTCAGAATTTTTAAAGACTAAATTATGGTGTGTATTTTATTTGGTTAGTTTTTTAATATATAGGTCTATGGATGATATGGCATTTCCATGCATATGTGTTGATAAATTAATTACTTAAGTTGAATATAGTGTACACTCATCTTTACCATATAATGCCAATACTTGCCTTGGCTTCATGTCAAAACAACCATATTAAAATTTGCATCTATTTATTTTCTTTCTCCCAATTCTACTCATCTATCTCTTCTTGCATATGTGGTGCATGTTCCACTTGTAAGGCAAACTGTAGTTATTACTCAAAATATGTGATAAAATTTAGAGGGTTGCAAGTAAAAAAGTGTGCAGTTTATATTTGCACCGGTATGCAATTATTTTTGAGAAAAAATTCCATATCCATATTTTCTTGAACTAAATTTAATAGCAGTCATCTTTTTAAGTTAAAAGAATTATTTCCATATCTACATTTTGTTTTCCGAACATTTTATGTAGTTTTTGCATTTTCATTTCGTGTACCTTTTCACTATTTATTTGATTTTTAGTGTTAATGGCCTTTCTGTATGTATATTATACATTTTCTATACCATTTCATGTATATCTTGATTCTTTTTGGTGTTTCTGGTTGATTCCATATGCATCTGTGATATGTAAATTGAAACTAATTTTCTGTTAAGCTTCTTTACATTATTTAAGTGGTTAATATCCAAAAAATGAGTGTGACAGAAATATGAATGTTAAGATAGATGGTGGCCAGCCATGGGCAAACTAGAAATGATAGGATAAGGTGACATGGGTACGTGGAATATAGCAAACCTATTTCAGGGTGACATAGAGGAGAAATGGAGGCAGGAAACAGATGGCCAGAAAGGTCAGACGAATGAAGGCAAAAGATCTGGGCTTCTGGAAACAAGAAGTGCTGAAGACATTAAAGGGAATAACTCATCCCCAAGACTTCAGAATATGCCAGGTATAAAAGAAGGGGTAGATCAGGAGAACCTGAAGCAGAGTCGGAATGCATCAAATGGGGTGAACCAGGGGTAGAGAGGACATATCACCATGTTGACCAAAGGGCAGTAGGACTTTCCAACCAACTCAGGGAGATAGATGATTACCAACCTCTGGAACAAGAAAGGGATGCTGGGAACAGTCCTATTCCAACCTGTCTATCAGACCCAGGTAACCAAGTGATTTCAGTTTATGCGACTAATGTGCGTTTTGTGTCCCTGGTTCCAGATTCCGTTCCCTCTTCATGTCTTGCAAACCATGTATGTGCAGCCAATCAAGGAGGTGGGTCTTTTAAGGTTTTGGAGAGGGGAATGAAGGATGTAAAGAGATTGGGCCGAATGGGTCCTAGTATCTTCTCTTGTAATATTTTTTCTATTTTCCTGTTAGCTAATGGGCCTGTTATTTCTTTTTGTTTGATCTCTTTATGTTACTGTAAGTATGCCCACTTAAGGGCATACTTGTAATTATTTTAACATGAATTTTTAGTAAAAAGGATTAGAGAAGAAAGGGAAGGATTATTCAGACCTTTCTTCTACTTCCTCCTCTTTTCTCCATCTTGTTCTCTTGTACTGCTGCTCTTACTTTTCTTCCTCATTTTTCTCTCTAATTTTTCAAGTTTACACCTATTTTTGAGGATTGGTTTACATCTTGGTATTGGAGCATGTTTCTTTCTTCCTTCTTTTCTTCTTCTTCTTTTCCCATACACCCTTAGATTAAGAGAGTGTATGGAGAGATAGGTTCTCTATAGCTCAGAGGATCTCTGGCCTAGTTGGTAAAGGGTTTGGAGAGTTTAAATTTGGATGGATATTGCCAAGAAGTGGTGCTGTTTTGTTGCTGCCCAAAACCCTAGCTGACTAGAGATTTTTGAAGGTATAGGTAAAGGTGAAGCTTTGGGTGTGGTGCTCTGTGCTTGGGAGGTGTATTTTGACTCCTAAAGGAGGGCGGTTCAGGTTTGGAAGAGATTGGGAAGCTCTGGTAGGAGCGGCTGCATCTTCTTTCTTCCCAATAGTCGGACAGAGTAAAATCCTAGTTTTCATTTATCTGGGTTCTGGTTTGACTTCAAGTAAGTTTATATAGACCAAATTTCTGGTTCTTTGATTTTTTTTGATTACTCGCTCACGGAAGTGAGTTCAAGCAAGTGCCGGTTTCCGGCCTTGGCTCGGTAGATTCTGTTTTGACTGGTGTGACCACAATCAAGTTAGATGGGACAAATTATCTTGCTTGAGCATAGTCTATAAGAATTTATGTCTTTAATAGAGGAAAACTCAGGTATCTCATAGGTAGTAAAGTGAAACACGAAGAGGCAGACCCTGAATTTGAGAAACGGATGCAGGAGAACTATACAACCATTGGATGGTTGGTCAACTCTATGCAACCTCATATAAGTCAGCATTATCTCTGGATGTCTTCGGCTAAGGAGATATGGGACAGTGTTACTGAGACCTATTCACAAAATTTGAATGTAGCCAGAGTCTACAAGTTGAAAAGTGACGTGAAGAACCTTAGACAGGGGGAGAAGAGTGTAGCAATCTACTATTCTATACTGAAATCCCTATGGCAAGAAATTGATGTTATGAAGACAGTTGTATGGGAGGGTAAGAATGATGCTGAAATGTATAGGAAGTTGGTGGAGAGATAGGGTGCTTGAATTTCTCACTGGACTCAACCCTGAGTTTGACATCATTAGGCAAAATATCCTGGCCAAAGATGAGGTTACTCTTTTCCAGGCATACGATATGATAAGCAGTGAGGAGAGTAGGCGGCAAGTTCAGTTACAGAGTCCACTTATAGAATACTTTGCACATGCTGGAATAAAGCCAAAGGGTCCTACTGAGAAAAGGGAACATATATGTGAATATTGCAAGAAACCGAGGCATACAAAGGACACTTGCTGGAAGCTTCATCCTGAGCTTCTTCCTGATAGGTTTAAGAATAACAACAGTTCTAAGAAGGGCAGTCAGGTAGGAAAGCCTAAGACAACTAATCTTGCTACAGTACCTGAAGGAGGAAATAAGGAGAGTGAAGAAAAATCAACCATTGAGCAGTTGGCAACAATGAAGGCGGATTTTGAAAAGTATGGGGGGCTGCTAAATCACTTAGAAGCTACTGTTTCTTCATCTCACTCTTCCAACAACATCATCATCATCATCTGCATTTGCCCACTCAGGTATTCGTGCTTCTGCAAATCATGCTTCAGTTTCAGGTAATCATATAATCTCTTGAATTATTGATTCCGGTGCATCAAACCATATGACCAGCCTATCTAATCTCTTCTGCTCATACCACCTTCTCTTTGGTAAAGAGAAAATATCCCTTGCTGATGGGTGATATAAAGACCTCTGACACCCTTTATTTATCCTCTGTCCTTCATGTCCCTAAACTTAATACTAACCTTTTATCTGTTAGCAGTTTAACTAAATCCATGAATTGTAGCATAACCTTTTTTCCCATTCATTGTGTCTTTTAGGACCTGCAACCTTAGAGGATGATTGGGAGTGGCCATGAGGCGAATGGAATATACTTGCTGGACACACCGGATAGAGCTTTTGGACCACCTCATGGAGTTGCCTTAGAGTGGTATTGTCAGAGTCTATTGACAAAATCTTGTTATGTCACTTTCAGTTTGGTCATTTTGTTTTTTTCTACTTTTAGTCATTTGTTTCCGGATATGTTTAAGGGAGTGTCTTTATCGAGTCTTCATTGTGAGTCGTGTGGGGGCCATATCATTTGCCAACCATGGGGGGTTACAGGTACTTTATCATTTTTATTGATGACTAATCTCGTTACACTTGGATTTATCTCATGAAATCTAGGGATGAAATACCGGCTATTGTGCAAAAATTTCATTAACTCATCCTCACCCAGTTTAACACTCGGATCAAAATATTCTGTTCTGATAATGCTAAGGAGTATGTTGAGAAAACCCTCTCCACCTATCTTGAAACTTTTGGGGTTATTCATCAAAGTTCTTGTTCCTACACTCCACAACATAACAGAGTGGCGGAAAGGAATAACCGACATGTGGTTGAAGTTTCCAGATCCCTCTAGTTTGCATCCCATGTTCCTATAAATTTTTGGGGAGATGTTGTTCTTACTGCTACCTTTTTGGTCAACCGTATGCCTTCCCGGATGAGGATATTTTTTCTCTTCCTCTCCGTGTTTTTGGGTGCACTTGCTATGTGCATGTTCACAGCCATCAAAGGCACAAATTTGAACCCAAGGCTCATAAATGTGTTTTTTTGGGATATGCCTCCACACAAAAGGGATATTGCTGTTTTGATCTAGTTAGTGGCACCCACTTTGTATCTCGGGATGTCACATTTTCCGAGTTGACTCCTTTCTTTAGTATTTCTCCCAAGGGGGAGAAATCTGAAGAACCATTTGCTATGTCTCCAGCTGTTCCTTTTCCCATTCCTCGAGTCCTCTCATGAGGTGTCAACTTCTCCCACTAGACCTACCTCCAATATTCCTCCTCCACCTCATTCTCCTATAATTCATTTTTATCCTGTTCTCCAAAGGTGGTACCAAAGGCACAGATTCAGACATGGGCAAGTTGTTTCCACTCCTACAGAAGAGCCTCTTGCTCCTCCCATCATTACTGAGGTAACAGGTCAACCTTCCTTTGACCCATCTACATCTTTCCTAGACCTTGACCTTTCTATTGCTCTCCGCAATGGCAAGCGGAAGTGTACATTCCATTGTATCTCCAAATACCTGTCTTACAACCTTTTCTCTCCTTCCTACTACTCTTTTCTTGCTTGTGTTTCTTCCCATGTGATACCCAGGTCCGTATCGGAAGTCTTATCTAGACCTGAATGGAGGGATGCTATGATGTCTGAATTGGATGCTTTGCATAAGAACCATACCTGGGATATTGTTGACTTGTCTGAAGGGAAGGAACCATTGGGTTGTAAATGGGTGTTTATTATTAAACATCACTCTGATGGATCTATTGAGAAGTTTAAGGCTAGGCTTGTTGCTAAATGCTACACTTTGATGTATGGTATTGACTATCTTGAGACATTTGCTCCTGTCGCTAAGATGACCTTAGTCCGGGTTTTGTTATCTCTAGTTGCTACTTTTGATTGGCCCCTACACCAGTTTGATGTTAAAAATGCCTTATTGAATGGAGGCCTATTTGAAAAGGCCTATATGTTTTTGCCTCTAGGGGTGTATGGGAAGGAAATGCAAGGCAAGGTGTGTAAACTGTAGAAATCTATTTATTGTCTCAAATAGTTTCCTCAGGCTTTGTTTGAGAGGTTTAGGGCTGCTCTTGTCTCATTTGGTTACACAAACTCAATCTGACCATACCCTGTTCTTGAAGAGAAATGGCTCTCCGGTGACCTTTTTGATAGTTTATGTTGATGATATTGTGGTCATGGGTAATGACACTCAAGAGGCCAGTAAACTCAAAAGATTTATTAACTCTGAATTTGAGATCAAGGATTTGGGAGATCTTTGGTATTTTTTGGGCATTGAAGTTGTTAGATCTAAGGATGTTATCTTCATTTCTCAGTGTAAATATGTCCTTGACCTCCTTGTTGACGCTGCTAAACTTAGAGTTAAACCAATCTCCACTCCTATTGATCCCAATCATAAGCTTTTTGCTATAGATGGTGACCTTTTATCTGACAAGGGGGTGTTTCAGAGATTGCCTGGGAAGTTGTTATATCTTTGCATAACTCGGCCAGACATTTCCTATGTAGTAAGTGTTATTAGTCAATTTATGCATTATCCTATATATACTCATTTAGCTGTTGCAGAAAGGGTTCTGTGTTACTTGAAAGGTACTTCAGGGAAATGTATTCTATTTGCCAAATATGGACACATTAAGTTGGAAGCTTTTACTGATGTTGATTGGGCATGATGTATTGATGATAGGAGGTCCACCTCAGGTTATTGTGCTCTGGTCGCTGGGAACATTGTGTCATGTAGGAGTAAGAAACAGTTTGTAGTTGCTAGATCCTCAACTGAAGCAGAATACAGGAAAATGGCACATGGTGTGTCAGAATTACTGTGGTTACAATCCCTTTTAGAAGAATTGGGGGTTGATTATGAGAAGCCAATGATGCTCTACTACGACAACCAAGCAACTATCAATATTGCACGTAATCCTGTTCAACATGACAGAACTAAGCACATTGAGTTTGATAGACATTTTATAAGGGAAAGAGTTTCCTCAGGAGAAGTTTGTTTGCCATTCATCACATCAGACAAACAATTGGCTGATATCTTGACAAAGGGAGTTTTGAGTGGGAAAATGACACACTTTATAAGCAAGTTTGGCATGATTGACATCTATGCTCAGCTTGAGGGGGAGTATAAAGAGTCTGGGCCGAATGGGTCCTAGTATCTTCTCTTGTAATTTTTTTTTTCTATTTTCCTGTTAGCTAATGGGCCTCTCTTAATGAGCCAATTATTTCTTTTTGTTTGATCTCTTTATGTTATTGCCTATCTGGTCGCCCACTTAAGGGTGTACTTGTAATTATATTAACATTAATTTTTAGTAAAAAGAATTAGAGAAGAAAGGGAAGGATTATTTGAATCTTTCTTCTTCCTCCTCTTTTCTCCATATTCTTCTCTTGTACTGCTGCTCTTACTTTTCTTCCTCCTTTTTCTCTCTAATTTTTCAAGTTTACACTTATTTTTGAGACTGGTTTACATCTAAGGGCATTGGGGAGGCATGGGAAGGGAGGCATAGGAATGAGAAAGTGTGGGAAATTATTGAAAGAGTGTTTAAGGAAGTGGAAGGAAACATGACATGGAGGAAGGATGGAGAGGAGAGAGGAGGGGAGGGATCAAGGGAGAGGAGGGGAAGGAAAGGAGGGCAGAGATGGAGGGGTATATGTGTAGAAAACAGTGATGGAGGGAGGAAATATGATATGGAGGAAGGGTGGAGAGGAGAGAAGAGGGGAGGGATTAGTGGAGAGGAGGGTAGAGTTGGAGGGGAATATGTAGAAAGGACAATGGGGGAGGAATCTAGGAAAGAGGGCTTGATAGCAGAATTTTTGGGGAAACCTGATAGCAGAATTTGTGGGGAAGTTGGGATCATAGTTTTCAAGGCGTCTAGGCGATTCTGGGTGACACTGGGGCGCCTAGTTGCGCGTAGGCGATAAAAATTTTATAATATAAAAATCTGACTTTTGGCTGGTTTCCTAGTTTTATATACCATTCAACATGTATGTTAATTGAAAAAATAACAATTCTCTTTATTAAGATCATTAAATTTCCTCTAAATATGTGGCAAATTATCACATCTAAAAGATAAGAATCTTTTGCATATATTAATTTCATTATCTTCAAAAATAATACTACTATAATAAGTATTTAATAGAGAAAATTCATATTAATTAGCCACTATAGATGGTTATCAACTTTATATGATAAATATTCAAGATGGAAAGTAAAATAGAAAGAAAAAGCAAGGATGGAGTTTATGCTTTATTTAATTAGAGAGAGAATTAGAAAAATTAACTTTATTATTCTATTCTTTCTTTCCTCTTTCTTTTCTTTCTTTCTTTCTTTTTCTCTTCTCAAAACCCTTTGATCTTTTAAATTTCAATAGTAAAACATTAAAACAAAGTATAATTGATATTTATGCATATAATAAAATGTATTAACACATACATTAATAAGATACCGCAATATAAATGATAGTATAAAAGGCGCAGCCTTGTCATTTTTGCCGCCTAGGCGGTGCCTAGTTGCTAAAAGTCAAGGCGTTTGGGCTAGGCGCCCAACCAAGCCCGCCTAGGCGACGTCTTGACAACTATGGCTGGGATGTAAGATGGAAGACCTGAATGTGCTGGAAGATGACTTATAGAAGAGGAAGAATGATACCTGAACAAAAAAGAGAAAATTGAGTAAAGTTGAGAGATTGAAAAGAGATATGGAAGGCGATAAGTAGTTCGGGGTAAAAGGAGATAAAAGGAAAGGGGGGAAGTGGTGGTAGGTGAAGAAGGAATTGGCTGATGTTGGAGGGCTATGGGATGGTACCTGGTTTGTGGGTGGGGACTTCATTGTGATCAGATACTCGGAGGAAACCGATAATACTATTCAGAGGGTGACAAGTAGCATGAAGAAGTTTAACAGGCTTGTGGATGCCTTTGAGCTCAAAGAGATACCTCTAACTCACAAGACATTTACATGGTCAAACCTCCAATCTAGTCCCATTTGTTCCAAGCTGGATAGGTTTCTGTTCTCTTTGAATTGGGAAGAACAATGGGGGAACTTGGCATCTAGAGCTCTTCCTAGGGTGACCTCTGATCATTGGCCCATAGTGATATTTAAGGAGGAAAGGAGTGGAGGATCTACCCCTTTAGATTTGAAAATATGTGGTTACTCCATCCCGGGTTTACCAAAAGAGTAAGGGAGTGGTGGAATGAGTGTAATCCAATGGTGGAATGGGAGGGGATGTGATTTCATAAGAAACTACAATTTTTGAAAGCAAAGATCAAGGAGTGGAATCTTTTGGAGTTTGGCAGGGTAGAAGAAAGAAAGAGAGCTTTGTTGGACCAACTTGAGAGCCTTGACGCTAAAGAAGAAAGGGGAGAATTTGGAGAGGAAGACAAGGAACACAAAAGAGGGTTGAGAAGACAGTTAGAGGACTGCCTACATAAGGAGGAAATTAACTGGAGGCAAAAATCTCGTTGTAAATGGTTGCAAGAGGGAGATAGAAATACCATGTTTTTTCGTTCTATGGTAGATGGAAGGAGAAGGAGAAACTTTATTTCCAAATTGGTAGTGGATGGAGTTGAGTTGACACAACAAGAGGAGATTACGGGGGCATGTGTAGGACACTTCATATCCATTCTAAGAAGGCTTGTAAGTAGAGGGGTGTGGGTCGAAGGAATGGACTAGCCAGATGTAGGGATGGACAACAGGAGAAGGTTTGATTTGGAAGAGATCAAGGAGGCTGTATTTTCTATGGAAGAGCAAAAGCTCCAGGACCGGATGGATTCACAAGGGCTTTTTATCAAGACTATTGGGATATTTTGAAAGAGGACCTTATGTTGGTCTTTGAGGAGTTTCATAGGAGAAGAGTTATTAACCCAGGTGTGAATTCCACCTTTATAGCCATGATTCCAAAAAAGAAAGATGCATCCCACCCAAAGGACTTCAGACCAATCGGTTTGGTAAATAGCCTATACAATATTATTGCGAAGGTTCTGTCTTTGAGATTGAAGGAAGTATTGCCAGACATCATTGCACAAAATCGAGGAGCTTTTGTGAGTGGAAGACATATTATTGATCAAATCTTCATTGCTAATGAGAGTATGAAGAATTTCAAGAAGGATAGAAAGAAGGGAATGGTTTGTAAGTTGGATTTGGAAAAGGCTTATGACTTGGTGGACTGGGATTTTTTGGAGAAAGTTATGAGCAAATTTGGGTTTGGGGCTAGATGGTGCAAATGGATTATGGGATGTGTTTGGAATTGTCATTATTTTGTGCTAGTGAATGGGACAGTGGTAGATTTCTTACTAGCCATTAGATGTATAAGACAAGGAGACCCCCTATCTCCATTCTTATTCATACTAATTGCTAATGTTCTGGGGAAGTTGATTCACAGGGCATATTCTAGGGGCCTCATTAGAGGTTGGAGAGTTGGAAGGGAGGAAACCCTCCTTACCCACTTACAGTTTGCTGATGATATGATTCTATTCTGTGAAGGAGGTAATGTGAGTTTCATCAGGATTATGAAGTTGGCGATACAACTTTTTGAACAAATGTCAAACTTGAAGGTGAACTTTGGGAAAAATTGTGTAGTGGGTGTGAATGTGGAGGAGGAGAGATTAGGGAGTGTGTAGAAGTGCTAGTGTGTGAAGTTTCAGGATGGCCATTGAATTATCTAGGGTTGCCATCAGGTGATAACCCTAAAAGAGAGAGCTTCTGGAACCTGGTGGTGGAAAGATTTGAAAAGAGTCTTGTCTCTTGGAAAAAAGATTTCTCTCTCTTGGTGGAAGGACTACATTGATTAAGGCCACTCTAGCAAATTTACCCATTTACTTACTGTCAGTGTTCAAAATCCCAATGAAGGTTTCTAGCAGATTGAAGAGGATGATGAGAGGTTTACTTTGGGAGCTGGGAGAGGAGAAGAGGGATCATAGAGTAAGCTGGGAGGTGGTGACCAGGAGTAAAAAATGTGGTGGTTTGGAGCTTGGGAACATTAGAAAAAGGAACATGGCCCTTTTGGGGAAGTGGTTGTGGAGGTTTCCATTGGAGCAGGAGAAGCTATGGGATAGAATAGTGGCAATCATACATGGGTTGGAGAAAAATGGATGGGATGCTGGAATCAGAGCTAGGACCACAAGCCTTTCACCTTGGAAAGCCACTCATGAGTTGTTGCTAGTATTCTCCCCTCTTATCAGGTATGATTTGAGTTCAGGTAACCCTATAAAATTTTGGGAACAAATTTGGATGGGGAATGTCCCTCTTAAGGACCTATTTCCTTCTTTGTATGCTCTATCTGATTTTAAAAATGAGCCAGTTTCTTCTTTCATCACCCCTTCTTCCAATTCTGGGTTTGGATGGAACTTGGGTTTAAGAAGGGTTGTGAGGGACTCAGACCTCGATAGTATTTCGAGCCTCCTTGAAATTCTTGAATAGTGTTTTCTTAGACCCTAGTAAGGTGGATTCTGGAATTTGGACTCTTACCCCCACTAGCTCATTTTCTTGTGCTTCTTTCTTCAAAGTCTTAAGTCAATCCACCAGTTCTTAGAGGTTGAGAGAGGGGCTGAAGAACTGAGGGCTGTAATCCCTTGAGCTATTCACAGATTACACAGTGGATGATATGTTTAGGAAGTGGGGTGAGATTGCAAATTGTACCCAGATCAAACCAGTAATGAGTGTCTCTTGGACCCCCCACCTGCTGGATTCTTAAAACTAAACTTTGATGGAAGTAGAGGGGGAATCCTGGTCATTGGTCATTCAGGGATTGGAGGTGTTTTTAGGGATGAGGATGGAGTAGCTCCAATATGTGACAAAATGAGCGGAAGTAGACCAATGGTCTGGTCATGTGTAGAAAGGACCATCTACTACACTGGTAAGAAGTAATTTGTTACAAGTTGAAGGGTCCAGAAGAACTAGGGGGGCTGAAGTAGTGAAAAATGATTTAGGAAATATAATTTAGCAATGGATCTGACACTGAAAAGAATGAAATGGGCTATAAAAACATTTGCAGTTTGTATTGATATTGATTTATATATCGCATCAATACCTTAAAATTTTAACATATCTCCTATTGTAGTTGACTAATCGGTGTCTAAGCACTAATCACCACATCGCCTAGCTACATCGACAGCATTGAATGTAGTAGAAACTGTTTCTTTTTTTCCTTTGCCAATTAACAAACTATCTGCTTTCATAGTACCAAAAATGTGCACAAGTTATTTTCAATGTCATAAGTAGGAATGTCAGTGGGTTGGGTTAAGTGGTAAATCTGCATTGATCTGACCCTATTGGGTTAAGGTTGAGTCAGAGTTAATCTGGTTTGATTAAGACGAACCTGTGGCAAAGCTGACCTGCTGATATTGTCTATAACATTGAAGCATTTGTACATATAGCCTTGTTTGAGTAGGTATACTATTTGTGGGATGGGTTGAATTGGGTTTAGTGTCCAATTTCATATAATTGGTTTTGGTCGGCTTTGGGTTGAGAGTTGGGACAAACCTGTGTCGAACCTGACCTGTTGTCATCCCTAGTCAAAAAGACTAAGCATGTGTATGTACTCTAGTGTTTTTGTATTCTATAGCAAATTACAGAAGTAAATCTTGAAATATTTGGGCAAAATTAATTCAAAATGCTCTTGTTTCAGAGGCGACCCTATATTAGTTGGTTTGGCCAAACATTAGGCAATTTTTAATTTTTAATTTTTGTTTCTGTTCCTTTATCAGACATGCTAAATAGTGATATGTGAGTGGACGTGTCAAGGCTTGTAAAGCCTGGTAGAAAATAGTCAGGAACTATGCAGTATAGAAAGGACCTTGTAACAAAATCCATGAGTATACTAAATGAATTTGCCCTGCTTGGAGTATTATTTCTGAGAGTACAAATTTCTTTCCAAGTGGACTTTGTTGCAAATCTTGATGTTTGGCTTATTCTTATGTACAGGATCAGGAGAAGATCAGAAGAAAAAAGTTGTCCAGTACTCCAAGGACAGAAGAGATTGTTCATGGTGAAACTAGTACAATTGCTCAGCCTCGGTTTCTGCAAGAGAGGCTTGTGTATGATCCAAGTAGCCATGTTTTAACTTCACCCAACAGGATGACTTCAAACATGACAGCTGCTAGTCAGCACATTTCGGCCCCTGGTAGAGTGCTAACTTCATCAACAAATGGTTTAAATTTGGATCGCCCGCCAAAGCAAGAGAAGGTCAAAGATAGTTCAGGTACCTTCCTGGATGAGGTTAGGGGAACAGATGGCAAATTGGTAAAGAAGAAGCTTAAGAGGAAGCCAGAATCAATCTTCGGTGAAGTCCATTACCATGCAGACAAGTTGTCTATACAAAAAGTTAAAGAAAAGCACAAGTTCCCCAAGCAGGCTGGAAATCAATTGCAGAAACCAAGTGTTCAGTCAACTGGCCTTCCTAGTTCTGAACAACCCAGCTGATGTGAATTGTCTTTGATCAAGCATCTTACACTCGAAATCTTGGAAAAGGTAACATGGAGCGCTAACTGGTTCTGCTTTATTTAGAGGTGTTGCAAAAGTTTTAGAAGCAGAATTTCTCTCATCACTTGCCCTAATCCCAACTGGGTCCTTCATTATCATCCTCTGGATTGCCGGTTGACTCAGAAGTAGGTGATCTTCAATCTGATGCCTTAAAGGTTAGTTCTAAGTAGAAATGGTGGATATTTAATGTTCTCTTGCAGTTTCAACTTGAAGGGCCATTGAAGTTTGAACAATGAAGTGGAAGGGGGATTGATTTTTGGCGACCACCAGTGATATTACTTTCATCTTAACGAGAAACCACCTTTTTGTTATTTCGACAGTGAGTTGTAACAGTTCCAAAGTAGCATAAGGTGTGCTATCCCTTGCATGTCTTTTGTGTAAATATGATAAGATTAAAGGATCTCGTTCAGGTTTTTCAGAGTCCCCATACCCCAAAACAGTTCACTAATATCTGTAGCTTGATACTGATTAGGTGGGTTTCAGTGTTGAAGCAGAATGAAGTTTTTAGCCTGGGGTTATCTACTCCAAACCCAGACATTACTTGCAGCAATTGTAACATAAACAGGTGATATGAAACTCCATCTGCATCTAGCCTTGGTTGGGTGGGTTGAATATTGACTATTCCTCAAAATTTGATGATTTTTGTCCGATTACTGGTTTCACTAATGCTATCAACAGTTTAGTATTTAGAATTTACCTTCAAACCGTGCATTAGGTGATCCAGCTTCAATTCCAAGGAGGATAAACATCTATTCATCCGCCATGCTGTTTCCCTCCAACCTTCAACCTTTAGCAACATGCTAACATTCAACACCAATCAATTGGATCCTTGTGGTTATGCTGTTAATGTGCCACGGTAGAGCTCCAAAACCATTCTTGCTTGAGGCAGGTGGGGAGATGCCGACTTTGGTTGTATCTAGTTGCAAATGGTGATACTGGGTAACCAGACTCGATGGCCGATGGATATGGATTCCACATATTGGCAAGAAATCTAAGGGGGCGATCTACAACATGAATTGTTTTTCTTGTTGCTCTTGTTGCTGGTTCAAAAAATAATTCAATATCATCCGGTTTAAAAACAAGTTGTTTCTCAAAATAAAAACACAAAAAAACATGTTATTCGTTCTCTGTGTTTTTTGCTTTCAAAATCGAAACAAAAAACATATTGTTGAATTTATGGTTTCAATGTTTCATGTGGTTATTTAGGGGGTGTTTTAGAACATGAATTGTTTTTTCTTGTTGCCGGTTTCAAAAGTAAATCAAAACCATCTGATCCGAAAACGTAAAATTTCTTAAAACAATAACACTAAAAAGCATGGCTTTGGTTATGTGCATTTTTTATTTTCAAAACTGAAACAAAAACATATGTTACTAAATTCTTGGTTTCAAGAACATGTTTTCATCTAATTATTTAATATTGTGTTCCAAAAATCATATAATTTCTACATCACAAAGTTTGTTTTTGTTTTGAAACAAATCTATTTAAGGGAAAATCTATGATGCGGAAAAGATATGCTATGGGAAGAGTTTTGACCAATCAAACCCCACCCATGAATTTTGATAAATAACACCTGATCCGCTATCCATTAATAATTCTAGGTGACTGGTGAGAAGTTTTTCAGATATGATATCTTTTCGATATTATAGTTGAACCCTTTATTTAAAGAACCAACTTGTTTTTGCCTTTGAAAACAAAAACAGAATTTGAGAATATATGTATATTTTTTGTTTTTATTGATGTGGCAATTACTGAAAACAAAAGCATTCATATTGTAGAGGGCCCCTTAATATCATTATATCATGTTCCATAAATCATATAATTTCTAACTAGGAAATTTGTTTTTATTTTTAAAACTATTATTTTAATGGTTCTAAAAATTAAAAACATGTATTGTTATTCAAAACAAGACCAATTTATTTTTTTCTTTGAAAATAAAAAACAGGTTTTAGAAAATGTTTTGGCTTTTTTATTGTGTGGCAATTCCAAGAACAAATGAAAACTAACATTCATGTTGTAAATGCCCCCTAAATAACAAAGTGTGTGATTCTCAAATGGCTTAAAAGTTGAATGAAATCCATTATTCTACTTTTTCTAAGAAGAGTTCTGAACCGGATGGTCTAATATTCAAATTGGGACTTGCATATTTAGTGGTCTGATCTAAACACTTACCGGAATATTGACTTGTGATTCTGTGAATTGAAAACCGAAAAGGAATGTGAAATTGGACTTTTAGGCCCTGTTTGCTTTTCGGTGAGTTACTTATCAGGGTAAATGCAACTACCTGAGTAAGTTTTTTATGGGAAACACTCACCTAGGTAAGTGCATTTACCCATATTTTTTTTATTTCTCAAGTAAATAAGGCAATGATCATTTTAGTCATAGAAATCCATCATTAAATCAAGTGTTAGTAACTTTCCCCCTATGTGAGAAAGTTATTTACCCACCTAGAAGATGGGTATTACTTTCATGGGTAAGTGAAAGTGATACCCAGCAAAATAGAATTTTCCATGTCCCTACATAAAGCTAAAAAAAGAACATGGGATTCTTGGTCAATGTGAACCAAGAGTAAGATCTACTTGCACCATTTATTTTTGATAGATTGGGGATTTGGGGGTTGCCCATCCCCCAACCCAAGTCTCCGCTACGACCAATAGGAGACCTAACCAACCAGCTGATTGTTGTGCCATTTATTTTGGACTTTGGAGATGAAGTGTTTCTGGGCAGGGCTGTCAATAAGTCTGGTTTTGCTGGACTGCCCAAACCAAATCGAGCCGATTATTTTGGTTCTGATTCTATTGCTTGTCCCAAATTGATAAGAATCTAAAGCAATTATTTTATTAAATATATAGTGAGTTTGTTAATTTTATTATATTATTTATTTTTTATATTGTGTCTGAAATGATAAATTTGATAGATAATATATATGATAATATTAGTTAAAATGTTTAATTTTTTAACATATAAACAATTTAATATTTTACTATCATTTTTATTTAGATTATATTATCAAAACTTACATTTTAAGTTATTATTTAAATAAATAAATATAGTTTTGAAAACAATCGGGTTTATTAAGTATGACCTGATAGGACCCGACCACTAATTGAGATAGTTCTGGGTCTGTTGTCCCGATTAATAATTGTTCATGACTGGTTCTCCCTAAAACCGGCCCAGACCCAATCCGTTGACAGCCATATTTCTGGCCCTTCAGGACTAGGATGCACCGAAAGGTAAATTAAAAATAGCAGCACGTGGTGGGAATAAGTCTATATCAACCATCTGATTAGAGGATCTCAGCCTCTTGGTGACTGCCATGTAATGTGCTGACTAAAACCTGACTCTTATATCACACAGTTTATATCAACCATCTGATTAGAGGATCCAAGACTGACGTTGCCATAAAACCTACTTTCTTCGGAATCGTCAATAAAGCTTGGAAAAATTTTCGATTAGTATCATGTATTTTGGATAATTAAATAATTAAACTTTTAAAATGTGCCAATTTAACATTTTAAATGACATTTAAAAAAATGCAAATACCTTTGAAATATCATCTAATTTTTTTTACCAGTCATTCGAACATTGATAAAAATAAATAATTCTAAATTCTTATTTATTCTGTTTAAGAAAGCTGGAATATTTTAATCGGTAAATAAAACTCCCGCCACATATTCATGAATAAATAAATCGATATTTATCCGATTCCCCTTTTATTTATCTTCTTTGAAGCAACCTGGCAGCAAGAAAAAGAACCGAAGACTGCCAAAGGATTGGGAATATGCAACCAGACGAGATATATTTCTGATGTGACGGTTTCGAATGCTGTGTGAACAAATCTGGCCTTAGCTAAATTCGGATTTCCTCCCCCATACACCAACAGCCTGTCCATCACAATGTATAAATACGGGAGATATTCTCGATGTGCGATTGTAAATCTGTGAAATTGGTGAGAAGCACGCTAATGTGAAAAGCAAATCCAGTCTTATCAGGCCATTTGCAAAGTGTCAAACTATCAATACATATTAGTCCGTATGGATCGATACGTATCGTGCCATGGCTTCTCGATATGCCCTATAGGGTTGCATGGATCATGTTCGGATCCAGTCCCTTTTCAGACCCATAAATTCCAGCCCGATCCATCTGAAGATCCAAAACGCTATATTGTCCCAAATCTTCGATTCCAACGGAATCGGAGAGAGAGACAGAGAGTGGGCGTCTTGTCTTAACCGCTCGACTCTTCTCCACACTCCAATTTCGTGGATATTAACGGTGCAGTGGTGGTCCAACTCTCTCTCTCTCTCTCTCTCTCTCTCTCTCTCTCTCTCGTGAAATGATTTACCGCTATTAATATCGCTTTAAATTCTTCTGAGTTCGTAAGAGGATAGGGAGATGGTGGTAGTGGGATGTTGTTGCTTCAACCAATCTCATGGGATTGGGTGTTTGTTCGTGTTTGACATGAGTCGATTTTCTTATACTGTAGTTGGAAAAACTTGCCAATCAAAGATTTCACTGTGCTCTGGATTGACCAAGGAAAATAGAGACCGAATTAGAGTTATTTCCCATAAAAAGAAGAGACATGGGATTAATTTCGTTACTCGAGCTGGAATTTCTGGTTTCTTTTCGTCGGATATTCATTTGGACACTCAGGTAATGCTTCAATATTGCCTGCTTGGGGTTACATTAATGTTTATCAATTTCTTCTTTTTCTTTTTCTTGTTTATTCGTTTCTTTTATTGTTTCTTGTTGTAAAGGTAGAAGAACATATATTGTTCTTGTTTTTGTTCTTATTCTTGTTATATGTAACTTTCTCGTTAGGATTTCTGCAAAATAGTGTTTATTCTTAGACTTGATGACCATTAGTTTCTTGTTAGGATTTCTGCAAATTAGTGTTTATTCTTAGACTTGAGGACCATTAGTTTTGCCAATGAGATCAAGTACTTAATTTCTTTTTTTTTTTTCCTTTGGCTTCAACAAAGAACCAAAATGTAATCATTAAGACACTCCCATATCCTATAAGTGGAATCGGTACCAGAAAAGTTTAATTGTTATATAGGGAGTTGAACCTCCAGTAGAACGAAACATATCTTTAAAGGTTGAAGTATTAATTACCAACCTTTGAATCATAATAAGCGAGTAACCAGTTGGTCGTAGAAACCTGAATACTTTGTTTATTGTAGGCATTGGTATTATATCTCATGCCTTTTATCATGCTGCTACATTCTATCCAATCTGGGGGCTTTTGAAAGATGCATCTTATATGAGTAGATATGTGCGATTTAAGCCCTCTCTTTAATGTACTTTTAGGTTTATTGGCTATGGGAATATACAGTCAACATATGACTGTTCAGAAGATGTTACTGTCAAGAAGATACAGATCTAATGCATGTGTTACAAATGTTTACTTGCTTACCTGTCAACTGATTTTCCATTGTATATAGGAATTTATGTGGGGAAAATACTTATTACCAGTTTTTGGATGGAAATAGCAGTTTATTTTCTCATTATTTTTGTTTTTCTTGTTTCCTTGGGAGAATGAAATATATATGGAAACTGGGAAGAGATCAACAAATTGGATTGCCATTTGTAAGAATTACTCTCCTTTATTTTGTATTTGCCATTTAGATGATGATGATGGTGATTCTGTTGAGCAATTGAGAGCTTATGCTTATCTTATCATGATTACCTCTACATATTTATAGCTGTATCTTCTGAATTCAGCATATAATCATGTATCCAACTAAACTCAACTCAACCTCTTAATTCAACTGTTTAAGGATTCCTACAAAATCCTGTATGCATTGTGCTTTATCAAGAGCCATGTTTTCTGTCAAATTTCAAGTCCTTAGACAATTTCTTACCACTTGAGGCTATGTTTTATCTGGTCTTCCCCATGCCATTTTAGAGCCCTCTACTTGTGCCAAGTCACCCCTCATTGGTGCAGTCATTGGTTGTTTGTGCACATGGCTTGACTATCTCAGTTGTCTTTTTCTCCCCTTGTCAGCAATTGGGGTTATTATTCCTAAGTCCTCTTTAATACGTTCATTTCTAATTATGTCATTTCTAGCCTTTCAATTTGTTGATCTTAGCTACAGTTGTTTCTTGTATATGTTGTTTCTTAGTTGCAAGCATTCTGTCCTGTATGACAATGCTAGTTTTGTAGTTTTCTCATAAAATTTTCTTTTTAGTCTCAGTGGTATATGCTGGTTACATAGCATAGCAGATGCACCTCTCAACTTCAACCACCGTGCTCTAATTCTATAGACAGCGTTCTTTTTAACTTCATTATGTGTGATTGATTCAATTAGTAAGGGGTATCTCTTGATCATCAATCTGAAGTGCACACCATTATTATTAACATTTTCACTAAAATTGCAATACATGCATTCTATCTTATTCTAACTTATCTTGAAACATTCTGATTCTAAAGCATCTCTCCATTATTTGAGCTTTGCATTCATCCCTTCTTTAGCTTAATTAATCAATATTTTATCATTAAGAAACAATGTTAATCACTGGATATCCTTCTGTAAATGTCTAGGTAATTCATTCTTAACTAATGCAAGAAGACAATGGACCAAGTACTGATCGTTGGTGTAAAAACATTATAATTCTCTCATCTTCCCTTGAGTTTTAATATTTGAGCACTTCTTTCTTTTATTTCTAGTGTAGCAGATAATTTACAATTTATCTTTCTGTAGGTAGATAGTTTAACTGCTGTTTCTCACGGCATTGCTTAGTGGAATTATAGTGACTTAAGGAGCATTACTTCTCTAGTCATAGACTGACACAGATTGTTTGTTTGGATTTGAAGACCTTCCAATCTCAAGATTCATCTCAGTTGTCTCGGATTGGTCCTGTCCCTGGGGACATTGCTGAAATTGAAGCATATTGTAGAATCTTTAGAGCTGCAGAGCAGCTTCATATTGCTACCATGGACACATTATGCAACCCATTGACCGGAGAATGTACTGTTTCGTATGACCTCCCATCAGAGGAGAAGCCATTGTTGGAAGACAAAGTAGCAGCAGTTCTTGGTTCCATTGTAGCTCTTCTAAATAAAGGAAGGGCAGAAGTTCTTTCTGGGAGGTCTGCTTCCATGAATTCCTTTCGAGTTGTTAATGTAAATTCCTTGGAAGATAATCTTCCACCACTTGCCATTTTCAGGGGTGAGATGAAAAGGTGTTGCGAGAGTTTGCATATTGCTCTTGAGAACTATTTGGTACCATCTGACAGCAGAAGTACCAATGTATGGAGGAAGTTACAGAGGTTAAAGAATGTCTGTTATGATGTTGGTTTCCCTCGTATGGATGATTATCCCTGCCAAACAATGTTTGCAAACTGGGATCCTGTTTATCTATCCACAATTAAAGAAGATGCTACATCCAAAAATTCAATAGCTTTCTGGAAGGGCGGTCAAATAACAGATGAAGGTTTGAAGTGGTTAATAGAAAGAGGATTTAAAACTATTGTAGATCTTAGAGCAGAGATTGTCAAGGATGATTTCTATCAAGAGGCTATTAATGATGCTGTCTTGCAGGGAAAAGTTGAAGTGGTAAAATTGCCAGTTGAAGTCAGAACTGCACCTTCAATGGATCAGGTTGAAAAATTTGCATCCTTAGTATCAGATTCCAACAGAAGGCCACTTTATCTTCATAGCCAGGTAGGTGTTTGGAGGACTTCTGCGATGGTCTCAAGATGGAGGCAGTACACAGTTCGCTCTTATATGCAGTCTGTCTCAAATAACCCAACCATTCCCACTGAAAGTCATTCCAAAGATACAGAAAGAAAAGGAGATCCACACACATCATCCAAACTAAAAGCAGGCATGCATTTGGAAAATGCGAATGTTTCACTTTTTAAGGGTTTGAATGCCACCAACAGTGCTAATGAGATATCTGGTGAAGTTTCTTTATCCCTGGAGAAAGGTCTTACTGGAAATGGAACCCATAGGAACTTTATTTCTTCTCAGTATAGCACATCAGTACAGGGGATTAGTGTCACTGGAGAAGAGGTAAGGTCTCCTGAAGGCTTCTGGAGGGAAATTGATCCACTGAAGTCCCAGCTCCCAATCTGTGATGTTTTCTCCAGAAGAGAGATGTCTAGGTTTTTCAAAAATAAGAAGATCTCACCTCCCACTTTTTTAGATTATAAATGGAAAAGATTTGGGGTATCAGAATTCTCTGGAGGGACAATTACAAAGGCAGAACAGAACAATGAAAGTATTGGGACTCCTCATATATTAGAGCTGGAGAAGGAAAGAATTTCAAATGGGTCATTTCATGGTAAAAGTTCATATTCAGAGCCCCAAAACTCTTCTGATGGAGATAGATCCATTTATATTTCTGCAAGTGTGAATGGATTTTCCAAAGTGGGAGATCTTGCTGGGATTGAAAAGTGTTATAACTTGAAAAAGAGTCTTACATCTACAGCTATTAAAGAGCATCTGGATAATGTGGACATAAATATTACATCTACAAGTGTTAAGGAGGACCAAATGGGTAATGGTAAAGCCGCCTCAGCTTCAGCTAGTGATGGTTTAGAAATTGTTGATGGGAATATGTGTGCTTCTACAACTGGTGTTGTAAGAGTGCAATCAAGAAAGAAAGCAGAGATGTTCTTAGTCCGTACAGATGGATTTACTTGCACTAGGGAAAAAGTAACAGAATCCTCCCTTGCCTTCACTCATCCCAGCACACAGCAGCAGATGCTTATGTGGAAATCGACACCAAAAACTGTACTATTGTTGAAGAAATTGGGGCATGAGCTCATGGAAGAAACTAAGAAGGTACTATGTCAATTTCTTGGTATTCTTTTAAAAAAATAACCTTTACCTTTATTCAGTAACTATAATTATTTATTGGCATTGAAGAATGATAACTGTGTAACACTGCAGATGTTCCCAAGATTTAGAAGATGATCATAGTTCAACTGTGAGTAATGGCAAACAATAGAGAAACAGAAGTAAATTATAGGTTTGGGTATACGAAAAGATGAAATATAATAAGCTAAGCATTGGAAATTTGAGATTTTCATAAGCTGAATTCCAGTTTGCACATCATTAACTTTCACTTCATTTATTTGGCTACTCAGCATGGATCATTAACAGGGTACGTTGCTTGATGTAGTGGTAAAATTTATGCTGACAAGTGCAAGAACACAGGTTTGAGTCTGAGTGTGGCTACTTTGTGCAAAAAATATATAAAAAAAAGCTAAAGGTTATGTCCATGTACAGTCCACCCCTATCAATACCCCAAATCTCTGGGACCAACAATGGGTAATGGCCTTTTAGTACAGATCATGGGTAACCACTTCTCATGCTTCTATTGTCCACTCTTGATATACAAGTTTACCATGTTGAACCATGTTTACTTCTAAAGCAATTGAAAACCACAGTTGTGGTAACCATCCATGCAAATAACAGAAAAAATTATTGATTGAAAATCAATTAACTTGAGCATATAATATAGGAAGAAGCATACCTCGATATTCTTCTTTAAGTTGAGAACACCATATTATAAATGCTTAAATCTTTTGAAGCCATAAAAAGTGTTTTCTACTTCTACCCAGAACTGCTTTCTTTAATTGATAAGAGAAAGTACATTATACAGACAAGCAAATATAGTTTACAAGGAATATATAATTGTACTAGAACTGATCAAGAATTCAAGGAATTCAAAAAGAATAAGCTTTATGTGGAGACTATATAACTTGATGTATCTTATTAGTATAGCCCTTGTTGTAGATTACTTATACTTCTTATTCTTCTTTTCTCTTTCAGCCCTATATGGGCATTTTTGTAATTGTACATATCTTCTAATATATAAGAGACTCTTTGATGTGGGAGTTATTCACTCTTGACACCTCTAAGATTATTCTTGCTCTTCTCTCTATTCAGACAAGAGTGTTGACATGGTATCAGAGCAGGTTACTCTCTGATCTATTTTCTCTCTTGTGAAACTCACTAGTAACAGTAATCCTGTCATATTAGGGCTGTTTTGATCAATCCTTTTCTGTTCAGTCTTCTTTGCACAACCGGCAGGAGAGACTTCATTAGATCTCTCTTGTGAGACATTGGTTCAAGGCCAAACTTCAGATCTGGTGTCACCTAGACCTGATCTACTCTTCCTACAAACAACATCTGATTTGGTAAAGTTTTCGAATGAGTTCTGACCTTCTTCTTGGGGCGGCAACACTGTACAGTTTCATTTTCTGGACTGCAACAACTTTGGACTTTAGATCTGGTGTTGCCTAGACCTGATCTATTCTACCTACAAACAACATCTGATTTGGTGAAGTTTTCGAAGGAGTTTTGATCTTCTTCTTGGGGCTGTACCACTGTACAGTTTTCTTTTTTGGACTTCAGGCCTTCTACATCAGCCTGTGATTTGAGTTTTTCTCTTCAGATTGAAGGGCTCTCTCAAGCTCTTCTTAATCCTACACTCAGTTTTTGGTTTGGAGATTTCTAGGGATTGTTTTGATCAGCACAAGATATTTCCTTATTCTTGAAAAAGACGCCTGATGTGTTGGTAAATCACAGTTTTCTCTCAATCGGCTGACTCGATCAACCTATAACCCTAGATCTGGTGTCGTCCTAGGGGGTTTTCTTGCTTCCTGTTTATTTGATTCAGACTTCAAATTCATATTTGAAGGGTTTTAGACTTGACAGTCTTAAAACTTTCCTTTTTGGACTGTCATCTTGAGTTCTTGATTGCTGAATTGTCTCTGATATCCTTGTGCCTAGACTACTGCTTTCTTGCTGAAATAGCCTCCAACAGAGAAGATATTATTCCTATAAAACAGGAAGGATCAACCTATGGAATTGACACTGCTGCTGTAGCACATGGCAGTAAGAAATCTACTACTGGTGGTGATTCTTTTGTTAAAGGTGATTCTCTGGCATCTATGGTTGAGGAAAACATTCGACAACTGGTAACTTCTACTCTTGCCTCTGCTCTTTCGGCTACTGGCTTACCTAATGAGTTTTTTGGTTATTGTGCTTCTTCTTCTCATACTTGGATCATTGACTCTAGAGCTACCAACCACATCACAGGAGCTTAACCTAACCAACCAAGTAACTTTACTAAAACCCATCACAAACATATTGTTACTACCAATGGTGAAAAGTTAAACATCATTGGTAGTAGTGATCTGTCTCTTAAGCTTTCACCCACTGCATCTTTCCCTCTTAGCAAAACCCTTCTTGTTCCTAATCTCACTACAAATTTGATTTCTGTTGGCCAATTAATTGATGAAGGTAGCATTCTAATCTTCTCTCAAGATGGATGTTTGATTCAGGATCGGAACACTGGGAAGGTGAAAGGGAAGGGGTGCGGGTTGGGCCATCTGCTTGCATTGGTGTTCGAGAAGCCTCAAACAGCAACATCGTCAGTTTATTTAAGTTCCTCCACTTCTAGTTCCTTTCCGAGTCATAGAAATAATGTTTGGGACTTATGGCATAAATGTTTAGGTCATTTACATTCTGAAAAAAAATTAAAACTTTTATTTGATTCAGACCTTATTAAGAATAAAGTTTCTTCCTTGCATACATTTGATACATCTTGTGTTTCTTGTTGCTTAAGCAAGAGTCGTACCTTACCATTTCCTCACATATCTGAGCATGCTACCTCTCCCTTCGAACTTATACATAGTGATGTCTGGACTGCTTTTGTCTCTTCTCGGCTTGGATACAAATATTTTGTATCATTCATTGATGATTGTACCACAAGTCTGAGGTGTTTCCAACATTTAAGTTGTTTCATGCTATGGTGCGGGTTCGGTTTCAATCACAAGTGCGTATTCTCCGTTCGGATTCAGGGGGAGAATACACTGATGGGAATTTTTTATCCTATTTGAAGGATCATGGAATACAAGTGCAATGAAGTTGTCTAGATACTCCTTAGCAGAATGGTGTGGCCGAGCGCAAGAATGGACATATCCTTAGTGTTGTGAGGACATTATTGCAGGAGTCCCATACTCCACCTTACTTTTGGGTAGAGGTAGGGCTGTTCATAAGAAGACCCAAACTGACCAAACTGACCAACCCGGTCTGACCCAACCCAAGATGGCCGGATTTTCTTTAGTGTCGGTCAGTTTTGGGTTACTAAAAAGCATAAACCTATGGGTCAGATCGGTTTCGGTTTCCACACATGAAAACCGAAACCGAACCAACCTGAACCGACTTAGTTCCTAGTTAGTACTTAGTAGTTAGTACCTAACTTAGTTTCTACTTTCTAGTTACTTATAGTTTATACTTTCTAGTCTTCTCTTTAGGAATGCCATTAATGGCAAGCATTGCAAGACAAGAAATGCCATTAATGCCATTAATAGCTTCTTGCATTTTTTCGGAAGGTTTAAAGAAAGGATCCTATTCTCTAAGGTCCTTTACACCAAATAGGTAATTACAATTAGGTGTTTGTTTTACTTAGATTAGAAGCCTTCTTAAGAATTCCAAATTTCAGTCTTCTTTTTCTAACACAATTTGACTTTCTCTTTTCTTGGTAACTTCTAACTTGGTCTGCCCTTACTCCCTTAGCCCCTCAACTCAAGCACTCAAACCGACCCAAGCCGACTCAAACCGACCATGTCGGTTATGGTTTTATTGTCAGGCAACCTGACTAGGTCGGGTTAGTTGGAAAGATAGCAATAAACCAACCCAACCCGACCCATGAACAGCCCTAGGTAGAGGCAACCAATACAACAGTGTTTTTGATCAACTATATTCCTTCCTCAGTTCTTGGTAATATGTCTCCCTTTCAGAAGTTATTTGGTTGTTCTCCAGATTTATCTATGCTTCATGTTTTTGGATGTGTGTGCTTTGTTCATCTTCCCTCTCGTGAACGTTCTAAATTGTTTGCACAGTCCGTCATGTGTGCCTTTGTGGGTTACAATCCTAACCACAAAGGATTTCTTTGTTATGATCCCTCTATTTGTTGCATTCGTATATCACGTAATGTTGTTTTCCTTGAGCACATTTCATTTTTTGTTGGAATTGCTAGATTGTCTGCACCGTTTGGTTCTGTTTTGCCAAAATTTAATTCACAGGTTGCTCCACCTCCTTCTGCTGAGAAGGACTTTCTTGTCTTCTCTCACAAGCGGTTACGGTCTCTAGCCCCTGTGCTTGCGACTTCCTTCCTCCCGATTCAGATCATCATCCTACCACTGCACCTGTAAGTGATACCTCTACTTCAGACACTCTTTATACTTCCGTTCCTCTTCGCCGTTCTACTCGTATATCTAGACCTCTTGACCACTATGGTTTTCCTTTAAACTATAGCTCTTTGTTTGTTGTCCTATCCTCCACAGATGTTTCTGCTCCTACTAGGAAGCTAATAGTAGCCCTCATTGGAAGGAAGCCATGGATGCAGAGATTCATGCTTTACATGAGAATGACACTTGGGATCTTGTGCCTGCTCCTCCAGATGCATCTATTGTTGGGAGTCGTTGGTTTTACAACATTAAGAAATCTGATGGATCTCTTGATCGATACAAGGCACATTTAGTTGCCCAGGGATACAGTCAGGAGTATGGTATTGACCATGAAGAAACCTTTGCTCCTATTGCAAAGATCACCACAGTCCGTGTTCTTTTAGCAGTGTTTGCTGTTCAATCTTGGACCGTATGCCAACTTGATGTGAAGAACGCCTTTCTTCATGGTCAGTTGAAGGAGACGGTTTACATGAAGCCTCCTCCTATATACTGCAGTAGTCCTTATTTAGTATGTCGCCTAAAAAAATCTTTATATGATCCAAAACAAGCTCCTAGGCATGGTTTGGGCGCTTTTACGATGTTGTAGTGAGTTCTTCTAATCACTCTTTATTTGTTAGGCGCTGACCTCAGGGTATTACCATTCTCTTACTATACGTTGATGGCATATTGACTGGGAATGATGTTGAAGGCATTCGTGAATTGATTCGTGAATTGAAACTATTACTTCATAATTCCTTTCATATGAAGGACTTGGGCCCTCTCACATATTTCCTGGGACGGGAAGTACATCGTAGTGAACGTGGATATTTTGTTTGTCAGCAGACGTATGCCTCTGACCTTGTTAAACTTGCTGGTCTTAATGATGAAAATCCTGTTGATACACCTATGGAGCTAAATCTGAAGCTATCTAAATCTGAAGGTCCATTACTTCTTGATGCTGCCTTATATTGCCAGCTTGTGAGGTCCTTCATTTATCTCACTATGACTCAGCCTGATATTTCTCATACTGTTCAGGTTGTTAGTCAATTTGTTTCTACTCCTCGTCAGCTTCATATGACTGTTTTTCATCTTATCATTCGATATGTTAGAAGCACAACTTCGAGGGACTTTTCTTCTCCTCCTCCTCTCCTATTCAGTTGAGAGCATATATTGATGCGGATTGGGCTGGTTGTCCAGACACTCGTAGGTCCACTTCTGGGTGGTGTGTTTTTATGGCTGATTCACTCATCTCTTGGAAGTGTAAGAAACAACAAATAGTCTTCCACTAAAGCAGAGTATAGGGCCATGTCTTTGGTTTGTAATGAGATTGTTTGGTTACAATCTCTCTTTATGAATCTTGGCATTCAACTTCCTACTCCTATTCCCTCTATGCAAACAATACAAGTGCTATCAAGATTGCATCTAACCCTGTCTTCCACGAGAGGACTGTAGAGAACATTGATGTGGATCCACGGCTGTGGTCCCCACTGTGTTTGTATGGCAGCACAACATGTATTCTTTGTTAGTTATGTCAGTGTTAGTTGGTAGTTATTTTAGTTTTGTTGTTATTTCAGCTTTATTATTAGTTTATTTGCCATGTAAGCAATAAGGGCAATTCAGCCTTTTTACAATTAGTAAACATATAAATATTAAGAGTGGGTCGGCATATCAGATTATTCGACCCTCTTTCTCCTTTTCTAAAACCCTTCGTGTGCTTATGCTTTTCTCCCTCTTTTCTTCTTCTTTTCTCCTTTTGAAATCTTTTCTCTTACTTTCGGATTCAAGATTGTTTGTAGTCTTGATCGACTACTTGGTATCAGAGCAAGGATTAGGGTTTCTCACGTGAGTCTGATCCAGCCAACCACATGAGAGTTGCCTAGGGGTGGGAACTAAGAAGGAGGATCGACTAATTCTTGGAGGCTATTGGTACTGTGCGGCTACTACTAAGAAGATTGTAGAAGGCTGGGAGAGTTCCAGTAGTCAGGAAGAATTAGAAAAGGCTTCGGATCCCCAAGATTAGGGTTTCGCATCAGACAGAAGGCGGCGGCCAGAAATCTTCTTTCACAAAGTAAGTTTTTTGCTTGAGAACAACCTTGAAAGAACCATCTTGGTCTATTCTGAGAGGTGCGGCTGAAACTTTTTTCTCTTTAAGGTTTTGAGAGAAAACCCTAAAATTCAGACATGTCGATTGGTTTAGATCAGATCTGAACTGGGTTCACCCTAAACATTCAGAACTGTCGATTGGTTTCAGATCAGATCTGCACTGAGTTCATACAAAATTCTGTTTCCCTTTGTTTGTGGAAGACCTAGGCCGACTATTATCAGTTGCTTAGGTGTTGTTTCCTATTACAATAGCTTTAAAAGGTTTTGATTGCTGATTCTTAACCAAGAATGGAATTCAAGAATCAAGGGGAAAGTGCTTTTGGGACTAGCAATTCTGGTAATATGTCTGAGAATGCATTTCAGATTACAACTGTGAGGTTTTATGGATCCAATTACTTAGAATGGGCCCAATTGGCCATGATGGCTATTGGGGGTAGAGGAAAACTTAGCTACCTATTGGGAGATGTGAAAGAACCATCTAAGGAGGACCAAATGTATACCAAATGGGTTCAGGAGAACTACTTGGTTATGACATGGCTGTGCAACTGTATGCAGCCACATATCAACCGAAACTATTTGTGGGCAAAAACAACCAAGGAAATCTGGGATATCATGAAAGAGACCTACTCCCAACCCCTTAGTGTTGCTAGGGCCTATGAATTGAAGTGTGAGGTTAATAACCTCAAGCAAGGAGAGAAACCAGTTTCCGTTTACTTCTCTACTTTGAAATCTTTGTGGCATGAAATTGACCATCTAGAAACACTTGAGTGGGAAAGTCAGAAGGATGCACAGACTCATAGAAAGCAAGTGGAGACTAATAGGGTTTTTGAATTCCTAGCTGGTCTGAATTCTGATTATGATATTGTGAGATAGCATATACTAACAAGGGACAATGTGACCTTATCCCAAGCCTATTCATCGGTGCATAGTGAAGAGACTAGGAGAAAGGTTATGATGCAGCATCAGCCCTTCCCACCAGCCTTGGCAGCAGTTAAACCTAAGTCTGGAGGCGATATAGGAAGGGATATAAAGAAAGAAGATAAGCGGGATCTAGTGTGTGAACATTGCAAGAAACCTAAGCATACTAAAAACACATGTTGGAAGCTGCATCCTGATCTAGTCCCAGTAAAACTGAGAAACAAAAGGGGTAATGCCCATATGGCTGTTAATACCGATTATGCATCCTCATCGGGCACAAAAGGCATGCCTCTAGACACCTTAGCTGTTGTTCGGGTTGCCCTAACACAGTTGGAAAAGGAAGTTGGGAATTCAGCTCAATCATCTCAGTCATCATCAGTTCCTTCCACATCAACTTTTGCTCATTCAGGTACTCGGGCCTCAGCTTACTATGCTTCAGCTCCAGGTAACACTGAACATTGTTGGGTAATAGATTCAGGTGCATCTGACCATATGACTAGCTTGCCATCATTGTTCACTACCTATCACTTATCTTCTGGTAGAGATAAAGTGTCCATTACTGATGGTTCCCTTGTTCCCATTTCTGGCAAGGGAGACATCAAGTTGTCTAATACCATTTCTTTATCTTTAGTTTTGCATGTTCCTAAGCTTGATACTAACTTGCTTTCAGTCAGTAGTATTACAAAACATCAGAACTGTTCAGTAACTTTCTTCCCTGACCGATGTGTTTTTCAGGACTTGGAGACAAGGAAGGTGATTGGGACCGGCCGTGAGACGAATGGGATCTATCTACTTGGAGAGAGTTCTCATTGGAAAGATCATGAAGATAAGAAGTCTTTTGTTTCTCAGTCTGTTAGTCTGGTTATGCTTTGGCATAATCGATTAGGTCATTTATCCTTTCGGTCTTTGAAGAGTTTGTTTCCTAATTTGTTTGAGTCTGTTCAGATGTCAAATTTGAAATTCGAGAGTTGTGAGCTTGCAAAGCATTGTAGAACATCTTATTCCTTGAGTAATAGAAGAAGTAGTAATTCTTTTGATGTTGTGCACACCGATGTTTGGGGCCCATATCACATCCCTTCTATGGGGGGGGGTACAAATATTTCTTGTTGTTTGTTGATGACTATACCCGTTTTTCTTGGGTTTACCTTATGCATTCTCGAGATGAGGTTCCTGTTCTGACCTAGACCTTTCATCAGATGATTTTAACCCTGTTTATAAAAATCCTTAGATCTGATAATGCTAAAGAATACTTTACAAAGCCACTGGCCTCTTATCTACTTGATCATGGGATTATTCACCAGAGTACTTGTCCTTATACACCGCAGCAGAATGGGGTTGCCGAGAGGAATAATAGGCACATATTGGAGGTGGCTAGAAGCATTATGTTTACCTCCAATGTTCCTATTCGTTTATGGGGCGATGTTATTCTTACAGCAGTGTATCTCATTAATCGAGTTCCTTCATGGGTTCTTGACTTGAAGCCTCCGTTTACCCTTCTATACCCCAATGAAGAATTATTTATTGTTCCCCTTAAAACCTTTGGTTGCACTTGCTTTGTTCAGATTCTTGGACCTCATCGTTCCAAATTTGAACCTAAGGCCTCCAAATGCATTTTTCTCGGTTATGCACAAACTCAAAAGGGTTATTGCTGCTATGAACCTACTTTCGGGAGGAGATTTGTCTCGATGGCTGTTACTTTCTTTGAGGAGGTATCCTATTGCCCTAGGGTTTCTCCTCAGGGGGAGAGTAGTGAGAATGGGGTTTGTGAGAGTGGGGTTAACTCATCAAAAGTCGGGGTTTTTGAGAGTGGGGTTAACTCTTAGAAATCCTGTTACCCATTCTATTGAGTGATGAGGGATGTAATGGGGAGGGCTGTCAGAGGTGTCAGGAGTTGAAAGTCTATCACAGGCGGTGGAGGCAGATTGATTTTGGTCATCAGTAGTCCCGGCCAGCCCCAGTTTCTTCTGCGGATCCAGATCCAGGTACTACAGTCCCTTTATCAAATCCAGGTTCCACTGAGATACCTTCCACTGTTGCTACTTCACTTTCTTTGGATGACCTTGACCTCCCTATTGCAGTCCGTAAAGGGAAACGGCGTTGCACCACATCCACAACTCACTGCATTTCCCAGTTTCTGTCCTATGATTGCCTATCTCCCTCTTACAAGTCCTTTCTCACATTCATTGCTGATATTCCTATTCCCATGACAGTGCAGGAAGCCTTGTCAGTTCCTGAGTGGAAAGGTGCAATGAAGGTTGAAATGGATGCCCTTTTGAGGAATAATACTTGGGAGTTAGTTGACCAGCCCAAAGGAAAGAAACCGGTTGGATGTAGATGGGTATTTACTGTGAAACATAATGTTGATGGTTCCATTGAAAGGTATAAAGCCCGGTTAGTTGCAAAAGGATTTACTCGGACTTATGGTATAGACTACTTTGAGACTTTTGCTCTAGTGGCAAAGATGACCACTATTCGAGTTTTGTTAGCCCTTGCAGCTAGTTATTCTTGGCCCTTGTTCCAGATGGATGTTAAAAATGCCTTCCTAAATGGAGACTTACAGGAAGAAGTCTACATGCAATTACCTCCCGGATTTTATGATGCAAAGACAGGTAAGAAAGTTTGTCGGCTGAATAAAGCCTTGTATGGACTAAAGCAGTCCCCCAGAGCTTGGTTTGATAGATTCAGACAAGCCCTTGGAAAACTCGGCTATGTACAGGCCCAGTCAGACCATACATTGTTCATTAAAAGAGTGGACTCTTCTTTGACCTTGCTTGTTGTATATGTGGATGATATTGTGGTGACAGGGAATGAGAACAGTGAGATTGAGTCCCTTAAACAACTCCTTCATCAAGAGTTTGAGGTGAAAGATCTGGGTGAGCTACGATACTTCGTGGGTCTTGAGGTTGCTAGATCTAAACACGGGATCTTTATTTCTCAAAGGAAGTATGTTCTAGATCTATTAGAAGAAACTGAAAAGTTGGGTGTTAAGCCTGCAGATACACCCATTGAGCAGAATCACAGGATTAGTGCAGAGGGTGGAGAGTCTCTTGAGGACAAAGCTATGTTCCAACGGTTAGTTGGAAAACTCCTCTATCTTTGTCTCACACGACCAGACATCAGTTATGCAGTCAGTGTTGTCAGTCAATACATGCATTCTCCTAGAACTACTCACCTCCTTGCAGTTGAGAGAATATTAGCATACTTGAAGAGATGTCCAGGTAGAGGTATATTATTCTAGAATAATGATCACATGAAGATAGAGGTCTATACAGATACTGATTAGGCTGGGAGTGTTGATGACAGGAGGTCTACCTCTGAATATTGTGCCTTTGTAGGAGGTAACCTTGTCTCCTGGAGGAGTAAGAAACAAAGTGTTGTTTCTCATTCTAGTGTTGAAGCTGAATATAGATCGATGGGTAATGGTGTGGCTGAAATCCTATGGCTGAAGTCATTACTTGAAGAGTTGGGTATTGATTATGAGAAGCCCTTAATGCTGTATTGTGATAATCAGGCTGCTATTAATATATCTCACAATCCGCTACAACATGACAGAACTAAGCATATCGAAGTTGATCGACATTTTGTCAGAGAAAGGGTTTCATCTCAAGAAGTGTGTCTCCCGTATATCACCTCCAGCATGCAGCTCGTAGATCTTCTCACCAAGGTTGTTTCAAGGAAGAAGTTAGAGGTAGACCTATGCAAGTTGGGAATGACAAATAACTATTCCCAACTTGAGGGGGAGTGTAGAGAACATTGATGTGGACCCCACGACTGTGGTCCCCACTGTGTTCATATGGCAGCACAACATGTATTCTTTGTTAATTATGTCAGTGTTAGTTGGTAGTTATTTCAGTTTTGTTATTATTTCAGCTTTATTATTAGTTTATTGCCATGTAAGCAATAAGGGCAATTCAGCCTTTTTATAATTAATAAACATATAAATATTAAGAGTGGGTCGGCAGGTCAGATTATTTGACCCTCTCTCTCATTTTCTAAAACCCTTCGTGTGCTTATGCTTTTCTCCCTCTTTTCTTCTTCTTTTCCCCTTCTGAAATCTTTTCTCTTACTTTCGGATTCAAGACTGATTGTAGTCTTGATCGACTACTAGGACCAAGCACATCGAGGTGGACTGCCACTTTATCCGAGATCTCTTCACTATTGGGTCTATATCGCTTCCTCATGTAACCTCGGACATGTAGATTGCTGATACCTTCACCGAAGCTATGACTAGAGTTCGACATCTCTTTCTTATAGACAAACTGATGCTTATGTTTAGGCATCAATTTTATGTTGGGGGGGTGTGGAGAGACTATAACTTGATGTATCTTATTAGTATAGTCCTTGTTGTACATTACTTATACTTCTTATTCTTCTTTTCTCTTTCAGCCCTATATGGGCATTCTTGTAATTGTACATATCTTCTAATATATAAGGGACTCTTTGAGGTGGGAGTTATTCACTCTTGGCACCTCTAAGATTATTCTTGTTTTTCTCTCTATTTAGGCAAGAGTGTTGACACTTTAGGCATAGTTTTCAAGGTGCCAAGGCGATGCTAAGCGATAGGGGGGGTTGTCACCTAGTTGCTTAGGCATCGCCTAGGCATGGATTTTTTTTATGTTGAAAACATAGATCCTAGGATGGTTCCCTAGGTACCATAACCATATTTCCTTAATAATTATTCATGATTTTCATAAGAAAAGTAGTAGTGAAGAAGAATATATGGAAGAATAAAATGTGCTGACTAGATAAAATTTTAAATTCTTTCCTTAATTACTGGTTCAGGTTTTGAAGTCTTTGAGCGTTCAATACAGCATTTGGCAATGTTTGTGTTGATTAAACCCTAATAAATAAGAAAACAATAACAATAAATTTGTTTATAAACACACAAAATGATTATTTTAGTTTAATAATGTCTATTTTATAATCAGAATCTCAAAAAAGAATGAATAGAAAAGTATCTTATAGTAGGAAGTAAAAAAAACTTCTTGGTGATTAGGCGAGGCGAGCCTCAAAGGGTGCCTTGTGAAATATGAAAATAGAGATACCTTAACTAACTATAATGGAAGATCCCCTGAAACTTCAGCATACTTGTGAAATTTGAATAGTGAACCCTACAGCTTTAGATGACTTTCTAGTTTAAGTCTTGTAATAAAAATCAATTCTTTGTTTTTTATAGTAGAAGTTGACCGTACACTTCCTCAATGTTTGAAAGCTTTATTATGCTTTTCCCATTATTATGAAATTATAACAACAGTACAAGTAAATCCATATGGTTGCTAATCAAGGTAAATTTTGTTGAAGAGATGTAGGCGGTTATCAAGAATATCAAGGAAATTATCCAGATCTCTATTCATCAGGTTATGTTAAATAGTTGTTCATCAAATTATCCAGATCTCTCTATTCATCAGAGAGAAATTTTGACCAAAAATTGAAGTGTCCATGTTGATTCATAAGACCCATTTGAAATGTTTGGAGAAATCAAGGAGGCCACTACTTGTGGTATCTTCAATAAAAAAGGAGGCCATTACTTGTGGACTTGTGGTATGTCATGGTATTAAGATCTTGAATAAAAAGAAGAAGAATGATTGACTTCAAAGAAGTGTAGAAGGAATGGAAGATAGAGCACTCGAGCCTAGTGCTTTTTCCATGGTATTTTATGAGTACCATGAACTAGCAAATGTGGTCTAGTTTAGGAGCTTGATGATTTTTTTTGCCTATTTTGTTACAAGGCTAAAACGAATTTTAAGTTTATTACCAATGAAGGGTGTTTTTTTCTGAAAGGTAAATGTAATTTGTATTATGTATAGAGGGTGACCTAAAAAATCTTATACAAGACACTCCATCTGGGGAAAGTATATTAAATTAAATGTATATGTTCAGATATAACCATGTAAGTTTTTAAACCTATATATTGAAAAACATTCATTATAGGAGTTTCTTCTTTTTAACACTGGAGCCAATATTTCACCTTACTTCTCCGTTCTATAGGTGGCAGCTTTTTTGTATTACGAAGAGAAAATGACTGTTCTTGTGGAGCCTGATGTGCATGACATATTTGCAAGAATCCCAGGATTCGGATTTGTTCAAACCTTTCATAGTCAAGACACCAGGTATGGAAATATAATGCTATCAAAAGGAAAAGGCATTTAAACTAAGATTTGATATTGTGCCTTCTTCTTGTAAGTCTTTTACTTGACCTTTTTTTTTTTTGAAGCCCTTTTACTTGACCATTTTTGGTTAACCTTGATATAGTGATCTGCATGAGAGAGTTGACTTTGTGACTTGTTTGGGAGGAGATGGGGTTATACTCCATGCATCAAATTTATTCAGAGGAGCTGTTCCTCCTATTGTATCTTTTAATCTTGGATCTCTCGGATTTCTCACTTCCCATAATGTATGTTTCTTTTCTCTACCTTTAGAATCTGAATTTTACCTCTTTCTTACACTTTTCTCCTTGACACCTCTTTTACTCCGCAGTTTGAAGACTATATGAAGGACTTAAGGCAAGTTATACACGGGAACAACACATTGGATGGAGTATATATAACACTTAGAATGCGCCTTCACTGTGAAATTTTCCGCACTGGTAAAGCAGTGCCTGGGAAGGTTTTTGATGTCCTGAATGAAGTTGTTGTTGACCGTGGTTCTAATCCCTACCTTTCTAAGATTGAGTGCTATGAGCATGACCGCCTTATAACAAAAGTGAGAGTGGTGGATCTGTTATTTGATAAGATTTATGGAATATTCTCTGTGCAGCTCCATTGTAGTTTTTTATATGGTTAATAAAGTTAAAAGTTATTTAACACATATTATTCCTCTTATAATTGATTTATATCCATGTATTTTAGGTGCAAGGTGATGGAGTCATTGTAGCCACACCTACAGGGAGTACAGCTTACTCCACAGCCGCAGGAGGTTCCATGGTCAGTTTCTTACCAAGAAAAAAGAGAAAATAATCATCACTTCACTGCTATTGCTGTCTTGTTCTTTGCTATATATCTAGTGCATTGTGAAACAAAGAACTTTGGTGTCCAATAGCAGTCCAATTCATCAATAGAAGCTATTCCTTTTGTTAAATGTTTAGAAATATAAATTGTATCTTTGCAGCTAAAATGGACATCACATATTAACAATTCAAAATTGATGATGAATGCTGAGGAGGCAACAAAAACTGCAAAGATGTAGTTGTAATATAGAAAAATAGAAGCAGAACTAGTGACAGAATGATTGGAGAAAAAGAAACCGATATAGGAAAACAACCAATTATATAACATATGCAAGTTTAATAAGTTTGATTTTTTATAAGGGATATATCTCACAAAGTTTTAAAACAGTGTTATTATTATTATTGTTATTATTATTATTATTATTATTATTATTATCTGCATTTGTTTCCATGTAGTCATTGGAAAAGGGGATCATATAGAATTCAGATTAAAAAGGGGATAATGCTAGAGCTGTCAATGGGTTGGGTCTATCCAATAGAACTGAGCCAATCATGTTGGATCTGGTTTTGTGGTTTTGTTCGGATTGCTAATTGGGTCAGGACCGGTTCTTGCTCTTCCGAACTGATTTGGACCCAAGCTGATTATATAGTTAATAATTTATAAACATGTTTTTCTTTGTAATTTTGTTATATTTTATGTCTAAAAGGGTAAATTTTATAAACAGTATATAAGATAATTATGATTAAAAAACTTGTTTTGTCAACATATAAACAATTCAGTATTTTACTGTCAGTTTTATTAAGTTATATTATCAAAATGAAGTTCTAAGTCATTATTATCATTGGTAATTATAGATGCCAAGTATAATTGGGTCAGACGTGATTGTCCCAATTAATAATTGGTTCAGTTCTGGGTCTTTCTTATAGTCCCAATTAATTATCGGAGTGGGATTGGTACACCCTTATTTTCAAAGGAAGAAGAAAAGAAGAGAAAAGAGATAAAATTGTGAGAGAGACCAAAAAGCTTGTTGGCAGCGCCAGCTATTCTATTTATATATTAGGGTGACTGTACACAGAATAAAAGAAAGAATATGGACCAAAATACCCCTGTGGTACATAGTTGACATATTACATCACTCCCCCTCAAGTTGGGGCATAGATATCAATCATCCCCAACTTGTCACAAAGATCATATTAATCCTTTGGTAAAAACATCTGCAAGTTGCTCTTCAGTGCTGACATAAGGAGCGCAAACTTCTCCTTTCTCCAGTTTCTCCTTGATAAAGTGTTTATATACCTCAATATGCTTGGTTCTGTCATGGAGCACTAGATTGGCTGCAATATTCATAGCAGCCTTGTTATCATAGTAGAGTGACATAGGACATCAAGAGGAAAACCCAATTTTCCTTGCAGATTTTTAATCGATAGGAATTCAGCAACACCATGAGCCATGGCCCTATACTCTGCTTCTGCACTAGATCTAGCCACCACACTCCGTTTCTTATTTCTCCAAGTAACAAGATTTCCACCTACAAAGGTACAATAGCCACTGGTGGATTTCCTATCATCCACCAAGCCTGCCCAATTAGCATCAGTATATACTTCAACTTTCATATGTCCATTCTTCTTAAAGAAGAGGTCAGTCCTAGGGGTTCTTTTCAAGTATCTAAGACCTCTGTCTGTCACCTCAAGGTGTGCAGCCTTAGGAGCATGCATGAATTGACTAAGGACTCCCATGACATATGCAATGTTAGGCCTAGTCATAGATAAGTAGAGGAGTCTTCAAACAAGCCTTTGGTACTGTTTCGCACCTTTATGGGCTCATCACTGCAGTCCCCTAGTTTGTGGTTCACATCAATAGGAGTGTCATTTGTAGGGCTGGCTACGAGTCAAGCTTCTCATGAGCTATTCGAGCTTGGCTTGGCTTGGTTCGGTTTAAACTGAGCTTCGAGTTGAGCTCAAGCCTAATATATAGGCTCATTTGCTAATCGAGCCGAGCTCAACCCCGGTGAAGCTTGGCTCATGAGGCTTACAAGCCTAATCGAGCCTAGTATTATATATATAATTTTTATCATATATTTAATAATATTTTTATTTTTTATGTATAATAGTAAATAATTTTTATAATTCCTATATTTTGTATGTAAAATAAAAAAGTACTTTTATATGTATAATTTTTACTTAAAAAAAAAAGACTGGCTTGTAGTCGCGCTTGAACTTGCAAGCTTTTGAATCAAGTTGGGCTCGAGCTCGAGCTCGAGCCTAACACTATTTCAGCAAGTTGAGCTTGAATAGCCAAGTATTCGGTTTGGCTCGGCTCGGCTCGGCTCGTACCCACTCCTATTCATTTGGTTTTTCACCTAGTTTCCCTGTATCCTTTAGAAGGTCAAGAGTATATTTCATTATTTCCTTTGGGAGATGAAGATACCCTATTGAGAGCGAGCAACCTCAATTCCAAGGAAGCAACATAATGGTCCCAAATCCTTTACCTCAAACTGTGTGACTAAGAATTTCTTCAACCTCTGTATCTCTGAGACCCAATCACTAGTAATAACAACATCATCCACATAGACTATTAAAGCCGTTATTTTCCCTTGTTCCTTCTTTACAAAGAGTTTGTGACTAGTTTGTAATCGTCCAAAACCCATCTGTTGAACTACATGGTGGAATATGCTAAACTAGGCCCGAGGAGATTGTTTCAACCCATACGGAGACTTCTTCAATTTGCAAACTTTCTTCTCACTACCTTTTGTGTAGAACCGGGGGGTTGGTTCATGTACACTTCCTCCTTTGAATCACCATTAAAAAAGACATTTTTAATGTCTAATTGGTGGAGTTCCCAATCCAAACTTGCTGCTAGAGAGAGAAGGACCAGAATAGAGTTCATCTTTGCTACAGGAGCAAAGATTTCTGCATGATCAACCTCGTACACGTAAAACCTTTTGCAACCAGGTCAGTCTTGTATCTCTCAACTATGACATTTGCCTTGTGTTTTACTACAAACACCCATTTGCATCCCATAGGTTCCTTTCCTTCAGGAAGATTTACCAATTCCCCTGTGTCATTCTTATGAAAGGCATTAATGTCCTTCATAGCATATGTCCATTCAGGAATTGATAAAGCCTTTGCAACACTCTTAGAGGAAGGGGAACACTATCAATGGCTGGAAGGATAGCATGGTAAGAGGGTGAAATATTCTCATAGGACAAAAAATGAGCCATAGGGTGGTGTGTGGCACATGATCTAACACCTTTCCTCTTTGAAATGGGAAGATTCATATCATAATTTGAAGTATCAATATCAATAGGTTCAGGGGTATCTGGGTGAGGGATCTAACCCCTGAGAATCCAATGGCATTGGTCACACAGCTTCAGGTTGCTCCATAACTGTTGAACTTTGTTGGCCTTGGCTTTTATAACGCTGTCTACGGAAGACACATAATGGAGGAGGGTCGGGAAGAGGAGGTAATAGAGCTTGTGTTTGTTTCTCCTCAGCCTTACTCTCCTCCCAAGGAGAAACATAGAAATGGGGAGCATTCTTTAAGAACAAGACATCCATAAACACAAAATATTTTTTGGAAATAGGATGAAAATAGTGGTAACACTTCTAAGACAGGGGATAACCAAGGAAATTATAGACAATAGCTTTAGGATCAAGCTTACCTCGGGTGGGAGAGATCATGAACAAAGCACTTGCAACCAAAGACACACGTGTATGGGAAACAGAGGGGCCTTAGGGAAAAGGAGCTCATGTGGAGTCCTATATTCCAATAATCGAGATGGCATACAGTTAATAACATAGGTTGAGGTCAGAATAGCATACATCCAAAATATTTTCGGGGCATGCATTTGTAAGAGTAATCCCCGAGCAACTTCTAGGAGGTGGAAAATTTTCTGTTCTGCAACCCCATTTTGTTGAGGGGTTTTGGCATAGGTGCTCCAGTGAAGAGAGCTACAGGAAGCAAAAAAGTTAGTTAGATCACCATGGAAATATTCTTTCACATTGTTTGATTGGAAAACACAGATCTCAGTTTGAAAATGACTATAGGTCATGCATTAAAAGTCTTTCACCGGTTTATGAACTTCTTCTTGAGAGTGCATAGGATAAACCCAAGTGTACCGAGAAAAATCATCAATAAATGAACTGAAGTACTTATAGCCATTCTCAGTTGGAATATTAATAGGGCCCCACACATTAGGATACAAGATAAAAAGGAAGATATAATTTTTTATTTTGTAAAGGAAACGGAGTTCTACAATGCTTACTCAATTGGCACACTTAACACTAAAAATCACTAACTGGCACAGACTTAAGCAATCCTAGAAATAAATGCATTAAAGACTCAAAAGGCATATGGTCCAAATGGTGGTGCCACAACATGACTTGACTCTTACTTGATTGACTCAAGGACTCTGAAACCACAAGACCAACTTTGTTCTCTCGCATATAGAGTCCGTCAACCGTGTTCCCCCTACCAATCGTCTTCCTGGAAGCCAAATCCTGAAAAACACAAGAATGTGGGAGAACAATTACTAAACAATTCAAAGCATGTGCAGTACTACTAACAGACAACAAATTAATAGGTAATCTTGGAACATGCAAGACATTTGATAGTGGAAAACCAAAGGGTAAAGATATAGATCCCCGGCTAGCAATGGAGGAGAATAATCCACTTGCTAACCTCACTTTATCTCTGCCTGAGAGGAGGGTATATGAATGGAAATGGGTTGACTTACCAGTCATATGGTTGAGGCACCGGAATCAATAATCCATGGGGATTCTGAAGTCAAAGGAGTAGACCTAGTATCTGCATGTCTAAGAGCCTTACTGTATTGCTCCAAATGGTCATGGAAGGAGTTAATAATATCCTCCTTGAGATCAGAAACGGCGGGGGGGGGAATCTTGAGATGAATTCATTGTCTAAGAGCCCTACTGATCTAAGTTCTTTTACCTCCCCATTGATATACCCTGCCTTTCTCCTGGCTGTAATACACAGCCGCATCTCTTTGGACCAAGCCAAGTAGTTCCTACCATCCACGGGAGTGATAGTCATAGGGAAATTTTAAGTACCATGACCACCATTTAGTCCACCCTGGTTAAATGTGGTTCCAGATGTTGCATAATCTACAGTAGCCATATATAATAACTCTAGAGTGAACAGTGACCTGTTGTCTTTCAGTCCACACACACAAATGACAACCACTCCCACTCCTTAGAGATTTTTATGCATGTAACAAACACATTCACACACAGAAGCTTCTGTCACACACATGTACAGATCTGTCCGACCTTTCCAAAAGGCCAATACAAGTCCCAAAAACATCAACAAAAAATACTGCAGTACCCTGCCAACCGAACCAGGTCACTCGTGACCTACAAAGGTTTCAAAACCTTACAGTTTTGGATCTACAGATCCACACAAAAGGGTCAAACACCCCCTTACACCATTCAGCCAATGTAAAACACAGCCTATCCTTGGACTTACTGCCAAGAGCTGAGGCTACAAGCAATCTAGTTCTTGGTTCTGTTCAGCCTGAGCAGATTCTTTGAAGTTTTCAACCCAGAAATAATAACAGAACAGAGAAAAATAATCACCAACCTCTAGGGAAAGCTTCAATTGACCATCCACTTATTTCTGATGTTGTCCTTGGATAACAGTCAAGTTCTGTGAAGAGAGAGAGAGAGAGAGAGAGAGAGAGAGAGAGAGAGAGAGGACGAAGTGTTCTAGACCTGGGGTGAGTCTTTTTCTTCCATTCTCAGTCCATGGAAGAAAGAAAAAAAATGCTACGATCAGAGAGGAGTAGATGCAGAGAGCAAAGTCCTGCTCTAATACCATATTTTCCAAGAAAGAAGAAGAGAGAAAATTGTGAGAGAGACAAAAAAGCTTGCTGGCAGCGCCAGCTATTCTATTTATATATTAGGGTGACCTTACATAGCATAAAAGAAAGAAAACTGACCAAAATGCCCCTGTGGTACATAGCTGACATATTGCATCAACCCTGTCCCAAACCAGACCCCACCCATTGACATCTCTAGATAGTCCCTAATGCAGTTAAGAGACTTAAGCACCAAAATAAGAACCGAACTGTGACAGTTTCAAAGGTATTTGGTATTTGTTAGATTGAGGGGAGACTTATTTAGGGTTGGCATAAATAAAAGGGTAAAGAAGACAAGAAAAACTATAAGAAGAGAAAAGAGGTTTTGATTCCTATTATAATTCGGCCTGCCTTTAAGTTCTGTTAGTCTGAGAACAGCCAAGAAGAGAGAAGAAGAAAGAAGAAAGAAAGAGAGAGGAGGAGAAAAGGAGAGAAGAAAAGTCTAGTTCGAATAAGGGAAAAAAAATTACTTCTCCCATTCGGCCAGACATGTTTTATATTACTAACATAATGGAAATGACACATGTGCCCTTACTTAAGTGAGGGACACTAGTTCTAATATAATATTACAGATCAGCAACCTTAACATAAGTATAAAGACAGAAATACCCCTACACTAACACTCCCCCTCAAGCTGGTGAGTATATATCATATAATCCCAACTTGTTACATATGTAGTCCACTCTTCCCCGACTCAACCCTTTTGTAAAGAAGTATGCCCACTGGTTCCCTGTGTTAACATATGCAGTGTCTATCACTCCATTCAGCACATTCTCTCTCACAAAGTGACAGTCAACCTCTATGTGCTTGGTTCTTTCATGAAACACTGGATTAGAAGAAATATGATTTGCAGCCTGATTGTCACAATAGAGCTTCAAGTTAACATTGCAATTGAGTGACTTGGTCAACTTACTAACAGACATAAGGTTAAACGGAAATTTAGGGACATACAAAACTGAGGATAAAAATAAGGGGATCAAGTTAACATTGCCAACACCACAAATCGAGGATGTGGAACCATTAGCAAGAGTAATAGATTGTGATGTTGAGCAACGAGAGAGGGAAGAAAACACACCTAGAGTTCCAGTCATGTGATCAGAGGCTCTAGAGTCGATAATTCAGGGATTGGGTGTGGATGCCAAACAAGCCATACCTGAGTGTGCGAAAGTAGCCGTATTCTGCTGAGATGTGGATTGGACAAACCTCTCATACTCATCACGGGGAACACTCACCATCTCCTTCCCGGGAACATCTGTGGATGTAGGAGGCATTTGATCAATTGAACAATTCTCCTGTCTAAAACTGTTGTCACTAGTCAGGGCATGATTGGCCCAAGTTGAGGGTGGACCATGCAAGTCATAGCAATAATTAATGGTATGTCCATCCATACCACAATGAGTACATCTCCTTAGACCCGAGCCACGTCCTCTGCCACGGGCTCCCCTTGAATCTCTACCTCCAGTACGACCACCACCACGTTTATATGTAGGTCCACCACCACCACTCCGGCCATATACCGGACCACTGCTACCACCACGGATAGACTGAGCTCCTCGAGCTCCACCTCTAACACCACAACCCCTTGACACTGCAAATGTTATCTATCAGAGACATTAGAGTTCTCAGTAGATCCAATGGAAGTCCTCCGAAGTCGAGCAAACACTTCTTCTAAGGAAGGGAGAGATGACCCTCCTAGTATTTGAGCCCGCACCGGTTCATACTCAGATTTCAGCCCCACCAAAAATTGAGTCACATCAAGTTGTTCTCTCTGTTGTTGCTGAATTTTGACATCAGAAGTGAGGGGGTGATAAACATTCAACTCATTATGAATGTTTCTCATACTAGCATAGTACTCCTCAAGACTCTAATTGCCCTGTTGCAGATTAAAGTATTCACAATACAGCTGATTTTCTCCTCCCTTATGTGTTTCACATTCTTCTTTGCCTTCAGAAAAACTTCTATAGATTTAGCCCAAGGTATATAATTCTCTCCATTCAGTTTGATGGAGGTCATTTGAACATTCAGGTAGTCAATAGGTATCATCACATTAGATTTGCTATCAGTGTTATCTCCCATTGCTGAATTATGTTATTACTGAATTCGGCACACTACACACTACTTGATCACACTGATCACACTGGTTTCAGCACTTGTTATTGCTGAAGGTTGCACTCTTTACACCACAAACCCTTACCCTACGACTACCTGAAATCTCACCACTATATGAGAACCACTCCCCCTTCGAATCACACAAAAAACAGCATAAACCCTAGCACACTACAGTCTGAAATCCCATCATACGATCTGAAACATATTTCCTATTTGATTCATAACAAAAATATGCATAGAAATCTCTTACCTCATCACCTGAAAAACAAACCACACAAGAAGAAAATCAGTCCACACAAGACACCCACTGCACCACACGAATCAGCCCTCTTTTCTTCATCAATTAGGGGAGGGCTTTTTAGAAACCATAGCAGCCGGCCATGAACAGCACAACTGGAGGCATAGAAACCTCCAAGGGAAGAGGGTGACCACTCCTTTTTAGCCCTTTCCCTTATTTCTAATCGATGGCAGAGAAATCAAGAGAAAACCCTAGATTGAGTGCGCAGAAAACAAAAATCTGGGCAGATCCGAGTTGCTTAGTTTATCTCTGATACCATGTTATAATTCGGCTTGCCTTTAAGTTCTGTTAATCTGATAACAGCCAAGAAGAGAGAAGAAGAAAGAAGAAAGAAAGAGAGAGAGAGAGAGAAAAGGAGGAGAAAAGGAGAGAAGAAAAGTCTGGCTCGAATAAGGGAAAAAAAATACTTCTCCCATTCGGCCAGACATGTTTTATATTACTAACATAATGGAAAAGATACATGTGCCCTTACTTAAGTGAGGGACACTAGTTCTAATATAATACTACAGATCAGCAACCTCAACATAAGTATAAAGACAGAAATACCCCTACACTAGCAATTCCTATAGATGAAGGAAGGGTGTGAGGATTGCATAGGGTAAGGGGTTTTTGGGTGGTCTGCCTGATTGGCTTTGGAAAGATGGAAGATAAGTCTTTTGAAGGGACTATGCCTTTTCTTTTGGGTTTTGCAAATGGGAGGTTTTTGAGTTTGTGTTTTGATTTAGTTGAGCTTTATTGATTTCGGGGAGGTTGGGTTTGATTATGGGGCCTTTGGGTGATTCCTTGCCACCTGTTGTATTATCTGCCGTTTCCTTTAATAAAATTTTCTTCTTTATTTATCTTCAAAAAAAATTCTTTCTTAATTATTGCTTTACACCACAAACCATGCTCTGCTAAGGTGTTAAGGTGTTGCCTTAGCACTTTGGCTGCTTGTACTCCATTTTCTTTTTTAATAAAATTTTTCTATTTTTATTAAAAAAATGGGAATACTAGAGACATAACCTTGTAACTCTCCCCTGTTCCCAAACTTTCTATCCAATGAAAAATTTATTACTCTATATCTAAATAGTATTGAACCTATTCCATTATGGAATTGAGGGGAAACACTGGTTTTGTATTATGCTGGGTGTCTAGTGGTAAAGGTGAGGGGCCATTTCTTGGTGCAATGATGTAATCTTAGGAGTTGCAGGTGGAGTACTCCAGCAAGTATGAGCAGTTTATTTATTACAAATACCATTTATCCTGCATGCAAGAGTGGAAAGGTTATGTGGAAATGTGTCAGAGGCACAAGGGGGCAGGAACTACAAGTATATTCTAGAAGGAGAAGAAGGCCACCTCATTATAAGGAAGCCAGTGCAAAGACAGATGGAATTAACTGAATCGACTTGGAGTTAACTAAATCAAACGAGTTGGCAAGTTGTTACAATTCTATTGTAAATCAGTCAAGGCCACCTCAGCATAAGGAAGCCAGTGCAAAGACAGCTGGAGTTAACTGAATCAAACAAGTTGGCAATTTGTTATAATTCTGTTGTAAATCAGTTACATTGAAGTCAAGATTGAATAAAAATACAGAGGTGTACTTACAATAAGGAGGTAATAAGAAGATTTGATCTCTTTCTGTCTTCACTCTCACTTTCCCCTATTCTGGAGGTTATCCTCCCTCGAAGAGGATCTGAAGTGGGCAGCTACCCAACAAAATGTAGGGCAGCAGTTACTTGGACTATATGGAAGGAGAGAAATGTTTTACTTTAAGTCTCTTAACACAAATGTTTTACTTAACTATAAAAAAAATGAAGGATTAAATACAAAATTAATCTTATGGACAAATGTCTTGACACAAGAGGTTTTAAAGTAAGTTGGACTAAAATAGAATATATGATATGTAAATTTAATAATAATAGAAGACCTCACTGCAGGATGTAGTGAGCCTCTTCAGCCCAAGTTTCCTGAGACAACCAAGAAAGAGAGGAAGAATTATGTGGAAAGCAATTCAGACTGTAGTAGTGTGGACCATTTGGGAGGAAAGAAATGGGATGATCTTTAATGGGAAAAGTAGATCGAAAGAGGGAATTTGTGAAAGTTATAAAAATCAGAGCTGCACATTGGCTAAAGACACTTGACATTTTTAAAGACTTTTCAGTGAATGATGTCTTAAGGGCATGGACTGAAGTGGTATCGGTGGTTATGGGGTGCTTACCCCCAGCAGCTAATAAAGTAGAACTAATTTTTTATGGGAGCTCCATGGAAAGCACTGGACTTGCAGGTATTGGAGGAGTATTTAGAGATTGTACAGGGAAAGTGTTGGCTATGTTTTCAGGACCTTAGGGGTTTGGAGATCCACTAAAGGCTGAACTGATTGCGCTGCTGTAAGGCTTAAGACTCGCTAAACAATCAAGTTTTCAGCACTTGGATGTAGAAGGAGAGTCAGCGCTGATTATTTCTTGGGCCATGAATAAACAGCTTGTGCCATCCATGGGTATATAGGCATGATTTTAGGGAAATAAAGAGCATCAGACAGGAGCTGAACATTACATTCAACTGGGCAAGGACTGCAAATGGAATGGATGCTGCTCTAGCAAAACAAGGGGTATATAGGAAACAGTTGTTTTGGGCGCTATTGTAACCTTTGTAACTTTGTTGGGGATTGGAACCGTTTCTTAGGGGTGGCTAAACTCCTCATTGTAGTAACCAGATTCGTCATCACTTGATAAAATTCTTAAATTTCTTGGTGATAAAAAAAATTAATAATAATAGAAGTGCAAATCAGGGTACACTTATGATTGAAGGCCAAGAGATAACTCAATGCGACATTTTTTGGTACTTTGGTTTGGTAATTCATAACAAGGGAGAGATTGAGGAGGATGTTGCCTGTAGAATTAGAGCAGGATGAGCAAAAGAGAGGGGTGCATCCAAAGTTTTATGTGATAGCTGAATTCACTTGATTAAAAGGAAAATCCTATAAAATGGTTGTAAGGCTAGCTATGCTGTATGGAGCAGAGTATTGGGAAATCAAGAAATGACATGTCCAAAAAATGAATGTGGCATAAATGCATATGCTGAGGTGGATGAGTACAAAAACTAGAAAGCATAGGAACAGAAACGAAATCATTCGCAGGAATCTAGTAGTAGCTCCAGTAGGTGATAAACTGAGAGAAAGTAGACTAAGATGGTTTGATCATGTGCATTGAAGACCGCCAACAGCACCTGTAAGGAGTGATTTGTTGCATGTTGAAGGGGCTCGAAGGGCTAGGGGTAGACCAGAAAGGACATGGATATAAGTAGTAAGAAATGATTTAATTGCCAATAATTGAACAATTGATATGGCGTTAAATAGAATGGAATGGTGAAACAGGATTCGTGTAGCCACCCCCATATAGTTATCTTATTTCAAGCATTTGTCAAAAAACTATTAACTTGAATCGCGTATTGATGGATCTATATCATGTAATTTTCTTTTGTGATTGACCTTGTTCTTTTTAAAGTTTCATTGTTTTTCTTGTCTGCTTATAAGCTTGCCTTTATAATCACGTATTATGGATAATCTGGCTCACAGGTTCACCCAAATGTTCCATGCATGTTATTCACACCAATATGTCCACACTCCCTCTCATTTAGGCCTGTCATACTTCCAGATTCTGCACGGATTGAATTAAAGGTAAGGCATATGTACCTCTAAGCAAAAATTACTAATTAAAAGAAATGAGAAAAAAGTGACTGTTATCCATGTCACTTGGGTCGTGGTCATTGCTAGAATGGTTCTATTAGAATATTCTATGAATCAAAACTTTATTGTATAACTCATGCTCCATTTTTTTATTAGTTACTGTGAGCTTTATTATAAAATGGAAATAAGAACATAAAGTTGTTATTGCTTTCTCAGTGGATGTACCAGCAAGTATGTCAAAGATAAGGAGGCAAACTAGAATCAGTGGATGTAGTTCCAACTGACCTGGAATCTAATCCTTCCTAGGCCAAAAAAAAGGAGGCATACTACATCCATGAAAGTTCCTAGTGTTCATGATATTTGTGGTTTAATGATGGCATGGTATGAAACTAGAGGGTGATTATATGCAAAATTTTATCTATGAAAAGATTCTTTGTAAACCGGAGATTTTAAGAGAAGTAGGACTACAACAGAATATATGCAGTGTAAATTTAATGATAATAGTAGGAATCAGGGTACAATTAGGATTAAAGACCAAGAATACCTCTGCCATATGACCTTTTTCATTACCTTGGTTTGAGAATTCATGGCAAGTGAGAGATTGAGGAGAGCATTACTCGTAGAATAAAAACAAAAAGGGCAAAGTGGAGGAGTGCATTTGGACTACTATGTGATAGGAGAATACCACCAAGGTTAAAAGAAAAAAATTATAAAATGGCAGAATGGCTTTAAGTCCAGCACTGTCATATGGAGTATGAGGGTTGGACAGTCAAGAAACAACATTTCCAAAAAAATGTTGTGAACATTGAGATGGATGAGTAGAAAGACTAGAAAAGATAGAATGAGAAACTAGCATATTTTTAGGAATGTAGGATCAGGCTTAATAGGTGAAAGAATGAGGGGAAGTAGAACAAGATGGTTTGGTGACATGTAAAGAAGACCACGTACATCATTGGTAAGAAGCAGTGACCTGTTGCAATTTGCAAGTTGCTGGGTTAGAAGATCCAGGAGCATGCCAAAAGGAATGGGTTGTGTTTGCAAACCTGCAGCAGTGTTTAGAGAAAAAGAAAGAGGAAACAGAGAGGAGAGAAGAGAGTGAATGGGTGGCAAGTCTGTTGTCAGCCAGCTCTAAAACAGTATTTATATTAAGTGGCTAATAATACATGAAAAGACTGGTCTGCCCCTGATTAGTGATGGGACACTTGGACAAAAAAATAAGAAAGCTAATTCAGGCCCAATAATTATTCCTTGATGTTTATCAGAAAAAAAAAAAAAAGAAAAAGACCACATCATTTGAGGGCCCATTGTTTAACAAGGGATATGACAGTAGAGCAATATGTCAGAACAGGATTCATGTAACCTACTTCATATAGTTAGGGCAAGGTTTTATTGATTTCAGTTGGGTTGACTACCATATGACGAGGAGCTTTTTTTTTTTTTTTCATTTTCCCTCTTGAGAGCAATATTTGCTTTTCATTTTTTTTTTTTTTTGGATTGGAGTTCATGATTTTGAGTATACACCAGTAAGCTTCCTTCATAATGGAAAAACAGGACTAAAATCTTTAATATCTCCAAGGATACTACCTAGACACAAATAGAACCTCCTACAGAGTCATATGCGTTAATAGACAAATTGCCTTCTACTGGAGGTGTGCAAAAGCATCAACACTGTTGCAAAAGGAAATATATGGCCCCTGGTATCTTATATACCATGTTAGAAATGCTTGATTTGTAGTTTTCTAAGTGAATATCTTGTTCAGATGGATTCTGATTTCTACAAATCTGCAGCTGATGGGTTGTATTCCTGAATACTTCATATTTTTGTCCATTCATTCCTTGGTGAACTAGATGATTGTTTTTCCTCTCCTTTTTATTTAATTGTAATTTCTTCAGTATCAATTACCAAAGAAAAAGTATTCAGCCAAAATATACAAAAGGCTATGTAATTTATTTGCAATCTCCTGCTAGCCTTGTAGAGCTGGTATTCTCAGGGGAAGGTTCAAGATTTACAGCAGGGATGTTCATGGGCTAGGCTGAGCATTCAGGGTTGCCCATATAAATTCATCATCATCATCATCCAAGTGCAATCCCAACTATATGGGGTTGGCTACATGAACCCTGTTTTGCCATTTCATTCCATTTAAATTTTTAAAGAAATTAAGATTTTAATGGAAGTTTATAAGCATTCACTTGGACATTTGCTATATTTTTGGACCTTAAAACTGCCTATTGCATGCATCGGCATTATCCATTAACTTGTACATATCAAGGGAGGAAAGTTAGAAAGCTAAATCTTCTTATTTAGCAGGAACTTCTAAGTGAATTCATAAATTCCTAAGTTGTTTGCCCTGAACTCCTGGACAATTTTTAAATGTCACCAGCAAGAAACTCTGAAAATCTCTTCTGCATTCCTTTTTTAATCTGTTAGGGATCCAGGTACAAACCCAAGTGTATATATATATATATATATATATATTTCCTTTTGTGATTGATTTGCTTCCATACATCAGCTTGCTTATAACGTGATGCTAAATGGTACCGACACACTCCTCAATTTTGTCTTCTGTGTAAAGTAACTGGGGGAGTGGAGCAACTTGGCAGTTGGGACATGCTCCTTGAGTGACTTGAGCTACTGTGACAATATTAAACATTTTGTTCTAACGATTGCTTATATTGTCAGCCAATTGTATTGCAGAAGGCTTGGCTATATTAAGGGTTTATATAGATGGTTTTATTTTAGGGCATTCCTCTTTAGTGTTTCATTTTGAATGGCCATTTCTGCCCGACACCCTTCTATGGGCTGTGCAATCCTCTTTCTAAACCTACATAATGGGGCATGTACTGTACATTCTATCCACTAGAGGGATGGGGTACAAAGGGAAATAAGATAAATTGTAAGGATTTTAAGTGAAAAGGATAAATTTGAGAGTTGATGACGGGGATACTCGTACATACATTCATGTAGCTATGTATGTAAATATGCATATAAAATTAATAGCTCAAGTTGTGTAAGGTTTTTGTAGCATTCATTCTTGTCGTCTTGGAATATTTCCCAAGTCTTTTTCTCTAACTATTCTGCATTTTGGAATTCAACAGATCCCAGAGGATGCACGGAGTAATGCATGGGTTTCATTTGATGGTAAGAGAAGGCAGCAGCTCTCAAGAGGAGACTCTGTCCAAATATATATGAGCAAGCACCCTCTACCTACAATCAACAAATCTGATCAAACAGGTGATTGGTTCCACAGCTTGATCCGCTGTTTGAATTGGAATGAGAGGAAGGATCAGAAGGCCCTTTAGAGGTTTCATGACTTGAAAAAAAAAAAAAGCTTACTCTCTACTGCCCTCAGTTAATTGTAAATTTCTGTACAGAATATAAATTTACCTCACAAATGATATGCATAGGTTACAAACAGAAATTGGTATTCATTCCTTGACTGGCTTACACAGAATGATAGCCTAACCCAATTCTTCATAGTTCATACTGTAAAATGTATTCAGATACTGCCTTAGTGTAATAAAGCTCCAATTTTATGCCTTTTTTATGTATCCACGGTGTGTATGGTGTTTTACTCGAGTAATCTATAGACCATCCATATGTTCCAACTATTTTGAGTTTGAACTTTGCACTGTATTACGCCAGTTATGTGAGCTTGTACTTTGCATTGTAATATGTTGAAGCAGATGCAGGAAACTTCCAATATGTTTTAAAATGGGATCATTTTGGTTGTTTCCATCATTATCCTTACCTTTATTTCATTTCATTTTGAGAAAAAAATGCCAGAGACCAATCCTACATTCCTACCACCAAACATGGTTGTCAAATTGCCCCACAAAGAAAGAAGAAAAACTGTAATAATAGGTTAGTTCCTTAGTTTAACATGGCATCCAGCAAACATCTAAATTGATTTTCATATCAGAGTAAAGTAAATCATCATAAATTAATGGCATTTTATCTCTATTAATTTCAATGGTTCAAACAGAATATTGCATGACAAAAGGTAATAGCATTTTCAATCTCTTCAGCTGCCAACCCTTGCCAATGACCCAGTTACTGAGATGGCCATTCGACCATCCCTCCAAATATGGAGGCATGGGATCAAACCTGTGTCAGCTGCAGGCTCTCCGTGGTAAGGTCAATGGGCCTCACATGCACTCTGCTCTGTCTGGCTGTCCCCATCCATCCCCTGTAATTGTGTAATATGTAATACCAAAATAAAACCCACCAACGTAGAAAGTATCAGGTCAATGGTTCCTTCATTGCACGAAAGGAAAAGAAAGGACTTGCTATGACAGGAGATTGTGTCTACAAGTTAATAGAAGTAAATAGGCATGTTCTACATTTGTGACTAATAAATGGAAAACAAACTACAAAAAGAAAGATACACGGACCCTGTTTTTCTATTGGTTTACTGTCAAATGTTCGTGGAAGAAGAAATCAAGACAGGAAAGAAAATGATTAATAAAGGCTTGGTTGGTTTTGTTGAATCTATTGGCTCCCACCTTCCCAATCTCCCCTCTCTAATTTTGTAAGTTGTAACCTTGGAAACAAAACAAAATAAGGAATTATAGTAAAGCATACCATATGATACTGTGTGGTGTGGCCAATGGTACAATTTATATGCATGATTACATGGTTGCCTGGTGCCCGCCTAGCAATCAAAGACCAGGCATTAGGCAGGTACTATATCAAAACATACTTCTACCCACCGAAGTGCCTAGGCCAAAGCACCACTCTTCAACTCAACTCCATCAAGCTTTGTCCCAACTATACTGCGTTGATTACATGAATTTCGTGCCATTCCTTGTATTTAACGCAATAAATTAGAGTTTGACAAAGAATTTTAACACCGGTGCTAACCTGACAACCCCTCGGCTTTAGATTGGTTGTGTAGGATAAGCTCAATAGCGATAGAGTTGGATGTGATGTCGGCAACTAATGAACTTTCTTTTAATTAATACAGTCATTTTAGCGGGTGTTGGACGAGCTCTTGCTGCTGAGACGCTGATCTTTATGCTTTTGTCTCTTCACAATAAAAAAAAAAAAAAAATGCAAGGAAATAAAATTTCTTTTGCCCTAGCTGCCAAGAAAGCAGGGATGTAACAGGATACCAGATGAACATAAATTCGTGTATCTTACAACAACCCAAAAATAGTAATAATAATAATAAAAAAAAAAAAGAATTCCTACATCATTGACTCTGAGCAGGTTTCATTAACTCATCTTATTGAATGATGGGTTCCTTCTCCATTCAGGTTTCGGTCTCCCTTTACAAGGAAAAGTGACATCTCAAGGACAAGGAGGCTCCTCATATTTCTCTGAAAATGAGTGGACACTCTCAAGGAAAAGTGACATTCAGGTTTCGGTCTCCCTTCTAGTGGGTTTTCCATGTTTTGACAATATTGCGTTAATCTCCCCATGTTTCTAGGTTTTATATTTCTACCCCTATAAATTCATTTGCATCCAGCAGCATCAAATATACAGGTCAAGAAGATATAACCCCGGTTTATCTGTGACCAGGAATTCAGCTTATATCAATGGAAAATTAGTGCATTTCATTTATTGTAAATAATATACAAAAAAGCTTCATTGAAAGTACATCTGATGCACACACTCTACTACTCTAGACTTGGGAAGCCTTTGGAAATTTTGGACCAGAGTTTTATGTAGATCACTACCTAGCTACAGCAGCACAGCACCGTAAGTCGTTATTGTAAAAAAGGATTTCTGCAAACTCATCCATGTCTTACATGGCTCCTACAGCTTGGAATCTGGGCTCTTTGGGGAGAAACTTCTGCTTGGCATAAATAGACATGTAGTCACCAAACACAAACTTTGGGTAAGCTTTTTCAGCCTCCTTGATCACTGGGTCCATTAGTTCTGGTGCAGGAGCTATTGTGGCCTTGAGAGATGGGTTGTAGAAGGTGGCTATCGATCTTCGGTTGCTATCTGGGGTTGCCTGCACACGGTGCCAGACACTCTTGTATCGACCATTACTTAGAACCTCGATCTGATCTCCTGTGTTGATGACTATGGAGTTGGGCAGTGGCTGGACATCAATCCATTCTCCATTCTTCAAGATTTGCAGGCCTTTCACCTTGTCATCCTGGAAGAGTAGGACGACACCCCCAGCATCTGTGTGGGCTCGAAGACCGTTTACCATCTCTGGATGAGGACAAGGTGGATAGTGGCTCACTTTGGTGCCAAAGAACGCCTGGTTCTCCAGTCCCTCTCCACCATTGAATGTCTTCTTAATGTATCCTCTGGGTAGGCCTAGATTCTCATCCATTACCTCCATCACCTTCTCAGCCAATTTCTTCAATTCTTGTCGATATTCTGTCATTGTTTCCCTGCAGTAATCAACATACAATAACAAAATCAAGTTCCACTAGTAAAACTATGTAGCAGAGGCTTAACTCTATCCCTATCAGATATATAATTTAATCTGTTTGGAGCTGAATATCAGCTATGCTCCAGCTAGCCTTACTTGAACTCTGGGTGTTTGCATGGCCATTCACTATCTTCATCAGTAAGAGTGAATACATCCTCCCAGTCCACATTTTCCAGTTTCTCGCTGCTCTGGACCTGCACCAAGTCGTTTAACAACTTCATAGGCGTTGAGCTGTTAAACCCTTCTTCCCTTTCCAGCTTGTAGCACTCGGAGCAGATCCTCTTCACCCTCTCCAGGAGCTCCACCGGAACTCCATGGTTCACCAACTGCAACAAACAATTCAGCCTTGTCACATAGGACATCTATGTGCTTACAGTAATTAGAATATTTTTACTCAACAACTAATGACTATTATACCTGGAAAAATCCCCATTCTTCACACCCATTAGCCATCTGAGCCATTGTATTAGCCCTCTCCTCTCCATCGAGTTTGGAAAAGTCGATCACCGGAATCGTCATTAGAACCAGTTGAAACTGTATAATGCAAATTACAGGGGTACAAACCAAAAACAAAATTAGGAACAGAGAGAGAGAGAGAATTACCAGTTAGGGAACTGGGTAGCCTTCCTTATATAACAAAATTTACGCGCCACCTCGGTGTCAAACTCTTCATTATTTTATCTTTAATTAATGCCACTGTTTTGGGCGGTGTAATTTTGATTAATTAATACCTAAGTTCAATGTTTCTATTGGAACCCACACCCCATAAACACTAAAGTCTCTTCAGGTGATAATCATCTCTCTCTCACATTTTGACATTCACATGGCTTGCTTTTGAATAGTGCCAAGAAACGGCAAATTAACAAAATGAAGTGATGACCCAGAAGCATGGACTTGAGGATTAAGCAAGGCATGAAGGAGACTTAAAGGTATCTGTGCTAAAAGCTATTATTTTTTTAACATATTGTCAACTGCATTGAATAACAATAGTATCATCATTTTCGTAAAGAGGAATGAGTTTGTAATATAGAATTGCAAAATTGCAGAAAAAGGTACACAGTACATCCACTTGGATTGCGCTGGTTATCCTGTAAATTTGGAATACAGATTAGCAAGAAATTTAAAAAACCAGCAATTCAGCAAACCTAGCCTAACTTTGTTGATATATATGCTTCTGGGTCAATAGATCCAACTGACTATTGGACTGACGAGTGATGATTTTCATAACTAAGAGGGACACATGAAAGGAAAGGACATGCCCAGGTTGTGTGCTTTTATGGGTTTCACGTCTCACCATAAAGTTTCCAATTAACCCAGAGTTACATTACTCACTGTTCATTTGCATTCCTTTGAAAATTCTCTAGTTAATACTATTATCATCTCTCTCTCTCCAATCTTCTTTTTTCCATTCCTACCACTTCTTATTCAAGTGTAACATGGGTTTATGAGGATGTTCATGATATGTTCAAGACTCGATGACCAATTCAAAGCAGAAAAGTCATTGAAGGGTTGAAAAGAACATGGGTTTGGGTTTCAATTTTCAAGGTTGCAGGGACCATGTGATTGGGGGGTGGGGTGGGGTGGGGTGGGGTTGGAGAATGATAGTTATAATAATAAATAAAAATTTTAGAATATTTTAGTTGGGATTTATTTATTTATTTATTTAGGCTCAATTTAAAAAGAATACAAATACAAATATGTACAGTATAAATACATACTAAATAATACAAAATACAAAATTTTACACTACATATTTGTATTTATATTCTTTCCAAACTGAGCCTTATGAGCAATGTTGCCAAGACAAATTGCACAAACAATGTTTTCTGTGCAAGAACTCTCAACCAGTCTGATCTGCTTGAGATCTTGGTGTTAGATGGGCTCCACTGATAACAAACAAAATGTGGTCTGGGTTTTATTAGATTATAAATAAAATAAATATAATAGTATTGCCACATCAATTATGGACACTTCATAAGAGTCAATGCTAATGTATTTAACTGTATAATTTCTTCTATATCAAGATGCAAGTTGGTATCCAACATAAAGAATTTAGACGGCATCAGGCTCAGTCCCTTGGGCCGGGCCCATTCAAAAAAATTTTTTTTTAACGAATTCTTATCTTAAGCCTGCCCAAGTTATAGCCTAACCACTATGAGATCTCCCCTTTTTAAGTTTTCACCCAAAGTCCAAAGGCATATAGCTCCTGTGGAAGTAACTTAACTTGCGGTAAATGGTCTCTGCAACAAAACTTTCTCTTTTAGTTCCTTCTTTGTTCTTTCCTCTTTGGGTGGGGATATGGTGTTGGTCTGCCATGAATGTCTCTAATTCATGCACCCAAGCCATTATTTCCGGATGAGAGTGTCCTTGGGGAATTTTTAGTTTCTTACAAAGGAGGAATTGATTCTTTCTGGGGCTGATGTCAAAGCTACATAACCCAATAAATAATTGCTTTTTAATGTGGTTACACAATAGGGGTAGCACATTAGGGCTGTTGTTAATGGATCGGGTCTACCTAATAGACATTAACTTTCAACAGTTTTAATTATATGGTTTTGTCCCGATTAATAATTGGGTCGATTTCGGTTCTTTCTTGTCTTGAACCGATTCAGACCCAGAACAGATAATTTTATTAAATATATAATATTTTTTTAATTCTTTTATAATTGTTATCATATTTTATGTTTGAAATGATAAATTAATAGATAATAAATAAGAAAAATGTTAGTTAAAAATATTTAATTTATTAACATATAAATGATTTAATAAATTTCTATCATTTTTATTAAAGTTATATTATCAAAGTTTAAACTTTAACTTATTTTTTAAATAAGCAAATTTAGTTTTTAGTATAATTGGATCTATTGGGTCTGGACTCTATAGACCCAATCGACAATTAAATAGGACGATTATGGGTTTGTGGTTTTGTCCTGATTAATAATCGGTTTGGGCCTGGACCCGACCTATTGACAGTCCTATAAATCATCCCCCAAACCCATAAACCTCCCAACTTTGGCGAAGGAAGGATTTGATCACAAGTCTCGGCTGCAATTAAGGTTCAAAGTATTGACACGCATCGATGCATATCATACAATATCTATTGGTTCTTGAATCTGTCGATGCATTAAACAATGAGAGACAAAAAGAAAGCCCATTTTCAGTCATTAATAGGGTTGTTCATAAAAAGACCCAACCCGACCAAACTGACCAACCCGGACCGACTCAACCCGAGTCGGCTGGGTTTTCTTCAGTACTGGTCAGTTTTGGGTTGTAAAAAATCATAAACCGATGGTTATGAAAATCGAAACCGACCCGAAACGAACCAACTTAGTAGTTAGTAGTTACAACCTACTTAGTTACTACTTAACTAAGTTGTCTCTATCCTATTTACAACCAAACTTAATTTCTAGTCTTCTAGTTAGGAATGACATTAATGACAAGTATTGTAAGACAATTAGACAAGGAATTTTTTTGGAAAAGTTTAAAGAAAATAATCAAAGGATCCTAGTTTTTATGGTCTTTTACACCAAATAGGCAAACAATTACAATTAGAATTAAGTGTCCTTTTTTACTTAGATTAGAAGGTTTTTTGAAATATACGAATTCCAGTCTTCTTTCTCTAATACAATTTGACTTTCTATTTTCTTGATAACTTCTATTCTAACTTGGTCTGCCCCCCTATCAATTTCAGTCTTTTTTCTCTAATAGAATTAGGTGTCATTTTTTACATTAAATTTCAGTTTTCTTTCTCCAATCTACCAATTTATTACCATGGTTGAACTTAGAGCCAAAACCCGACTCAAACTGATCAGGTCGGTTTTGCTTAACACAGGGTCAATTTCGGTTTCAATTTCTGGTAACCCAATCAGGTCGGGTCGGTTGGAAAAATCTCAGTAAACCGACCCAACCTGACCCATAAACAGCCCTAGTCGTTAATAAGCTTCAAGCCCAATCTCTTTTGAGTCTTGCAACCTGAAAACAAATCCATCTAACTATTGATCTTTTGAATCATGTGATACACAATTTTTGTGTGTTGTGATTATTGATACTTTAAACCTTGTCAACAAGAGAATCGGGATCTATTCCTCACGGAACACACTTTACATGGACCTCACAACCCCATCTCACCATTTATTGAGAATATCTCCTTATAAATAACAATATAAAATACTGGAAATATTCTCAATACACAGTAAAATAGGGATGTGAAGTCCGTATGAGGTGCACTCTGTGAAAAGCAGATCTCAACTCCAATTTTAACATCACATGGAGGGGAATCAATGGTGTGTCACAAGACTTTATTTAGTGGGAAGAAATGGTCAGATGCACTGGTATGGTTATCACTTTTCTATTGCCGTCAATGGGTCATGTCTGGTCCAGGTCAGGGTAGACCTGGTCCGACCCAATAAGTAAATCTAAGAACCAATTCTGATCCATGTTGTATATGGACTATAATTGGGACTACTGGGGTCTGATCTTATAACACTCAATTATAATCGACAGCCATGCTTTTAACCTCTAATTGACAATAAGTAAGTCATTTTTTTAACGTGTTGATCATGATAATGTATTAGGGATGCAAATGGATTGGATCGGATTTGAATTAAGGTATATTTGAATTCGATCGGATTTGATGAATATGGATATAAATTCATATCTAATGAAGAATCGGATTTTTGGCTCTAATCCGATCCAGTCTAATTAAAAAAATAAATTATTAAAAGAAAATAAAATGTAACAATTTAAATAAAGTAAAACAAAAACTACAAGTATCTTTTCAACTATTTTCATCATATATAAATATGTTTTTTATAAAAATAAATAATATAATAAATTTACAAAAATGCAATATAAATGATATATTTATATATAAATAAATAAATAACATATATATTGGATTAGATCTTTGGATCGGATGGGATGATATGAATCCGACTAGAGATCCCATAGGTCGAATTCGAGAATATAGGATCAGATCGGATAATGATACATTCCATTTGAACTCCTATACGGGTTAAAGTAATTTGAAATAAATACTTAAAAAATCAAAATTTCTTTGAAGATACCCTAAAATCAAAATCAAGTATGTGTCTCTTAATTGGAAAGAGGTGATTTTATGTAGCCGTGTCTTATCCTCAAAGGTATGAGATGGATTATGGGAAATGGAGAAAACATTTTGTTTTAGAAGGACAATTGGACTGACAAAGGTATGTTATTATAGCTGTTGAACCTAAGTGAGCTTAACAGTAGCAATACTAACAGGAATGTCAATGAGTGTTCTGATCCATCTATTATGAGTTGGTATCTCTTTGGAACCCCAATAAATATTCTCAAAAAATAAGGAATATTCTAGAAAGTTTTTTCTCCCAAATACAAATATGAATGACGAATTGAAATGGGTCCAAATGGGGAATTCACTATCAATTTGGCAACCTGGCTTCAAGCTGATGTAAGTAATGAGAATGAACAAGTTTTAATTATGAAGTCTTTTGTCAAAAATTGAAAATTCAGCCAAGAGTGAAAGTCTTCCTTTAAGCTATGTTTGGTTTGAAGGAAATTGTAAGGAAATTTTTACAAACTCTGTATTGTTTTCCTGTCTTTCCCTTCCTTTCCCTACCTTTTCCTTCAAACCAAACATAACCAAAATTATTGAGTGTGGGGGAAATACCCAAAAGGTTGAGACTTGCTAATTTAGGCATAAATATTGACCCCAAATGCCCAATTTGTACTTTAGATTTGGAATCAATCAACTATCTATTTGTGAATTACACATTCTCAACTCAAATTTTGCTTCTTCTGAATCCTTCTCAAATGGGCCTCAAGTCTAATGAAAATTTTCTGGGTTGGTGGGTCAGGGCAATAGAAACAAGAGAAAAATTAGCATATATTATTTGGAATATATAGAAACGAAGAAATGATTTTGTTTTTTTAACTCTCGGATTCCCTCCCTTGCAAATGTCTTAGAAAATGTTGCACAAGATCTTAGAGATTTCAAAGACACGTCTCTACTTATAACCCCGGGGGAGAATAGGAGAGATGGAAATCTCTTAAGATGAATCAAATTAAGATCAACTTTGATGCTTTTAAGGTTTGGCTAATATAGCATACATAGGTGGCTAGAGATAGTTTTCGAGTTATTCTTTCCTTCAACGTTCATTCCATAGGCTTACAACATTCTTGTGGCTGAGGCATGAACAGCTCGAGAGGCTCTTGAGATAAATCAAAGTATCAAGAAATGCTTTCAAAAACAAGTAGCAAGATTAAAGAGGTTTAGGTTCACCCATGTCCATAGAGATTCTTTTGACAAACTTGGATCACAATAGCTCTATGGTTTTCCTTTGGCTAGTGCTATATTCTCTACCAAATAAAATAAAGGCAATAAGTAAATCGGTTTGGTTTGGTTCCATTGGGTCTGCCCAACACATTGACAGCCTTACTTTTCTCCATTGAAAAGCAATTATTTTTTTGAAAAAAATCATTAAAAAGTAAAATTTTAATCAAATATTAACGGGAGAATGACAGTTCAGGGGTCAGGATTTGTAGGCCCAAAATACTATTCGAGTAGGTGCTATCTCAGAATTCATTGATTGGTTCATTAAAAATAACTCATTAATTAATCACATTGACATGTCTATAAAAAACACAGCAAAAAGTTAAAACAGTTGATAGTTAAAGATCATATTGTACTGGTTGCTGTTTGCCCAATTGGTCCGGAGGCATTAAAAGAAACAAAGATAATCAATGCTTTAGGGTTGTCAACTTGCAAATGGTCTTCACTTAGGCAATTGGGTAATTGGTGAGAAAGAAGAATGCAGTTGTAATTAAATAATCATATACCCAACGTGCAACACTTTGCTCATTTCACCCTAATGGGCTTGTTGGGCATTTGTGCCTTTGGTCGTCACTTGTAACATCAGTGGGTCGGGTTTGGGTCGAAGTTGCATCGTACCAAATCCTAATTTAGTTGAGTCAGGTTAAATTGGAGTGGCTTTGGGTCAGGTTCCGGTTGAATCAAACCAATTCGATACATTCTCTTGTTGCAAATAAGATTATTTTTAGGGTTGCATAGGGCTGTTAATGGGTCGGGCCTGAAGACCTGGATTCAATAGTGTTTGTAATTTTAGACTTAGAATCAAATTGACCAATTTTTGGGACAATTGAGTCTGACTCGATGAACCCGTTATAATAAATCTATTGAAAATATTATATATAACTCGATTCATAATTAGATAAAACCAATTCTAAAGCAATAAAAATTGGAACAATACACCAGAAATTAGAATCCATGCAATTGGTTTGGATCCATGGGGTCCAATCCATCCCATTCACAGCATAAGGCTACGAATAAGTTGGATTTGACCCGACCTATTGACACCTATGTCTCGCGTGCAGTGCGCTAAACCATTAACTATAACTCTTTTTGGCTTCTTTATTTTTTTGGGATTCGATTTAGATTATTATCAAAGTGATTCAGAAGATGCCGATTGGTTCATCTCCACCGGTCATCTTCCAAGTATCGGTTGTAGCAACCCGCGGCATTGAAGCAAGTTCCATTGTTCCAGACCCATTTTGGGATGAAGTAGGGCTGCATACTTTGAGAAAAACATTGAAGTTTTGCTATAGATATTGAAAAATTCTCAAGCAGGAATAGTTGTCAATTCGAATTGGATATCCATTAAAGATGCAACGGATCGAATTTGATTCACAAATTGCAAAATTTGTCGGGTTTCTATCCAATTCAAGTCCCCCTAATTTTTTATCGAATTGAATTGGATAGATTCCTTTGAATTTGATTCAATCGGTTTGCAGTACTAATTATTTTTAGGGTTAGCTTGGATTAATCTTTCAAGTTTTAAGGGAATGTTTGGCCCGTTTGGCCTGGATAGATTCTTTTTCTAACCATCGTTCACTCGGATGGTTGGACCATTCGTCCTAGGAATCATTCAGGCAATTGGTTCCATTTTACTCCAAACCTGATGTTTGGCCAAAAACTGTTAAATTTGTCAATAACCCGTTGACCCGTTCAATAGTTTTTGCTTGTTTATTATTTTAATTTTTTTTTTTAATTTGTCAGAGTAGACCATCCATTTGAACCCTCAACCCAGAAATCGGTGGCTAAAATGGTTCTGGCTCCAGGCCTGCTTTTAAAACATTGAGGTGAACCAGTCAAGGAAATGATTTATTAGTGTTGTATTGGATATTGTTACTGTTTGTACGTGATATATTTGGGATTTATCATTTATCAATGGGTTCGACTATGATATGCAAAAAATATGATATCTGAAAAACAAATGACCATAAACTGGAATCATAAACATGGTAACCAATAGTGTTATTGATCAAAATTCATGAGTGGATTTAGATTATTCAAAACTCTTTCCATACCATATCTTTTCGCCATCATAGATTTTTGAGAAATTATCTTGTTACATCAGTAACATAACCACTCCCTTTAAAATAAAATAGATGCTTCAAATTGATCATTGGCATTTATAGTAGAAATTCAAATTTGACTTTCATGAAGGAGCAACAATAGTACCAAGCGTTACATTGATCAACCCAAAGCATAAATTTGTATTGAACAACGGCAAACATTACTGGTAGAAGTGAGTACGATACCAAACACAACCTAAATGGGTTAGGTCACTACAAAAGTCTTACATAGGTTGGATTCATACTTGCTCAAAGCATTCATGATTGATTGATTGTGACTATTTGATAGCAACCAAAATATCTCTATTGGGACTGGTACTATGAATGATACAATCTGAACATAATAACAAAAGATAAAAAAAAAAAAAAAAAGAGAGAAAATACTAAATTTAAGGTGCCAACTGGTTGCTTGTGAGTAGTGTGTTTGCGTGAGTCGGAGAATTTGCGTGAGAATAGCGAGTTTTCCAGTTGATAGGTTTTTGATAGATAGGATGTTTTTTTTGTTGTTTTATTTATTTCTGTTTTTGGTGCTTTCTTTTGTTCGTCGATTGTTATCTTGTTCCTTTGGTTTATCCCTGTAGGTTTTACATACGATGGCTTGATCTTTGAATGGTTGCATCTATTCTATAAAGAAATATGCGGATGCTTTACTGATGATTTTATGTTTGGGTGTATCCTCTTCCTTGAGATGCTTTCTGATGTGGTGTATTCCAATGAGTTGTTCTTCAGTGAGGAGGATTATTCTTTGTTCTGGTATATATTTTCGGTGCAGCCCAATCGTTTCCGCTTAGTCTTCAGCACTGTCCAGCCTTTCAGTTATCGGAGGAACCGTTTTTTGGCACTTTTTTGGACCATCTTCTCCTTTAGTGGGGGTGTGGCTTTTTCTTGCCTCATGCCTAAGGATGATTTGCCTTGGAAGGAGTTTTATTTTGCAAAATAACCGTTACGTCCAAGCCTGGGGTGAAACAATGGTTGGCTCTCTTCTTTTCACCTTTCATTTATGAAGTTTTTAGTTGCAATTGCTATAAAACGGGTTTGGCAATTTTTCTGTGTATCCCCGTTTTTAAGAGTTTCTTGTGGAGTTTTGACCTTGTTGGAAGTCGATTCTTTATTGGCGATTCCATCTTTTTGCGCCGTTTGCAGAATGCTTATAAGAATTTCTTCTGGTGCTCAGGATTTATCTTTTCTTTTTTGTTTGCTGACTCATGGATTGTATTTGAATTTTTAAGCATTCTTAATTAAATTACCTATTGCCTTGAAAAAAAAAAAAACAAACTGATTGCTTGTTAATGTCTCTTGTTGGCTATAACGGAGATTTGAAATCGGATCTGCACAGGTTTTGGCGGGGTGGGGTCATAGGTTTTGGGATAAACTATAAAAGCAAATCAGCTTTTGAGTTGCTTAGATACATTACAATTGAAATTGATGCCCCTATTTATATTAGAGTATTATGAAAAATATTAAAGGGTATTATAAAAAAAAAAAATCGCCGATATATGGACAATTAGGATTAGTCAGTGAAGAAATTGAGCTTCACCGCCTCACCGTTTGCCTCACCCAATGTTCACCTCCATATCCATTTAATTGTTTTAACATCCAGTGGGTCATTGTTAGGGCTGTCAATGGGTCAGGTCCGACCTGAGAGACCCAATGGATAAAAATCGATTGGGTCAGTTCTGGTTTTTTATATATTATCTTAATTATTATTAATTTGGAATCTGCTTCGCGTATAAATATAGATATATATTTTCAGTAGATTTATTATAATTGAGTTTATTGGGTCAGATCGGACAAATCCAATTGTCCTGAAAACTGATCAGTTTGATTATGTTTAAAAATTATAGATCCTATCAGATTTAGCCCCTGTTTGATTTCACTTTTAAGAAGCTCTTATTTCAAGAGATACTTCTTTTAAGACATGAGACCACACAATAAGTGATTTTTTAGTACTTATAGGCGTTTGGTAAAAAATGGGGTAAGAAGTATTTATTATTTAAAAAAAGTGCCATGGATGTGGCTTTTTTATCATTTTTTGAAAAAGTACGTCTTCATTCAAATGGGACAAACTTGTCCCTATTTTTTTCTTTAATGACAAAACTACCCCCACTTAGTTTATCATCTTCTTCTTCCATTCAAACCCTACAACAATAGGCAACAACAGCGTTTGGTTGTAGGTCCACCGGTGACGTTCGACAGTGAGCAAAATACAGCCAGTGGACCTGCCATTTTGCTCTTACCTTTATGTTTCTTTAGTATTCCATTGATTTGTGAATTTTTTTTTGCGTTTTTTCTGAAGTCTGGAATTCTCTTTTTCTCTCTGGTCGCAGATCTATGTTTGGGCGACTTCAACGACGATATCCCGTCGTCTAGTTGCCGACGACTAGAAGTTGAGGTCGCCCAAACTTCTCCCCTCTATGTTTGGTTTTATTTGGATAGTTATTTCTCTAGTTTGATTTTTTGTTGACAAATTTGAAATTCTTTTAGGTGTTTTTTTTTGTTAGAAATCATGCAAACAATTTGCATGAGTTGGATGAATATTTGTGTGAAAATTTGCTGAAGTTTAATGAATATTTGTGTGAATATATTATATTCAATTGTGATTGAATTTTTTCTTTATTTGATATGAATATTTGGGTGAATATATTCTTCAAGTGTGAATGTTTGTGATTTTTTCATGAATTTTTGTTGGTGTTGTTTTTAATATTATCTAGCCTATTTTATTTTCTTGAATAATCCAAATTTAGTCATCCTACTTTATTTTTTTATTTTATATTGGTGGTGTTTTTTTCTTGAATAATCTGAATTTTCTATTATTGATTTATATGTATAGTTAAAATTATCATATTTTAATTTTTTTTGTTGATTTATATGCATAGTTAATATTATCCTTTTTTTTTTGAAAATCTGAATTTAGTTATCCTATTTTATTTTTTTTTAATTTGATATTGGTGATGTTTTTTCATTTTCTTGAATAATCTGAATTTCCTATTATTGATTTATATGTATAGTTAAAATTATCATATTTTAATTTGAATTTCCTATTATTTATTTATATTATTATTATTATTATTATTATTATTATTATTATTATTAATTAGGTCCACATGGCAATTCACGTGTGGGTCCATGTGGGCTCTCAGTTGTCATGATATAGCATTTTTTCATTGAATTGTATAATATAACATGTGAAAAGCATTGTATATATATATGTATGAGTGAAATGAGGGCCAAAATTGTCATTTGTGTCAATATAAACACTAATGGGGAAAATAGTTTACCAAACATCCCCACCCCAATAATTGGTTAAAAACATAATAAGTGATTTGGCAAGTGAGTCACCAAACAACCTTAAATGGTTATTAAAATAAGTACTTGTTACACAATTAATTCTTTTAACAACCACTTAATCATCAAACATGGCCTTAATTCGCTTCCAAATCCTTAATATTTCTTATTAGATCAATTCTGGTTCTACCTGAACCGACCCAAACCCCTCGATTGACAGCCCTAGCTAGTCATGGTGGGTATAATGGATGGAGTTATTTGGTGAGTCACCATGAATTCACGACAACAATCTTTTATCTCATAATTAGTTCAAAGAAAATGAATACAAGGCTTAAGTTACTCGATGACAGATTCTATTATTTCTATTTCTAATGGGCTAAACTCTAAAGAAAGTGCGTAAGAGAGACGATGAAACAGATCCATCAGCAGTAATCGCAGCAGCCCACGCTTACATAGACATTGATCCAGGATTCAAGTAAAGCGGCCAGAGCCACTACATAGAGAAACACACCAATGTAGGAGATAGAAAATCAGGAAAGCTACTCGGAAGAAGCCTGACCCGGAAACCATCAAGATAAACTTTGATGGAGCGGTTGGTAATAGCAAAGTTTTAAAAAAGGACGTGGAACCGAAATCGTTTTGGCCATTGGTTTTTGGTCAACGGTTTGATTGTTTTGTTGAATGAATAGTTTACTTTGATAAAAATAAAAAAATAATTAAAATAAAAATGGCTAAAAACTGTTGAACGACTTAAGTTAATGAATCATTGACCGATTCAATGATTTTTTGTTAGGGACTAAGTTTGGAGAAAATGAAACTGATTGCTTGAACAGCTTCAGGCCGAACGATCTCTTCAGGTCAACGGCGGTTCGAAAATCATGGGTAATAGTTGTAAGGCAATTGGTATTTGTCCTTGGCATAAATCGTATGCAATAATTAGTGTCCCGGTTGTTGCTTAGTTCTAATCGTATCAATTATATATATTTGATGTAATCAAATCAGATTCAAATAATTTGAATATTAGATGATCAAATATAATTAGATATCATATAATCAAATCAAATTTGAATATCACTTTGATTCAATTCAACAAATGTCCAACTAGTGATATATCTAGATTATTTTGGATAAAGAGGGGTCTCTGTCACTTTCACTTTTTGTAATAACAATAATAATATCAGTGATATATCTAGATTTTTTTTTAATTCTTCTATAATTTTTTATATTTTTATCTAATTTAAAAAATTTATTATTTAATTATAATATCATGAGCTAGCCTATTTGACATAGCAAAAAAAGGATTTATTTTATGTAAAATTTAATGTGATGAATGTATAATATCAAGGATGTCTTTTAATTTTGTTTTTTTTTTCTTTTTGTTTTTATAGCTTTTAGCATTTCTATCTGTTTTTAATTTTTTATCATTTGATTAGGACATCATTGATTAACCTAGACTATTGAATTCCTAAATCATTTCTTAAATGGAAAATATTTTTCTCTTCAAAACAATTTTTCTTTTTATATTCCATTTCCACCACCATCAATAAAAATAATTCTTATTTATCACACTTATTTTTTAATATGATGGCTATATAATGCTAGAGATGTGCCAAATTCGTTATTACTTTTTGTATTTCTATATTTTTAAATTTTATTTTTTTAATTATAACATCATGAGTTGACCCATTTGATTAGTGAAAATGTAATATTCAAATTATTAATATCAATGCCCATTGATTTAATTAATGGATTTTCATGATGATAGACAAAAATAAATTAAATATGGGACATGATGAGAGAATAAAAATACTAAAATTTAATATTCAAATTACAATTTCTACTCTCACAATAAGAGGGACCAAATAAAAAAAAAAGTATTTTAGTTAAGAAAATTTCTAAAAACCATGGGAAACTATTTACACTTTTTTATAATAGTATAGATATAGACGGAAAAGATAACATCACCAAAAAGTCATCCATCTTCAACTCAAAGGTAGAAGCTTCTCTCATTCCACCACTGCTTCATTTTCCTTTCTTTTTCCATGCACCAACTATTTTTTTCTATGAATTGATTTTTAGGTAAATTACAAAGACCCCCCTGTGTTATGAGGTTTGTGACAAAGACCCCTTTGTACTTTGTTTTACAACAAAAACCTCCCCTTGTACTATAACCGTGAGACAAAGACTCCCCTTGACCATTAAATTAGTTGGCAGAATACATTAAATTACCAAAATACCCTACTAAATTTTTTCTATTTCTTTTTTTGCCCTTTTTTCCTAAAACCTATTGTTTTTCCTTTCTTCTCTTCTTTTCCCCTCCCTCACCGCCCTCTCTCTTTCTCTCTCTCCCAACTCTCCGAAATGAACCGCCGTGGCCTCCTGCTGTTTCACCTTGGCTTGCCACACCTACGCCTCCACTCTAAGTTGCGCCACTCGCTCTTCCAGCTCCGCGCGTCTCCTCCCTGCTTTCTCCACCTCCGCATCTTTTTCCCTCAGTCTTCGCGCTGCAGATTCTTCCTCCGCGCCCAGTAGCGCCCAGTAGTGCCTCTGCCTTCTCTCTGCTAATGTGCAGTTGGTCCCCGTGAACTATAATACGTCGATACCCACTCGCGAGTTGTGAACTTCGGTCAGTAGGACTGAATTTTACAGAGCAGATATCTCTCTTGTTGTGTTCTTGATGGACCGAATCGACGAATGATTTAATTCCAAGTAAAGTGAAAATGGAAGAGCGAAAAACCAGTTCCACCCTCATGCGCATTTTAGTAAGCTGTGCATCTCAGGCGAAAGAATACGGGAGTTGTGTTGCAAAAAAGGTTCCACAGGTTGAACAGGACATGTGTTTGAAAGAGTTTCTTGCATTAAAATCATGCATGCAGAAGCTCAGAGGAAGAGCTTGAGATCAAATTCCTCCTTTCCCAATCTACTGTCATCCACTGAATTCCACAATTGCTGGTCATAAAGCTCAGACAATAAAATTGGAAACATACAGAAAACATACATTGTGTTAAATTGAGAATTTGATACAAGTGTAGTGGCTTTTGTATGGAAGGATATAGTCCTCCAAAATTTTCTTACTTGGCTATTGTTACTTCGGTATTTTCCCTTCTGTGTGACCTTAAAGTTCATAAGCAGAATTAAGTGACTAGCAAATTTCTACTATTACTGAAATATGTCTGCAAAAGCATTAAGTTCACAACAGCCTAGCGTTGCTTTAGGTGGATCTGGGACTCTATCTCATGTTTATATTCAGCATCCTCCTCTAAGATGTACAATTCCTGGTTCAAAAGGTCTATTCTATGACAATGGAAATAAATTGCTGCGGTCAGTAACATCTGATCAGGTTTTTGCATGGAAAACTGTTCCACTTACTCCACCTGATTCTCCTGGCTGTGATTCTATAGGTGAAGGGCCTGTGCTTTCTCTTCGCTATTCTCTAGATGTAAAGGTTTTAGGGATTCAACGATCAAATCATGAGATTCAGTTCAAGAACAGAGAAACTGGGGAGACTATGATTCATAGATGTGGGTTGGAGTCTGAGAGCAGGTATTTTTTGGACAGATTGTTCAACTTGCGATGTTATAATTGTAAAAACTAGTGGGCTGGATTTGTTCACATATGAACCTGAGGTTAAAATTCCTAGCAGCAGTCGATTTGACTCTATGCTTCTGTGGAGTCACAAGTTCCTTCAGCGGCAATTTCACCTGATGAGATGTACAGTTCTGTATTTGTTCTCATTGAGGAAGAGATGGCTTGAGATCCTGCTTATTTGGTTGCTATCATTGTTGAGTACTTATGGGAATTCGGCTGTGGAAAAACTCAAAGTACATCCAAATCTGTATGTTTTGACCGTACAACTGCTAGTATTCTCCTTGATATCAGATAGAAGAAAAGGGAGGAGAGAAAGGGGAAGGGAAAGAAGAGATATCCGGGGAGAGAGAGAGAGTCGTGAGATCGGGGAAAATGAACAGTATTTTTCTTTGAATAGTAATTACAATGGTAGTATGGGGATTAAAAAATACTGTAACAGCGGATTTCAACGCAAGGGGGTCTTTGTCTCACGGTTATAGTACAAGGGGGGGGTCTTTGTTACAAAACAAAGTACAGGGGGGTCTTTGTCACAAACCCCATAGCACAGGGGGGTTTTTGTAATTTACCCTTGATTTTTTGTTATTTTATTTTTTTAGGGACATAGGGTTTAGCTTTAATATTTCTTATTTTCCTCATCTCATGGATTATGCCTTGTTTTGGGCTTTCCTTTAGGCTCAGTTTAGAAAGAGTCAAATGTGCATAGTGCAAATGCAGGTTTAGAAATACAAAAAACAGGCTTTGCACCATACATATTTGCATTTGTTCTTTTCCAAACTGAGCCTTAGTGCAAATACAGGTTTAGAAATACAAACACAAGGCTTTGTGCTGTACATATTTGCATGTGCACTCTTTCCAAACTAAGCCTTATGTTTAATTTAAAAAGAATACAAATACAAATATATACAGTATAAATACATACAAAAGGGAAAATCTATGATGTGGAAAAGATATGGTATGGGAAGAGTTTTGACCAATTAAAACCCACCCATGAATTTTGATGAATAACACTTGATTGACTATCGTGTTATGATTTCAGTTGATTGGTCAGAAATTTTCCAGATATCATATCTTTTCTATATTATAGTGGAACCCCAAATCTTAAATATAGAAGTCATTAGAGAAAGATGGCATGAGATTATAATACGTAACGTATCAATCCCATATCATTCATAGGGGCCCGATACAAACAAAAAGGAACGGTATATCATGTTTTTATATACTGGACCTTCGTTGGAACAATATGTGTTAGTGGAAGGTTGCAAAATTTTCAACCTTGAGTGATGCAATTTAGCAATATAAAGCTTCTTCATTCAATGATAATGGTGTCGATACGCCATGGTGGCTCGTCATATTTGAAATGGACATTGGAAAAAGCTCAACTCAAGAGCAAATCAGATACTATGATAGAAAACTTTAGCTTCAGCCATAAGAGGATCATGGGTAAATTAAGATAAGGGTTGCAAGTCTTTATTCTATTTGAAGATTTTACACTACACCTGGGCTAAGGTTTTCTTTGGAAAGAGTATAGATATAAATGTATAGAGTGCAAAACCTTGTATTTTGTATGGGGTTCCACTATGATATGAAAAATATATGATACCTGAAAATTTTCTGACCAATCAATTAAAATCATAAATGTGGTAGCCAATCTAGTGTTATTTATCAAAATTTATGGATGGATTTTGATTGGTCAAAACTCTTCCCATATCAAAATTCAAGTGTTATTTTCCCGTAAGACTTTTCAAATTCAAATTTGTTTCATTCATAATCTTTCTCATTAATAATTATCGTTAATTACTTATACAATCAAGGCAAGTTTTTATGTTCTAATTGTATTTGACACGCCATTGATTCTAGAATCATAATTTTGGGTATAAAAACTAAAAGTAGGTAGTATGAAGGTTGGTCACCGGTAGGGGTGGATTCAAGCCAAATAGTACTAGGCTCGAGCTTGGTTCGAGCCAGAACCTTGAGCTCGAGCTCAGTTCGACTTGAGCTCGATTTTGAGAAAAAAATATTTTATAAAAATAAAAAATTATATATAAAAATATTTTTTATTTGATATTTAAAAAATTAAGAATTATAATAATTAATAATTATAAATATTTTTATTATTATTTAAAAATTTCATAAGCTCGACTCAGCTTGTGAGCCTCACGAGTCAAGCTCTAATAGGCTCGAGCTCAGCTCGTTTAATAATCGAGCCAATGAGCCTGAACTTGATTGAAACCGAGCTGAACCGAGCTTGATTAACTCATGAAAAACTCGGCTCGTTGCCACCCCTAGACTCATTGGTAAAAGTCTGCCACTGTAAAGTCTGCCACTGTAGTTCCGTAGAATACTTATCTGAATCTCTATTTCTCTACCAATCAGTATTAATGTACTTCCTTAGTACAATACGAACTAATGCTCAATCAGCTTTGCATGAGGCTTACACCATTTCTCACAAAGGGAAATAGCCACCTCAGTTGGGCCTGAATTCAGCAGATCTATATGATATGAATTCATGAATATAGCAACTTGGGCTTGGGCTTTGGAGATGATACTTTCATCAGGTCTATACGATGGTGACGGTCATGGAATCCGATTCAGCCTCTCCTTATTATCTCTACCCTTTCGATAACTCAAGGAGCATTCTTGTATCATTCTCTTTAATTGGATACAATTATCTGATATGACAATTGGCCATGTAAAATATACTAATACCAAAGAATAAATATCGGTAAAAGATAATGACTATTTAATTTTGACATTTTCAATAGATAACTGACTGTCATTTAATGGTAGGGACCAATTTAACATGTTTGAAAGTTTAGGTATTAACATGACACTACCCCCAAAGTTCAAGGTACTAAAGTGGAATTTTCCTTATTATATATATCTATATATAATACATTAATATATATAATTTTATTTTCAGTTTTATTATATTATTTATTTTATCATTGTATGTATAAATAATTATATATATCAAAATTCATATAAAGTAAAATTTAAATATTTTTTAAATTCATATTAATTTTTCATTAATATTTTTCAAAATTTTTAAAAAACATGACGACCTGATTTACTGCCTGGTTTGGCCCAAAATTCGACCAACAGACTAGCCCAGCCCGTGACATGACACTATATACACAACATGGGCCCAACGGGTTCGAACCGTTGGCCATGCCTCACCGAACCCCAAAATATCTTAGAAGAGAGAAATACAACCCGACCCGCACTTTGCACGGATCACACGCGGACTATGCCGACCGCGCGCGCTCTATCGAGTCTCGCCCCGAACCTAAGGCCATATGGATTGTACATTGATTGTAGTGCCCTTTCTCCCCCTCTCTCATTTCACATTTCTTCACAGGGTTTCATTTGGATTGAAACTGGTTCGGACTTCGGAAGGGAGCCGTAAAAAGAAGCAGAGAAGAAATGTCGAGAAGGTGGAAGAGGAAGGAAAAGGAGAACGCCTCCGATGGAGATTCCGATGGGGCGGGGCCGGCCAAGAAGAGCTTCAAGAAGGGTTCCGACGATTCCGATGGCATCGTCGTTTGCGAGGTTTATTACTATTTCTCTTATTTGCTACATTTATAGAGCTTCTTCTTTTGTATTCCCTCTTCATTTTTCCTTTGTCCTTTGGTGAAGATTACGAAGAATAGGAGAGTTTCAGTGAGGAGTTGGCAAGGGAAGGTCGTGGTGGACATTCGAGAGTTCTATGTCAAGGATGGAAAGGAACTGCCCGGGAAGAAAGGTTCGAGCTTTTTCTCATTCTATCGTTCGTGTTGTTTCTACGAAAGTTCTTCTTTCCTCTTACTTCATGCGTTTGTGCGAGACGCTTCTGTGTTTTCGAAATTTGAGGGTTCTGTAGGCTTTAGTAAAATGTAGTAAATATTTTAGGTACAACTTGTCATCCAAGAATAGATTAGTTTAGGCTCTTTAAGGTGCCTCGCGCATCTTGGAATGTGAGGTTTAGAGTTAATTTCATGTGTTCTATTTTCGATCTGTGATATTATCTTTTACGGAATGGCCGCTGGGGAAGCACAGAGTGCGAAAGAAAATTGTTGAGAGCAAACATTGAGCTTGTTCGGTAAAAAGCATGACCCTGAAGTTGGCCAAAGAAGAAAAAAAGGTTAAAAAAATTATTATTAGCATTCGAAGGCAGGCGTGGATGACTGCTGAATGAATGGTGAGGTGACATTCAAAATGGTGCTTGGATAAAATCATTATATCGCAATTGCAATGCATTGATATGGTTAGGGAATTTATTATATGTTAGGAGTGGTTCTTGATACATAATTGAAATGAAGGGATTGTTATGGCCAGTAGGTTTCTCTTTTCATTTATTGGTTTTAAGGTATTTCATTATTGTGAAAAAAAAGAATGACAACGTGGGAAAAATCCTTATGTACAGAATATCTTTGTGTAACCAAGTCGTGTTACAGTTACAAATGATTGAATTGGACAAGGAGAAAGCATGCAAATTTGTGTTGAGCTGCCTTTCTTTCTGAGGTAAAAAATGGAATTGATTAGTCTTATAATAATGATCCAATAAAAGGGGAAGTGTTTGTTATTGTAGTGGGAATGCCAAAATGCTTCTATTAGGGGCAATTTTTGCATGGAGACAGGATTTAGAATCTGACATGTCTCCAAGACTATGATTTGGTAAATGATAAAGCGTGGACTGAGGACATGTGTATTGAAAGTTTATACTATATAAATAGTTCATGTTTTTGAATTCTAACATTATATACCTACATAAAAGAAGTCTATAATGTTACCTTTTAACTAAGGTCTAAGGGGCTGTTTGATGCTTCTCATTCCTCAAATATTTTATTATTTGATAATTTTACCCACTAAAAGACAAAGCAATAAATCATTCAGTTCAGACACTTCATCCGTTATCAAATGCCCCCACGTAATACTTGATATAATGATATCATTTGATACAAAAATGACATTCATCATGTACATTAGCTACTCATTTATGTCAAATAAGTTGGGAGATAAAAGTGGAAATGTTATGTAAAGTGTCCCTCAAGGATCCATAGATTGTCAGAATCCAATTCCAATGCATGTTAATGTTGGAGATGTCGTCTATTTAGCAGAGCCCATGCAACACTGGTTTGGGGGGGGACCAATGAAGTACTAGTTGGATAATGGGTGAACAGCGGGAAGATCATGTAGTTGGGGTGAAGAAGTTGATCTCTGTTAAGAAGGTTTACAAGATGCTTGGGTAGGGTTTGAAGGACCACTGAACTAGTAGGTGAGGGGAATCCTAGGAGCTCCAAGAGGGCGGAAGAAAGGATGGAAAGGTGTATGTTTTGGTAAGTGGGAGGTTGGTCAGTTTTTGATTGTTGAGGCTTGACACTTGCAGCCTGGTTTGTATTTTGGTGGATGCTTTTCTCAGTCTCTCAGGAAGCCAACTAGAGAAGGCATTCAGCGTAAGTGGATAGGCTGTGGACTAACTGGTTCTAGCAACCCAACAACAAGGCCATTAACAATCATGAGGCATGGCACGTGTTTTATTATTTCCCTTCTTTAAAGACATTTTTATACTAACATGCTGATAAGATCACTTCGATATTCTGAAAACCTGAGCTGGTTCGAGGGAGCTCACCCTCCTGAAAACAGAGTAGAGTAGAAGAGAAGAAGAAGAGAAAGGAAGAAGAGAGGAGGAGAGATGGAGGAGAGATGGAGGAGATCAGTAGGGTTTTATTTTTTATGCCCAGAATCGGTGAGTTAATACAATACTTATACTCTCTCTTCAGCCTCTCCTGCACATGGCTTGACTGAGATGGCTAACTAACTGGAGGGACGTGGTCCCCTCATGTAAACAAACCTCAGTGGCGGTTGCACATGGGAGATCGAGTGCTTCTCTCATGCTTGGCCTGGCTGCTGCATGTCATGGGCCTGGGTCTCCTGTGATGGGCCCGAATGGGTAGTTGAGGGCCTATCAGTCCTACCCTCTTCAAGAAACACCTTGTCCTCAAGGTTGGTGTGAGGATATTGGTCTTTCAGTTTGTCATAGTCCTCCCATGTGGCATCTTTTGGTGGCAAGTTCTTCCACACGACCAGGGCCTGCTTGTGTAACTTCTTGCCCATTTTGACCCACCTTATATTTCTGATTTGTTGTGGCTCAATCAATATGTCCCCGTCTTCAGTGAACTGTGGGAGGGTTGGGCTGACCTTAGTGGCATGGTTCAAAGTATCGATACGATATGCCCGATACGAGGCGTATCGTATCGTATCTTTTGAAACGCCTATTTCCAGGTGTTTCAGACCCTCAATTTTTTTAATAATAAAAAGCATGCTAAAAGCTTCCCAAAAAAAACCAAAATGTGAAAAAAAATAAAAAGAATAAAGTTTCGGCCGTTTCTAAGTACTGATACGATACGACCGAAACTCGTATTGTATCGATACTTTGAACCTTGCTTAATGGTAGGACTTAGACATGGTTTCAACATGCTGACATGAAAAACTAGGTGTAATTTCGAGGAAATAGGGAGCTCCAATTTGTAAGCTACTTGCCCTACTCGTTCAATCGCCATGAATGGGCCAAAATACTTAGGAGCTAGCTTTTGGCAACCTGTCAGGCTACCGAAGCTTGTTGGTAAGGCTGGAGACTTAAGTAGACCCAATCCCCCATTGCAAATTCAAGCTCTCGATGATTGTGATCATAGGCTAACTTCATGCGCCGTTGGGCTTTTTTGCAAATGCAGCTTGAGGGATCTCAAAATCTCATCTCTATCCAATAACTGGGCTTCTACCTCAACCACTATAGAAGTCCCCTTCTCGTAAGGAAGCACAGCTGGAGGATCTCTGGTGAGATACCGCTCATCTCGGAAGCCCCTTCGAGGGTGGCTTAATCTCCTGAAACAGAAAATGGAGAGGAAGAAGAGAAGGGAAAGTAGGAAAAGAGGGATTCGGTGAAAGAGAAGACAGGGGATATTCATTCATTCCTTCTTTAAAAGAGTATGGCCTTATATATCTGGCCTATAGGTGAAATCATAGGGGGAATATCCTCTGATTGGCAGAATAACTAACTGATAACAAACTCTGGGAAATATCATGGAGGGAATATTTTCTGTCGACAGAATCACCCTCTCTGTGTGTAACTAATTCTGAGGCTCTATCGCCTATCCCTGAGGCTCTATCGCCTGTCCTTTCTGCTTCCTTGAGTATTGCTGATGGGTAGTGGTTTGCTCCACTCCTTGTGTTGGGTTTGGGGAAGGTATTTGGGTCCCAACAATTCCTCCCTCCTTAGCATTGACCTTGCCCTCAAGGTCTAGGTTTGGGAACCTCTCATTCAGCCTTAGATAAGGTTCCCAAGTGGTGTCTTCTGGGGGCAGCCCGGCCCATTCTACCTTGGCTTCTGGTACAACCTGTCCACCTCGTCGGACCCATCGAAAATCCACAATTTTGATGGGCTCTGTGTAAATGTCCCATTCTTCAGTGAATTGGGGTAAGCTAGATGAGATAGGAGTATGATTTCCCATGACCTTCTTGAGAAGAGAGATGTGAAACACTGGATGAAGCTTCGAGGTAGTAGGAAGGTCCAATCTGTAAGCAACAAGGCCCACTCTTTCCAGCACCTTGTAGGGCCCATAATACGTAGGAGCTAGCTTGTGCCAAGCCCGTCTTACCACTGAGACCTGGCGGTAAGGCTGGAGATTAAGGTAGACAAAATCACCCACCTGAAACTCTATTGGGCGGTGGTGAGAGTCATAGCTGATCTTCATTCATTGTTGGGCCTTTGTCAAATTGGCCTTGAGCAGTCTAAGAATCTCGTCTCTTTCCAGTAGGCGAGTCTCTACTTCTACCACCTTGGACGACCCATATTCATAGGGTAATATGGGAGGGGGTTCTCTGCCATATAGGGCCTTGAAAGGTGTCATCCCTACAGTTGACTGATAAGTTGAGTTGTACTAGTATTCTGCCCATGGAAGCTAATGAGCCCATTGTCTAGGCTTCTCCCCTATGAAGCATCTAAGGTAGGCTTCTAAGCATCGATTAATGACTTCAGTCTGTCCATCAGTTTGCGGGTGATAGCTGGTGGATGGGTGTAGTCAGGTTCCTTGCAATCTGAAGTACTCCTTCCAAAATGAACTTAGGAAGGCAGGGTCACGGTCCGAGACAATGGATCTTGGTGTTCCATGTAGTTCGCCACGTCCCATATGAAAATTTCGGCCACCATCGCTGCAGTGTAAGGGTGAGGCAAAGTAGAGAGATGGCTATACTTGATGAGGCGGTCAACCACTACCATGATGACCTCTTTTCCTGCAGAACGAGGGAGTCCCGTGATGAAATCCATGGAGAGGTCTTCCCACACTTGCTCTGGAATCTTGAGGGGTTGTAGAAGGTCTGTAGGTGACTATGAGGAGTATTTCTGTTGTTGGCAAGTTGGGCATTCTGATACATAGTGCAACACATCCTTGCGCATTCCTACCCAATGGTAGTGGCTGCTGAGTTTTTTTAGGGTCCGTAGCACCCCTGAATGTCCTCCCAATGCGGAATCATGAAACAACCTTAGTAGTTCAGTTTTGTTGGTGGAATTTGGAGCAACCACAAACCTACCCTTGAAGAAAAGGTCATGCCCCACAATTTGGTAACCCGGAACCTGAGAAAGGTCACTTTTCCACCTTTCCCCGATGTCTTGCAGCTGTGGATCAGATCTGGCTTCTTGTCGTATAGCTTCAAACAAGGGAAAATTGGGCTGAGAGCATGTTAGTTGGGCCAGCTCTTCTACCTGTGATAAGGCATCAGCTACTTTGTTGGCAGGCCAAGGTTTATACTCAATGTGGTAGTCGAATCCCATTAGTTTACTAAGCCATTTTTGCTGCTCCGGGGTGTGCACCCTTTGTTCTGCTATGTACTTCAAACTTCTTTGGTTTGTCCTTATGATAAATTGGCGTCCCAATAGGTATGCACGCCATTTCTGTACTGCCATTACCACAACCATCATTTCCTTGACATAGGTGGACTGATTTTGGTGAGCTGCTAAGAGAACTTTGCTGAAATAAGCAATGGGTTGCCCCTTCTGCATCAGAACGACCCCCACTCCGACACCCGATGCATCACACTCTATCTCAAAGGGTTGAGAGAAATCCGGAAGAGTGAGGACTGGAGGGCTAGAAACTGTTGTCTTCAAGTCTTCAAAGGCCCGTTGGGCATCATCAGCCCACCCAAAAGAATCCTTCTTTAACAGGCGTGTTAGAGGGGCGACCATAAGCCCATACCCCTTAATGAAGCGCCTATAATAACCGGTAAGCCCAAGAAAACCCCTGAGAGCCTTTACAATAGTGGGCTTGGGCCATTTTTGGATGGCACCTATCTTTTCTAGGTCTGCCATGACCTGGCCAGCGGCAACCACATGGCCTGAGTATCGAATCTGTCTTTGTCCAAAGGAGCACTTTGCCAATTTGGCATGCAACTGGTGCTCTCTCAGAATTGTGAGGGTAAGTTTAAGATGTTTCATATGGGTGCCCCAATCCTTGCTGTAAACCAAGATGTCATCGAAAAATACCAGAATAAATTGCCTTAAGAAAGGCCTGAAGATGTCATTCATGAGGGCCTGAAAGGTGGAGGGGGTGTTGGTAAGACCAAACGGCATAACTAGAAACTCATAATGGCCATCGTGGGTCCTAAAGGCTGTCTTGTGGATATCAGCCTGGTGAACCCGGATCTGGTGATACTCGGACCACAGGTCCAGTTTGGAGAACACTTGTGCTTCCCCTAACTCGTCCAGTAGTTCATCAATGAGAGGTATTGGGAACTTGTCCTTCACTGTAATCTGATTCAGGGCCCGATAATCTACGCAAAACCGCCAACTACCATCGTTCTTCTTCACTAGGAGTACGGGGGATGAAAACGGACTGATGCTGGTCTGTATATGCCCCTTGTTCAATAGCTCTTTTACTACCTTATCAATTTCCAGCTTTTGGAAATAAGGGTATCTATATGGCCTCACATTGGCTGGTTTGGATTCGGGTAAGAGGGGTATCTGATGGTCATGGATCCGGGGTGGAGGTAACTGGTTCGGTTCCTTGAATATGTCACCAAACTGATCGAGGATCGATCTTAGGCTCTGGTGTTGGGCTTTAGTAGGTTGGTCACAATCCTGATTGTTTAAAATTGGAACTGTGGGCCGAATGCCTAAATGCATAAACAAGGGCTGTCCAGTATCCTTGGAGGCCCGTATTATATAGGCTAAGGTATCACCTCGGAGATTAGGGGGCCGCACCCCTTGCAAATGGCAGGTCTGTCCATTTTGGCAAAAATTCATTGTCATTCTGGCCCAATCACACAGTGCAGGACCTAGGCCATGTAACCAATGGATTCCCAAAATAATATCAGCCCCCGAGAATTCCAATGGGTGGAGATCTACCACGAAATTATGGCCCTGTACGAGGATCCTTTCCTTCTTACATACACCATCACATAACATCTGGTTCCCATTAGCCACATGGATTGAAAAGAGAGGAGTGGGGTGTATAGTCATACCTAGTTGCTTTGCCAAATGACTAGTGATGAAATTCAAAGTAGAGCCACTATCAATCAAAACCATCACAGATCGGCCACCCAATCTTCCTTCTACTCGCATGGACTGAAGAGGGTTGAGGCCCATGAGAGCATGTAGAGAGATCTCGGCTCCAACCGGTTTTGGTTCGCCTGATATCAGCTCACAGTATTCTAGGTGCTCTGGTTCTGTCCCCTCTGGTTCTTCCTCTGTTTGAAGGAGAAATACTCGCTGGACTCGGCACTTATGGTCTGGCCCAAACTTATCATCACAGTTGTAACAGAGGCCCTTCTCGCATCGGGCCTGCATCTCAGGCCACGAGAGGCGCTTGAAAGGCACAGTGGGCCTGGGCAAAATGGGCTTCTGAGGATCCCCAACTTGTTTTTGGGGTTGTTGGTTGACCCGCTGGAGAGCCCTCACATTCGGATAGGATGGTTTGCTAGTCTTGCGCATGCTATCAATCTTCTCTTCTTGCAAGCGAGCCATGCCCACCGCCGCCATGACTGTTGCCGGTCGAAGAACTCTCACTTCTAGGCGGATGTCTTCTTTGAGACCTCCCACAAAACACCCAATCAAGGCCTTCTCCGGCCATCCGTGTACTCTGATTGCCATTCTTTCGAACTCGAGCTGGTAGTCTGCTATTGTCCCCGTCTGTTTTAGTCGAGTGAGGAGTTCGTCATAATCCATGCATGCTGTCGGCCCAAAACGGATGCACAGAGCTTCCGTGAACTCCGCCCAAGCTACCTGAGGATGGGTTTGTCGTTATCACTGAAGCTAGAGAATAGCGTCTCCTTCAAGGTGAATAGAGGCGATGGCGATGCGCTGGTGTGCAGGGGTTTCCTGATACTCGAAGAATCTCTCTGCTCTGAAGATCCAAGGAATGGGATCTCCACCGGAATAGTTGGGAAAATTGATTTTAGTAACCTTTCCGACGGGGTAACCCCCAGTTCTCTGGCTACTGGAAACAGAGGCGTTGGCCCCTGTTTGCTGACTGGTCTTGCCGGACTGTTGTTGGGAGGCGAGGTTAGAGATGACCACCTTGAGATCCCTGAGTTCGTTCAGTACTTGGTGGAACCCAATCTCAAGTTGGTCGACTCTGTCTTCCATGGTAGAGGATCTTGTCTGCGGCATAGCTGGTCTACAACCTTGCTCTGATACCAACTTGGTGAGATACCGCTCACCTCGGAAGCCCCTTCGAGGGTGGCTTAACCTCCTGAAACAGAAAATGGAGAGGAAGAAGAGAAGGGAAGGTAGGAAAAGAGGGATTCGATGAAAGAGAAAACAGGGGATATTCATTCATTCCTTCTTTAAAAGAGTATGGCCTTATATATCTGGCCTACGGGTGAAATCATAGAGGGAATATCCTCTGATTGGCAGAATAACTAACTTATAACAAACTCTGGGAAATATCATGAAGGGAATATCTTCTGTCGACAGAATCACCCTCTCTGTGTGTAACTAATTCTGAGGCTCTGTCGCCTGTTCTTTCTGCTTCCTTGAGTACTGCTGATGGGTAGTGGCCTGCTCCACTCCCTGTGTTGGGTTTGGGGAAGGTATTTGGGTCCCAACAATCTCTCCCATAAACTATTTTAAATGGATTGGTCCCTTGGTATGTGGTGTTATACCAATATTCAGCCCATGGCAGCCAGTAAGCCTACTTTGGGCTTCTCTCCGATGAAACAACGCAAGTTTCAAGGCAACGATTGACCACCTTGGACTGCCCATCTGTCTGGGGGTGGTAGCTGGTGGTGTGAAGCATATTTACTCCTTGAGCAGAAAAATAAGAATCCCAGAATTTGCTCATAAAGAGGGGGTCTCTGTCGGTCAAGATAGAGTTCAGAGTGCTGTGCAATTTGGCTACCTCTTGGACATAAGCTCGAGCCATTGTGGAAGCTGTGTACGGCTGTGGTAGCGCCAAGAAAGGAGCATATTTGCTCAGGCGGTCCACAATCACCAGGATCACCGACTTCCCTGCTAATTTAGGCAACCCGGTAATAAAATCTATGGTAATGTCTTCCCATACTCGTTCTGGAATGGGTAAGGGCTGACGTAGACCTGCAGGAGACTGGATGCTATACTTGTGCTGCTGGCATATGTCACAACAAGCCACATAACTCTAAACCATACGTCTCATTCCCCTCCAGTAGTAATGGCTCACTATCCTCTTGTAGGTTCTGAGTCATGAAATAACTCTTCCTTCTGATACTCTGATTTTCTGGCTACTACCACACGACCTTTATAGAAGAGTGTAGTACCAGTCACAGAATACCCTGGCACTAAAGTGGGATCCTTGCTCCATTGGGATCGGATCTGGCTGAGTTTTGGATCTGATTGTGCCTCCTGCTGGATTAGGTCATACAAGGGGTAATTGGGTTTAGACAGGCCCATCAGCTGGAAATCTTCTACCCTGGATAGTGCATCTGCAACTGCATTTGAAGGCCCAAGGTTATATTCAATATGGAAATCGTAACTCAGAAGTTTGTAGGCCCATTTTTGCTGTTCTGGGCTGAGAATCCTCTGCTCCAATAAATGTTTAATGCTTCGGTGATCGGTTCGCATCGTAAATCTCCTTCCCAGAAGGTACACCCTCCATTTGTGTACTGCTAAGGTAATCGCCATCAACTCTTTCTCATATGTGGACTTGGCTTGGGCCTGGGCTGATAGAGCTCAGCTGAAGAAAGCCAATGGTTGCCCATTCTGCATTAAGGCTGCACCAATCCCCTTCCCTGAAGCATCAGTTTCCACCACAAATTCTTTATTGAAATCTGGAAGAGCCAAGGTGGGAGGCGATGTGACTGCCTTCTTAAGAGATTGGAAGGCCCCTTCTGCTGCCTCGTCCCATGTAAAGGATTGTTTCTTCAACAACTTAGTGAGAGGTGCGGGCAACATACCATAACCGCTGAATGGTAGATGGTGCATTGGTTAAACCAAATGGCATAACCACAAATTCGTAGTGCCTATCCGAGGTCCAAAAAGCCGTCTTATTTATATCTTCTAGGTGGACTCGGATCTGGTGGTACCCGGACTTGAGATCCAGTTTGGAGAAGAAGAGGGCCTGGCCCAACTCGTCAAACAATTCTTCTATCAATGGAATGGGATATCACTCCTTCACAATGATGTTGTTGAGGGCTTGGTAGTCAACACAAAATCTCCATGTCCCGTCCTTTTCTTTACTAGTAAGACAGGTGAGGAGAATGGGCTGTTACTGGGCTGAATGAACCCTTTATCCAGGAATTCTTGGATCTTCTTATCCATTTCTACCCGCTGATAATGTGGGTACTGGTATGGGTGGACACTTGTGGGAGGAGCACCCGGTTGGAGTACAATCCGGTGGTCTAGCTGTCTCGAGGGGGGGAGTGCAGATGGCTCTTGGAATACGTCCTCGTATTCGCTCAGGAGCTGTTGGAGTTGGTTCTGCTGCTCCGGGTTTCGGGTTATAGTATCATCAACAGTCAATGTTGGCCCAAGAGGCATGGGGCCCATACTCATTAGCAAGGGGCTATCCAAGTATTGACAGCTCTTGAGAATGAGGTGGGAGGTTCGGCTGTGGCCGAGATAGGTCTGGTTCCCCTTAATATGCAGGTGAGTCCTTCATGTTGGAACTGCATTGTAAGGTCAGCCCAATTGCACATTACTAGGCCCAATTGTTGAAGCCATTCGACGCCCAGAACTATATCAGCCCCTGAAAATTCAAGGGGGTGCAGGTCTATAGTGAAGAGGTACCCCTGAATTTTAAGCCTAACTGATTTACATTTTCCCTCACATCTGATTTCTTGCCCACTGGCTACGTTAACAGCAAAGGGAACTATGGGTTCCACATCCAACCCGAGTCTCCGGGTCAACCCAGGGGTGATAAAATTTAGAGAACTTTCACTGTCGATTAGGATAGCCACTTTTTGGGCCTGAACCCACCCTTCCTCCCTCATGGTACGTGGGCTCTGACATCCCGATAGAGCTTGCGAAGAAATCACATAATATTCAATTTCTGTAGTTGGGATTGCTTCATTGGTTCCAACTTCCGGTTCCTGTTCACCGTTGGCATCCTCCTCTTCAACCTGCAATAGGTAGAGGTGTGGGGTCTTGCATCGATGCCCTTGGGTAAAATTTTCGTTACAATTGTAACACAACCCTTTTTCTCAACGGGCCTGCATCTCGGTTCAGGATAACTTCTTGTAAGGTACCACCATGGTCCCAGGGTTCTTGGGTGCTGAGGCTTCTGGTTTAGTGCCCGGGGTGGGAAGTAAGGGTCCTGGAGCTGAATCTGCTCGACTGGGTGGGGTTTGTAACAGGGGTCCAACCGCTGGACCAATCAGTCTAGTGGTTTTTCTTAATCGGTTTAGCTTGTCTTCTTGGAGTTTAGGTAACCAGATAGCAGAGATAAGAGTTGAGGGCTGCAATGCTTTTACTTCAATCCTTGTGTCTTCCCGTAAATCCCCGATGAAACAGCCAACCAGAGCCGTTTCCAGCCAACCATGCACATTGGTGGCTACTCTCTCGAACTTAGTCTGATACTCCCGCACACTACCAGTCTGTTTGACGCTTCGGTGAAGTCCATCCAAGTAGTCTGGGGGTGTGTTTTTCAGTACCATTGGTACCACATAATGGCCTCTCCATCGAGGTGGATAGAGGCAATAGGCACTCATTGGTGCGCCGGGGTCTCATGATATTCAAAATACCGTTCAGCCCAATAAATCCAAGGTACCGGATCATCATCTGAGTAAACTGGGAATATGATCTACGTCATCTTGCCTGGGGAGATCCCGCCACGTCTACCCGCGTTGCTACTGGATCCTTCCGCTTCTGGTTCCCTCGCCATGGGTGTGGATAGTCGCTCGAACTGCTCCACCAGTGCCGACAAGGTCTCCATGATGTCCTTCAGTTCTGATGTGGTTCGGTGAACTTCTACTTCAATTTGATCAACACGATCATCTACTGCAGTGGATCTCGTATTAGTCATCAGTGCTAAGCTCTGATACCAGTTGATAAGATCACTTCGATATTCTGAAAACCTGAGCTGGTTCGAGGGAGCTCACCCTCCTGAAAACAGAGTAGAGTAGAGGAGAAGAAGAAGAGAAAGGAAGAAGAGAGGAGAGATGGAGGAGATTAGTAGGGTTTCATTTTTCATGCCTAGAATCGGTGAGGTAATACAATACTTATACTCTCTCTTCAGCCTCTCCTGCACATGGCTCGACTGAGACGGCTAACTAACTGGAGGGACGTGGTCCCCTCATGTAAACAAACCTCAGTGGCGGTTGCACATGGGAGATCAAGTGCTTCTCTCGTGCTTGGCCTGGCTGCTGCATGTCATGGGCCTGGGTCTCCTGTGATGGGCCCAAATGGGTAGTCAAGGGCCTATCACATGCTGAATTACATATAATTTATAGCATGTATACTTTTTAGAGTATACCATAAAACTGTATTTTAGAAGTTTAATTAAATTCAACAAGGTTAATTATTGAGAAATGACAATTAGCTTCAAAACCAGATGTAGGATCATGGTATAAGCATAGCTTGTTAAATGGGGTACCCATATCCATATCCCTGCCTGGAATATTAGGAAATAGAGAATTCTATCTTTGTTTCTGTATCCGTCTCTGTTAGTTTCAGCATCTGGGAATAATAGCTTTTAGCTTGCTATTTCTCTGGATTAATGTTTAAATTTTGTCTTTTTCCTTTAGTATAAAATCTAGTTTTCCCCCAACTTTTTGAGTTGCTTTGATCTTTTTATTGCCTATGGTGCCTTCATTTTCCTGCTTGATTGGTATGGCAGTATGCTATTTTGCTATTTGATTGGGGATACAAAAGTAGGGCTTTGGTGCTTCTTGTGTCACAATTTGTGTGCATCCTTTTGGAAGTTTAGTGTTTTTCTGGGGTGGTTTGTTGCCCCTCCTTTGGTCAGTTACATTGGTGTTTCTCCCTTTCCTGTACATACCTTTCTCTTTCTCCTCTTTCCTTTCTTTGTTACCTTTCTCACTTTTTGTCATCCATACATATTTTTCAAGAATTTGAAGTGTACAGAAACATAGTTTGTTCTTGATAAAGGTAGATTGATACTTCTAGAGTTAAGTAGACGCTTATTAATGACTAAGTTGGTTATTAATTATTATCTACTTATATCGTTTTCTAAAGGATGAATTGGAGCTTCAGGTTGCAAAATTAATAAATGAATAGGTGGAAGTTAGTAAATTGTGTAATACTTGTTACGGAAATCAAATCTGAGAGAACAATCTGCTACTACTTCTTGGTTCTGGGGAGAATCTGAAACATAGTGGATATGAAAAAATTGAAATGGTTACAAATAATGGAGCATGAAATTCCAGGCTGACATTGGGGCTAAGTCTCTTGATTGAATTTTCCATGGTTAATTGGGATTTTTGGAATATTATAGGACGTGATATTTGCAATACAAGAATCATGTTCCTATTTTGTTAAGTGGTTAGATTTACTGGGAATATTGGAGACTAAGGTCAAAATGGAAATGTGGATTAGGTGAAGATTAGTTTATGATTGGGAATTGGACTGTAGTCAAATTTGTTAGTAACTGCAGAGTTGGTTGTAGGTATAGCTTTGTTAATGTTTTTTCATCACTAACAGATCAAGCATCTGTATATGGATAAGGTTTGTTGTTAACATTAGCAAAGCTGAGCGAACATTTGCTTAGCAACCCTTTTTGTTTGCATTCAACAAGCTACCCATGTAGGGGGGAAACCACCTATCAATTTTCAAGAATGTTTGCTCTGGTTGCTGATTTATGTATAGATGACTTTGGGTTTTGACTTTTGAGGAGATTTGTATGGGGTGACAGGACAACTTGTGAATGGGTGGTGGGTGAATCCTAGAAGTGTGACAACAAACCATTGCAGAGACATGGAGCAAGTGCATAATTTGTTTTTCAGGATCAAAGCTTTGCATTGTAGAACATATTATAAATAGGTAGTGGATGGATCATTGAAGTGGAATAAACCTCTCTAACAACAATATGGAGCAAGTGAAGAGTTTTTCTTTAGAATATGAAACCTTTCATGAGACTATGGTACAAATAATTGGTGGTGGATAGATTTTTAAGCATGGCAATCTTTTCAAACAACATAGAGCATGTCAAGAGAGAAATTTTTTAAGATCTTTCGCTGTCTACATTAAAATCTCATTTTGAAGAAGGGGTGGAATTAAAAGCAGAGGACTGTTGTCGTCTATGATTACTGATAACTCAAATAGGTTCTTTCAGAGCTGAGGATGAAAAGCCTCAGAATATCCACTCACTTGAAACTCACTGCTTACATTGTCACTTGCCAGTTCTTCTGAAGTCTGAAAAATTTCCATATCCTCTGTTTTCAATTGGATTGTTTAAGATAAAGCAATCTTGAAAGTGGATTGATAGAATTGGGTCATAAAGCACTTAATGGGAGCCATTTGTTTTTTCTTCTTTGATGCAGTGGCAAGGCATTGCTGGTGGAGTATGTGAGGAGCAGCAAAGGCAGTGAATACAATCTGGGTCTGGAGAAGAGGGTGCTGAAACAGGGGTTGAAGGTGTAGGGTTGGGACAAGTCTCAATAACTGATGGGTCTGGAGAAGATCCTTCCATGGAAGTTGCAGCCAACAAGGTTGTTGTGGTTGATGTGTTGAACAAGGTAGACAACAATGGGGTGATCGTGGGGGAGGGCAGCAATAAAGATAATAATTTGGAGTGTACAGAAAAGTGAAAGGTATTACAGGCTCAAATGAGAGAGAAATTTGGGGGAAGGGGGTAGGGAGGTGACAGTGAAGAAACAAGATGATGATAACTTTGTGGTTGACTATGAAGTTCTGGAGCAGGAAGATCTAAGTGCAGATAAGGGCAAAAGTGAAGACATTTCTTCAAACACTCCTGCAGTGGTGATAAGTCTGACAAAGGATTGTGATGTGGGTGTACATGGGGAGGATTAAACATAAGGTGTTGAATATGATAGTCAGTATAAAGGGAAGTCTGGCTATAATATTGAAATTAGTAAATTGTGTGTTGATTTGGGTTGGGGGGGTGATTTTCAGAATGCTGCTTTAGAACCTGCTGTTAAGGGCCCGCGAATAGGATCTCGTCACAGGTCGGTTAACAGGGAAAGCTTATTTTTTCCCTTGTTTCTCCCTTTTCTCGAGGAACCTATCTTTAGCGCCTTTATGGTGATTTGTTAAAGAGATCACCAACTCTCCTCTGCTCTTTCTTGACTGGAATTATCGATAGTTTTGTTGAATAAAATCTGCTCCTTTAAATAGGAATTACAAGAGTCCTTCTTAAGGAAACTTTCTAAAAAATATTAAGAAACTTTCTAAAAGACATAGGAAATAATAATGCTACTGCCTATTTAATAGGAACATTGAATTTTGCTAAGAGATAAGATAAGAGCACTGGATCTAGCTAAGAGATAAGATAAGATAAGAACACTAAATCTAATGCCCATTACTTCTACTGTCTGCGGCTGTATTCCTTTCCAACAAAAACATCCACAATATTACTCCCCTCTTGGACTAAGCGCTTGTCCTCAAGCTCGAATTCAGGATAGGTGTCTTGAAACACAGTCAAAGGAATCCAGGTAGCTTCAGCTAATGGTAAGCTGACTCATTCCACCAGAACTTCAACAACACCTCGATTCATTCTGGAACGAACAATAGACCGAGGTTGGGGAATGATTTTGCCCTCCTAGATTGGGCTCCAATGAAGAGGGTTCATCCTCATCTTCCTCTTGTGCCCTGCTGAGTAAAGTTCATCACAATTAAAACACTATCCCCTCGCCCTGCGCTCTGCCATCTCAACCCTGGACAAGCGCTTAATAGGGGGTGCAAGAACGTTGCTTCCCACACTGGATGTCGATATGGAATTGTTGATCATCTATGGTTTTTGTTCTTGGCTGGCTGCTGAAGATGGAACCATTCCGAGTGGTTTCGGGGCTGCTCATGTTGTTTGAGTTCACCCTATACTGATACTTACGCGGTTGAGTTGCAATTTGCGTTCAAAAGCGCGAGCCAAATTCATAGCAATAACCAGATTGGGGGGATTTTGCATCTCCACATCCACCCTCAAAGTTTCTGCTAACCCCGCGGTGAACATGTCAACCTGTTGGTTTGGTTGTACCGAAGATGCTCTTGCAAAGAGGGTTTGAAACTGTCGCTGATACTCAGCCACGGTTCCAGTCTGTTTGAGGTTGATTAGTTCGCCTAATGGATTGCTTGTTAATGGGGGCCCAAATCTGAGAAGGCAATAGGATTTGAATTGGGTCCAACTGAGCCCGGGTTCCTCCTGCTCCAATTCCTAAAACCAGAGCTGCGCCTCCTCAATCATGTGGAATGCGGATAAGCCTACCTTGTCCCTGTCCTCTGTCCGTTGGTTGCGGAAGAACTGCTCACATCTGTACAACCATCCCAAAGGATCTCCAACTCCATTATAGGAAGGAAATTCCAGCTTGCTGTATTTGGGATTGATCGCGGTTCCCTGGGCAATGACCTGCTGCTCGTCGGACGATTCTGCCATGTCTGGTCGGCGACCGTCTATGGTTGCAGCCCTTTCTGAACTCTTTTCCTTGCTGTTTTCCATGAGTTTGTGTTCTAGATTATGAACCCTAGTCTTCAATTGCTCAAAGTCACCCATGACGTCTTGCTCTGATACCAAATTGTTAAGGGCCTGCGAATAGGATCTCGTCATAGGTCGGTTAACGGGGAGAACTTCTTGTTTTCCCTTGTTTCTCCCTTTTCTCGAGGAACCTATCTTTAGTGCCTTTATGGTGATTTGTTAAAGAGATCACCAACTCTCCTCTGCTCTTTCTTGACTGAAATTATCGATAGTTTTATTGAATAACATCTGCTCCTTTAAATAGGAATTACAAGAGTCCTTCGTAAGGAAACTTTCTAAAAAATATTAAGAAACTTTCTAAAAGACATAGGAAATAATACTGCCTAATTAATAGGAACACTGAATTTAGCTAAGAGATAAGATAGGAACAATGAATCTAGCTAAGAGATAAGATAGGAACACTGAATCTAACGCCCATTACTGCGGCTGTATTCCTTTCCAACAAAAGCATCCACAATACCTGCTTATATTGGTTTAGAGGATTCATACATTATTGAAGTTAATTTGGGCCAGGGGGGTACTAATGGTTGCATGAAAAATGAATCACGGAACAGAAACATCAGAACCTGATTCATCATCATCATTATCATCTAAGCCTTGTTATTTCCAGGCTCAAAGGTGGTTTTTGTGGTGTTGGGCAGTGGAAAAAGGTCAAAAGGATTTGAAGAAGAAGATTATGAATATTCTGCATAAAAAAGTAAAGTAGCAAAATAAGTAAAGCTGAATTCTTCTATTGATTTGCAAGGTGCCAACTGGTCTGGTTGGTAAGGTCTCCTGCTGGTTGTGGCGGAGACTTGGGATTGAATCCTGCCAGCACCTGGGTTGGGGGGGGTTATTGGTTGGGGGATGGGCTACCCCCTGTTGTGTGTAGCCCGTGGAGCAAAAAAAGAATTCCTCTATTGATACTCCACTGTAAGGGAAGTAGCAGATTTTGTTAAGCGTAGATGAATACAGAAAGCATGACTTAGTTGAAGGGGAAAGACTTAGAAGTGATCAAGACAAGATTTCAAGGACCTCTTATCATTCAACATAAGATTTAATGGACAAGATGCAAGGGATACATGGTCCATCAATGGAAATGCTTTGAAGAAGAGAAAGGAGTCAAGAATATCACCAGTCAATTATGAAAAGGAATGTTGGGAAAATGAGGTTGGAGAATGTTCAGAAGTTGAGGAGAAACTAGAGCAAGATGAAGAGGGGGGGGGGCAATTTATAATGTATATATAATAGATAAGAAGGAAGACTTAAGAAAGGTGTTGGAAAAAGAAAGTTGAGGTGGGTTTGAAGCTGGGTTTGTTCTTTTTAGTGGTGAGGAGTCTTCTAGAAAAGTGTTTATGGAATTACAGGAGAAAGGAAAAATTTAATGTTCTTAAATTCTATTTAGATAGTTCTAAAAATGTAGCTAGAGATGAGTTTGGATGAGCAATTATTTGGAGAGACTATAGAGTGTAGAATTGTTGGTTGGTTGATTTGGATGGATGAGAAGAGGGGATATGTTAAAGGGAAAAAAGAGATGAGAAAGGGTGATCTTTTGTTCAAAAAGATGATTCATAAGATTAGAAGATTTTTGGATTTCTGGCAGGCATAGAAACTACTGAAGTGGTAAGGTAGGAACCAGGAAGTAGGGGAAGAATCTATGAGCTTGAGAGGAGCGTCGGAGCATCATGGTCTGATTGTTGTTTCTTGGTTTAATTGGATGTTGAGTAGTTTTTTGAAGGCAAATACTCAGTTTTCTTCTTTTTTGTGGTCATTTTGTTTAATTTGTGCTTAAGGGTGCGCATTGGTTTAATTGTGTTCACGTCTTTTGTTTGGCGATTTCTTATCACCACTTCTTGCATTATCCTTTTTATATTTTAATAAATTCTATTTTACTACAAAAAAAAGATGTAACAATCTTGAGATGGATGCACTGTAAAAGATTAAGATGTTGATCTTGAAGAAGGTGTGAAAAGAAGCAAAATAAATAAATAAATGATAAAAGAGTAAGGTTCTAGGAAGGAATTTGCAGGAGGTTTATGTGGAATTGTGGATGGAAATAAGTTGTTTAATCAGTCATTTTTAGGATAAAAGAGAATAAGTATGAAAATACAAGCATTGCTTTGAATTTTCTTTGTGAGAGTTTATATGAACATGTATAGACTTGCCTTTTAGGGAAGATCACCAAAAAGTAAGATTAGATGAAAGTCTCAAGTTAGTTTTCAATGATTGGTTGTGGGCTGATCTAAACCATAGACAATGAGATGTTCATCCTGGAGGTCATGAATATATTCTCTCCAAGCACATGGAAATCCTGCACTGCCTACGCTAGAGGAAAACCATCCAGACAAATAATGCATGTCCTCCCTATTTCCACCCGCGTTAGTACAAAGGAAGCTGGTAATCTTTTGACAATAAAGAGATACAGTGTAGGCGCATTGGATAACTCTAGCTTAAGTTGACCAATTGCTTTATCTCCTACTTGAACTTAATGATTTTATAATCGACTGTACTAATGGTTTTGATTTCCATTATACCAGGTATCTCTCTAAGCATGGACCAGGTAATCTCTCTCTCTCTCTCCCTCTCTCTCTCTCTCTATATATATATATATATATATATATTTGAATGACCTTTTCTTTTGCATTCTGCAGTGGAAAATTCTTCGGCATCATGTAGATGAAATTGACGACGCAGTTGCTGAAAATTCTTGAAACAGTTGGAGAAGGTATGGTTATACCCAAGGAAATGGGAAGAATGTAGCTTAAAGACATGGGTATGAAAGTTATGTGGATAATTTGTAATTACATAGCAAGTGAATGTGTTCCAAGTAATTGTACTCGCTAACTGGATCAAGCTGCTTTTGTGTAATGTAGTTGTCTTGCGGGGCAACTAAGGACTTGCTTTTATGTCTAAGAAATCAAGCTGCTCGTCAGTTAGGGGCTTGATTTTAGATGCATCACTATTGATTGCTGTATTATTCCCTAAGAAATTGATTGAGAAATGTGCTAAACAGATCGAATGGTTACTAATGAAACCACATGCTTTCATGGATATCTGTATATAGAATTAAGAGCCCATTATCTGATAGGTTTAACTGTTTAAGAGAATAAGGGCTATCATCTTGCTTGGGTTTTGATGTTTGTGTTATTTCAACTTAAGCCCTCTTTTGCCCAGTCAGCAAAAACGCTTTGATAGTTTGCCAACAAGCCTTTATGAATTATGATTCGTCTTGAATTCTCCATTCTTGTCTACAAGAGACAGTCTGTTCATCACTACTAACTGATGCAAGGAACAATTAATTGACTGCCCAGAGGATGGACTTAGGCTGCGTTTGGGAATGCTTCTCTGAAGGGCTTTTTTGTGCTTGTTGCATTGCAAAAGCTAAAAGCCAATCAAAAGAAGCGGGAAAAAAACTCCATTTGGCTTAAGCTGGGGACCCGAATTCAGAACTTATAGTTTACATTGTTATTCATGATCTGTCCATTGGCCGGGTAGCCCAATGGGCTTGCTCAGTCCGGCCCGTTTTAAGGCATTTGATCTTATGGGTTGTAAGTGCTAGGCCTAATTATTTTTTGGGTTAGGCTTGACTTTTTAAATTAGTTTGGACTGAATTCGGGCCTAACCCGAAAATAACTTTGTTGTATGTGATGTTTTTTTTAAGGTGCATAATTGTATCTTCGGCAGCAACATTTTTTATGTATAAAATGGAAGGTTCAACGTAAGGTGTATCAGAAAGGTAATTTTAAGAGACATTGAGATATATTTTGGAAATGTATAGATACAGAAGAAAAATGAAGATACGTATGGATATGTTAGAAAATCCAAAACAAATCATTAAAAAATATTAATAACAATAAAAATGAGTTTTGTGATTATAAGTTTTATAATTAATTTATTTAAACATAAAAATAAGGTTCCAAATATTAATACACTTGATATGCTAGTAGGGACGTATCTGGTAGTATTGTTACCTTTTTTTATTTTTTTTTCAAAACCAGTTCAGGGGGGTCAGTTTAAAGCTCCTTTACCCCCTGAACCGGTTAGAACTCCGATACACCCATTGTAGGGGTGTATTGGGTGCTCCCAAAATGATACATACTGGCCAATATGTGTTGATATTTTGAACATTGCATAAAAATCATACTTTATTGATTTATATAAAGTATCGAGACATAATTAATAACCATTAAAAAATAATAGAACTAAAATGTATGTGTGTATATATATACTAATATTTATTATATATATTTAGAGAGAGAGATATTTAGATAATATTTATTATGTATATAAGTTAATATATATATATATATATATATATATATATATATATATATATATATATATATATATATATATATACATATACCTTGTTTTTTAATAAATAAATATAATTGATATTAATCTTATTATTATATAAACTTTAATAATCAAATTTTAGCATTTGTTGGAAAACATCTACCAAGACAAGAAAGATATAGCCGTATTTGGCAAGTCTTTCCGTGCGGGCTTCGGGTTGTTTAGAAGCCCAGAAGCCTAAATTTTGGGCTTTTTCTATTTGGCAATGGAAAAATCTATTAGAAAAAAGCTCAAGCCCATTAAAAATGTCAACAACCCGAATTTGTGCTTTTTTAGGAAGCTTCCAATGAAGCTTATACAATCTTTTAGCATCATGTTTTCTTCGAACATGTGGCATAATGCACACGCTTGGAAGAAAACGTGTTATCTTTTTACAAAAAAATATTTGAATGTATAAGTGGGACCTACCAATGGTATGTGGGCACCACCTTGAAAAATGTGTGTGGGCCTCACATAGATATCCACGCATGGACTCCACATAAATGCCCATCAATGGTATATTGGGCCCACCTTGTAAAATGTATATAGACCCCACATACATGTCTACCAATGGTGTATGGGCCCACCTTGTTAAATGTATGTGGGCTTACATGTCCACACATGGACCCCACATGCATGTCCACCAATGGAATGTTGGACCCACCTTGTAAAATATATGTGGGCCCCACATACATGTCCACCGATGGTTTGTGAGGTCTACCTTAGTAAATGTATGTGGATCCCACGTGTTAAATAAAATGTTTATTGGCCTATACACAAGACACAAGACATTCATATATACGTAACACACACTTTTATCACATTATGAGATCTATGAAAAATATTTCAACCAAATAGTCTTTGGTATTTCAAGATCTATTTACAAAACTTCACCATCTTTTAAGTATTAGATGTTATAACAGATGTTTTAGAAAAAGACTTGCCAAACAATCACTTCTTTAAGCATAAAAAAGTAGGGTGGTATGGTAAATAATTAATATTGTAATAGTGGTTAATCAATTGTTGTCATGATCAAATGACTAGGGTTCTCGAAGACGGTCCTTTATAAAAAGAAGACGTGCACGATCGCATGCTTTACTTTCGTCGAAGAAAACAAAACACCTTTTCCGATCGATGGAAACTGCAAAGCTGTTGGTGCATACTGAAATTGGAAAGAGAAGCTTATCAAATAAATTTGGTCAAAAAGTAACATTTGTTTCTTTTCCACCTATTACATAAGCAACTAAAAGTTCTGTTCCTTAATTGGGTCTTTTGATTTTGGCTGATCAAAGCAATCAGACAGAAAGAAGGAAACGACAAATGAGGAACAAGAGAAGTGGGAGAAAATTTCATACAACGAGTGGCTTCTCTAAAGTTATATTTGGTTTGTATGAAAACGTTTACAAACCTTGTACTGGTTTTTCTGTCTTTCTCTTCCTTTCCTTACCTCCTTCAAACCACAAATATAGCCTAAAGGTGATTGTTTAGCATTCAACTTGAACCAGGCTTGTTCTCTACCTAGGCCAGGAGTTCAGTTCTATGGGAAAATGGGGCCATGAGGAACAAGTTTAGGTCTCTGTCCATTGAACCTGAAATAGGGCAACGTAAAGCCCAGTATTTGTCATATTTATTGTTTTGCAAAAAAGAAATTTTGGAGGAAAAAATGAAAAAATATGGCAGGGTTGAAGGTCCTGTTCCTGACCCAATAAAAAATAACAATTATTAAATTTTAATCCCTTAAATCATTTCTTACTATTTAAACCCGTGTCTTTTATTGATTGTGTATGTATTTTTGGTTTCAAACTGAAACCAAAAACATAAACATGTTTTTAGAGAACTTAAGTTAAAAAACATGACTTGTTTTTAGAAACAAAATCATCTTCATCTTGTTTTCACTTTTTAATACAAAAACAATATTAAAATACTTATTCGTTGTGACAATTATAAAACAAATGAAAATTGATGGAGCGCAATCCGGCCGGTCTTAGCTGTCAACGATTTCGCCTCTGATTGGAGCGATGGGGAGCCTAAAATAGAGAAGATGAGGAAACTCTGGGGGGAACCCGATGAGATAACTTCGAAGCTCAAATTAGTATTCTCTCAAAGGCAAAGTAAAGACCAGATGGTGCAAAGTTCACATACCTTGTTGTTGGGGGTAGGAGGCCTTTTATAACCACTTCGCGTACTCACTTCGAGGCCTCTGTCAGGTCGGGTATGATTACCTCTGTTTTTGCCAGTTCGGGTGTCGTCCTTTCTACCGGGACAGAACCGCCACTGCTCCTTGTCGGAGCCGTCTCTATAACTGGAGATGGCGGTGTCAGGTGGCGGTGGCAGGTGGCCGTTTGAAGTGTGGCCGTCAAGTGTCAGATCCCAAGTCAGTCAGTTGCGCCTCCCCTCGGTATGAACTTCCTCGGTGTTAGGCATGGTACGGTTTGTTCAATTTGGCATCCTGGAGGTGAAGTGCTAGAGCGGTGAGCGAGGTGAAGTCTTGAGTTCGGAGGTATGTCTTGTATTGCCATAGTGCAGGCTAGTTCGGTGAGGTGAGTCCCGAACTGCTATAAGGCAGGCCAGTTCGGTGAGGTGTGTCCCGAACTGCTATAAGGCAGGCCAGTTTGGTGAGGTGTGTCTCGAACTGCTATAAGGCAGGCCAGTTTGGGTTACTGTCCTTTGAGTGGCTTGGGGCCTAAGGGAGAGTTCGGGTTCCTATAGGGAGCTCGGATTGCTGGTAGGGGAATTCGGTCCGCTGGTTCCTCCCCTTGGTGCTCGCGCCTTAGGTGTGCTTTTGTGCCGAGCTGTTGCCTTTGCCACATGTTGCGTGACTATGAGGTCAGGCTAAATCTTCCTTCATCAAAAACAAAAACATTCATTAATTTTTGGTGTGTTTTTGAGGAAGGTTATTTTTTTTTACTTCATAAATTTATACAAATTGAGCAAGCCAACATATGTTTCTGATGTGGCCCATCCGCATGGTCCATTCTTGAGCTTCCAGTCCCCTAATAGAATGCCCAAGGAGCTCTCCAATTACTTGGACTCGTCTAGCAATTGACCCAACCAACCAGTTTGCTGGACACCTCTAGCATGCTTTGATCTTGATTAGGGCTGCAAGTCAAACCAGGTTAGGTTCGGTTGAGGCCAACCCTATTCCAACTCTAGCCCAACTCCAAGTTCTAAACTCCAAAACCTAACCCTAACCCAACCCGACGTTCAACCTTGATCTACCTAACCCTAACCCTAACTAAATTCCTTCAACCCTAACCCAACCCAACCCAATTTGAAACCAACTTCAGGTTGGGACCAACCCAACCTTCTTCCCATCCCTTAAAATCTCATAAAACTATTTGATCTCAATTTTTTTTATCAATAACAGAAATATTTATTGAATTCAATTAAGAATAAGTTATAAAAAAGAAGAGATGGGTAAACTATCTTAACTCCCCCAAAACAAAGAAAAGAAAAAGTATTCACCCCTTGTTTAGCCAGTACATCAACAAAGGAATTTGCAGTTCTTTTCACCCAGTTGTACTTTATCTCAAAATCCCTTGCCAACTAGTTGAACTTTAAATAATCTTATCTTCCTTTAACTAATTTACCACTACCTCCAAATCACCTTTAATAATTAGTCTCCTAATATTCAGTTCTCTTGTCCTTTGCATCCCTTCCAAGGCTGCTAAAATCTCAACACTAAGAGAGTCATCCTCACCAATCGGGCTAAAGAAAAGGGCTAATGCACTCCCTTCCTCATTTCTGAAAATTCTCCCAATACCTGATAGCCCTGGATTCCCAATACTCAAATCCTAACTCAATTTTCGATATATATATATATATATATATATATATATATATATTTGTTTGTTGATGTTTTTATTGATTCTTTTAATATACAATTCAGAAAAAATAAGTATTTGAAATGACTATAGTTTATTATAAGTTTTGACTTATGATAGATCTTTTATGGGTGATAAACATTACAGAGGAGGTGAAAAATAAAATATTCCAAAAACATAAAATATGTAATTAAGATTTTAGTCTTTTCATTTGGGATTAAGTGAAATTATCAAGGATTGTAACTCCATAATGAACACAACACCTCCTCTAACAGATAAGGAATCCCTAAAAAATGTACACACAATTAGTTTTATCCTTACTCTCACTTCATCCTTTGCTTTCCTTTCCGATCAACCTTCTTGGTTCGACCTAACAACCTCATATTCACATACTGACTTAAGCATCAGAGAGTTCTTCATCTAAACCATATCTTGGGGCCCTTTCTATCTCTGGTAGGTGTTTTTGGAAGCAACTTGGTTCACCCAATGTCCTTTGCTCGTCGGATTTCTATTTCACCTATTGCCTTTTATCTGTTGCCCAGTTTAGTACTGCAACAATTTCAAATGCATTCAAGCATTATCTGCGTTATAACTTTTGTGGATTATGGAGTTATAAAATATCAGTAAGCTTATAACATTTCTTAACTATTTTATTGAATGGAAATGTGTACTCACCCAAATCCCAGCTCCGAGAGAGAAGAGAGTTTTGACTACTTCTTGAGAGAGAGATGTTTGACAATGACCGCCACTCATATAAAAATATTTTTTGTAACAAAAAAATGTTTTGAGATGCCTTGTAAAAAAAAAGAAAAAGAATTGAATTGATGGAAAAATAGAAAACATTGTTTTGATGTGTGAATTGCCCACCTTACTACATTATTGGATCAATATTACCTCTCTGTATGACAAAACAAGTCAAAGCATTGATAAGGAATTCTTAGTACCCTAATACCCATCGTATGCTGGGCCTGCTGGCTAGGAGTAGCGCTGTAATTTGGGTTGACTTGGGTTGAGAATTTGTTAAGCTTTCAATGGGCCTAAATCTAGCCCGAATTTTGTATTAAAAACAGGGAAAATGCTAAAACTTCCACTCAAATTTTTAATCACTGCTGAAATCTTTTCTGTACTTTCCAACATAGTTGCAAATAAACCCCTCTGATAGAATTCTCTAACAAGAGGCATGAAAATGTTAAAAATATCCATGTAGTTACTATTGAGGCAGGTTTCTATAGAAAAAAAAAGCACAATACAAATTTTAGATTTGGTTTGAAAGGAGTACAAACACAAATACGTAGAGTGCAAATCCTTATATTTTGTATTGTTTTGTATATATTTGTATTGTACGTATTTGTATTTGTACCCATTCCAAAATGGAGCCTTATGAACAGAAAAAATAAAGAGGGTTTAAAGTTGCATTTTTACCTTTGAGATATTGACATGAAAGACAAATTTGAAAAAATAAATTAATTTGAGAAAAAGAGATTGAAAGGTTTTGGGGTAGCAATTGGTAATTTGATATTGATATGAAGAATTTGAAAACTAACATTTTGCTCAAAATAACTGTATAGGTATTTTGAATATTCTCATGTCTCCTTATTAACATATTTTAATAGAAGGGGTCTATTGAAACCATGCCAAAAAGTTCATAGGAAGTGATTGGGGAGGTTTTTAAGCAACAATCAGAACACTCAGGAGATGTTTCAATAATTTACCCTAAAAAAGTTCCTAACCCAAACTCAATATAGTTGAAAATTGAAATTCTACTTGTAGCGTTTAGCTAAGAGGCCCCAGTGGAGGATATGGGTGTTGTGTAGATTCCAATGGTGCAGGACTATTCCCAGTTATGTTGATCATGGGCCTGAATGGACTTAGCTCCGATATACATGCACTAATGTTATGGCCCAGGTTCCAGGCCTATGATTTTAAATGCATTATGTTAGGAATGTATTAATGCATAAATTTGGTTTGATGAACAAGAGAGAGAGAGAGCATTGTTTGAATGTCTAAACTTTGTAACCACTTCCTATCCTTTAATGGAATGAACCACCCGTCTTACATCTTACTACACGATTGGATGAAAAACGCCTGAACAAGGAGTTTTTAATACCCCATTACACATCGTATCATCACTTTTCTGGGTCTCTAGTAGGGTCTAATTTGAGTTGGATTTGGCTGGGGATAAATTTTCAATGGGGTGCGGGGGGGCTGCCCCGTGTTGTGTAATATCCCAATTGCCTGACTTGCAACCCTAGCTGCTAGGAGTGTCAACGGTATTAGAAAATCTGATTTGAAATTCGATATTTGATATAACTGAATCAAATTCGGATAATTCGAATATTTAATCAATCGAATTTGGATATGATCTTATTCGATTTCATAAATATTTAGATTCGATTTATTATTTAATTCTTATATATTAATATATACAATATTTTATATAATTTATATATATAATAATTAAGTTATATAAATAATTTATATATTTATATACTTTAAATCAATAAAATATTTATTTTATATATTTATTAATTATTTAAGGTAATTAATTAATTGAATTTGAATCGAATCAAATATTCGAATATTTAATCAGATTCGAATTTGGATATTAATTTTCAATATCCATCGGATATCGAGTTAAATTCAAATATTGGATTTTCTAATCGGATTCAAATTCGGATATTGTCTGATCCGATTCGAATTTGATCCATTTACACCCCTACTAGCTGGGAGTATGAGTGATCATGGGTAGGGCCGGGCCCAGATTGGGTTTTGCACTAATGATAAGTGCTTTAACCTTGGCCCAGGCCTAGTTTGCAAACCCGAGTAAGGCCTATGGGCTTTGTAGGCTTACAAAATCCAATAATAAAAATTTAATTATTTAAATTTTTTATTTTAAATTAAATTTAATAAAATGTAATACATGTAAAAAATATGGCATAAGCAAGGGTAAATTGCGCTTGACTAAGCTTTGGGCCTATGCACAAAAAAACGCATAGGCCTCATTTGGCTTGACTTGTCCTTTTACAGGTGAAGGCAAGGCCTCCATTTCCATTCTTGAGTAATGTGGGATTTGGAACAACACTAAATAATGAATGCTACCATTGAGACCTGTTCGCTTTTCGGTAAGTTACTTATCCGGGTAAATGCAATTACTGGGTAAGTGTATTTACCCATGTTCTTTTATTTCTCTGGTAAATAATGTAATGACCATTTTAGTCATAAAAATCTATTATAAAAGGGGCATTTTTGTCCCGTTCAAGTGTTAGCAACTTTCTTCACAGGTGGAAAATTTATTTACCCACCTAGGTGATGAGTATCACTTACATACCCAAGAAAAACTTTCCCTGGTCCCCACATTAATCTGAAAAATGAACATGTAATTCTTGGTCAAGAATCAAAATCCCATCGCTTCATCTATATAAGTAGTCATTAATATTTATTTGTATATTAAAACTTAACATTTTTATATGTTATATAAAATAATAAACATTTCATAAACAATAAAATATATTTATATATATATATATATATGTATAACATATATATTATAATGTTATAATATATATTATATTATATTACGGGCTGGGCTAAGAATGATCACCCCTAACGGGGAGGGCCCCATTATCATTTTTACTTTTTTAGCCCCAATTTGGGAGAGCTCATCCTAATAAATGTTTATGAGTGTTTGGTGAAAAGAACTTCCCCCAAATGGGGCTAGTATAAGTATTTGAAAATTATGTGGCAGACCAAGATTGAAGATTGGCCAGAAACGCGATAAGCACTTAATGAAAAAGCCCTTAAAAATAAGCCAAAAATTTTGGCTTCTTCAAGACGGACTTAGTTTTTGGAATAGGCACTTATTCGGGTTTTTTCCCCAAACGCATACAAAGTGCTTATTGATGTGGTTTTGGCCTCAAATAAGTGCTTAAAAATAAGTACTTTCAAAATAGGGGCTAAAGCCACAGTACTGAATTTACCCTAAATCTATGCTTGGTTAAGGCTGAAACAAAGGTTCAAAGTAATGGGGGATAGTCATAACCCCTCAACATGGGTGAAGGTGAATTTAATATCATGTTATATAAATCATATAATTTCTACATTGCAAAATTTGTTTTTTGTTTTACAAATCATTATTTTGATGGTTCCAAAAATATGTATTGATTTTTTTTTTTTTTTAAAACAAAGCCAACAAAAAGAGAATTGGAGAACATGTTTTTTGTTTTTTTGGTGATGTGTCAATTTTAAAAATTATTATAAACAAAAACATTCATGTTGTAGTTTTTATGGTTTTAAAAACAAAACTTATTTTTAGAAACAAAATAATATTGTCTTCACTTCTGAAAACAAAAACAAATTTAAAGAAATTATTTGCTAACTTGGAAATTTTGAAAATAAATGAAAAAATATTCACAATTTAGACCGGCTTCGGTTGATCGTTTGTTATAATTTGTAGGGATCTGATCCAAAGGCCCGAACACAAAACAGTGTAAAATGCTAACTCGGGCCAATCCAAGGCACACCCTTGTCAACACCCTCTTATTTTTTATTTTTTATTTTTTTATTTTTGCGTTTAGGCACACCCTTATCAACACCCTCTTAATTCTTTTGTTGTGTTTTGAGAAAGATTATATTTTTTAGTTTCTAAAATCATAAAATTGAACGAGTCAGCAGCATCTTTTAAATGCATTCAATCTGTATATAGAAATTGTATGGACCTTGGACTTATAAATACCAGCCATGTTATGAGGTTTTTTAGGGTCCGTTTGGTTTGTAGTCGAAATCAGACTTTGAACTAAAATTCTTTGGAATAAGAATCAGAATAATTCATTCTCATATTCTGTTCAATTCAGATAGGAATAAGAATGGAAATTGGAATCAATAAAAATGAGATTTTATTCTCAAGGGAGAGTAAGGAATAGTCATTCTCTCAAATGAGAAAATGCTATTCCAACAGAAATGGGAATGAGATTCCGATTCTGCCCAACCAAATAGTTAGAATCAAAATAAATTCCATTCCAATTCCGATTTCAAACCTCTATTCTTACAAATCAAACGGGGCCTTAATCATTTTTTTAAATGGAATGGTCGTGATGCAACAAAATGCATCACTCATTTAATAAAAAGAATGCTAGCACGCTTATAGGAAAACAAAATGCTACCACCCAAATCCCAGTTCCAGTTGAGAGAGAAGAGTTTTGACTAATTCTTGTAAAAGAATGTTTGAAAATGACCGCCACTCATTTAATTTTTGTTAACAAAAAATGTTTGAGAATGACAACCACTGATTTAATTCCGGTAGAAAAAAAAAAAAAAAAAAAGAACTCCGTTTGATGGAAAACATAGAAAACATTATTTTTATGCCCAAAACTCTATAACTACATTTTATGGAATGAATTTCCCATATCATTACATGATTTGGATCAAAATAACTTCTCTCAGACAAATCAAAACCTAGACAAGGAATTCTTAGGCCATGTTTGGGAATGTTTATGTTAAAAATAAGTACTTATTAAATAAGTGTTTAAAATCAAATGCTTATTTGAATAAGCGCTTATTTTATATTAGGCATTTGATGGTTTTTTTCTCCAATAAGCATTTAAATAAGTAATTGTGACTCTTTTACCCTTTATCTTCTTTCAAATTTTCAAAACCCAATCCAAAGTAAATGAATAAAATTACTTTGATAGAAGTGTTTTTAAAGTAATTTTATAAAAAAACACTTTTACAAAAGTATTTTCATAAAAATTCTTTTATAAAGTGATTTTACAAAAAATAATTTTGCAAAAATGATTTTATAAATGTACTTTTATAAAAATGTTTTCGTAAAAGTATTTTTATAAAAGTACTTTCATAAAAGTGCTTCCATAAAAATACTTTATTTTTATAAAAGTATTTTCCTAAAAGTGCTTTTGAAAAAAAAAACTTTACTTTCATAAGAGTACTATTCATAAAATTACTTTTATAAAAGTGCCTTTGTAAAAGTGCTTTTATAAAACATATAATTGATATTCTAAAAATTTACTGGGGACAATTATGGGTGAAATTTTTGAATAAGTTCTTAGTGTATGAGCACTTAAAAAAAGCTAAAAATTTGGACATAAAAAATAAGTTAAAATAAGCATTTATTTATGGCTTATTTCTTAAATACCAATAAGTGCTTAATGACACAAATAAACACTTATTTCAAATAAATACATATTTGAAATAAGTACACTTATTTCAAATAAGTACCCCAAATACTTATTTTCACTTTTCTGGGGTGCTAGCTAAAGTAAGGGTGTAATTCGGGTTGGATTGGATTGGGTTAAGAATAGGGGCGGAGCGAGAGGGATCCAGGGGAGCCATGGTCCCCCTATGGTTTAGAAAATCCCCACTGTAATACAGCTTTCCATGTAAATTTTCTCCTCCCCCACTCTCCATTTTAATGATTCCCTCTTCCCATGGGCTCATCCATACTTAATTTATGTTTTGTCCTCGCTTATAACAATTTCCTGGCTCCGCCCTCGGTTGAGAATTTGTTAAATTTTTTATGGGCCTAAACTGTTATGCAAACTTTGCATTAAGAAAATTCCTGACCCGGCCCAGGTAGAAATTCTTCAATCAATACTTGCAGCCTTTAGCTAGGAGGCCTCAGTGCAGGGTATGGGTGTTATGTAGATTCCATTGAGGTGCAGGACTATCCCCGTACAGTGTTGATCATGGGCCTGGATGGAATTAGCACGTATGTTTGGACTCTAGCACAGGTCTGGGCTGGCCCGGCCCAGGTTTCAGGTCTACGATTTTAAATGCATTATGTCTGTTAGGGTTCGATTAACTGGTATCATGGAAAAGGTTGCTAATCTGGTAGTGTTTTTCAAAATTTACATATAAATGTAATATTTTATACATTACAAAGAACATGGTTTGATGAAGAGTAGGGATGCAAATGGATCAGATCGTATTCGAATTAGAGTATATTCTAATATGATTCGACACTGTTCATGTAGGATCTGATCAGATCGGATCTAATAGGATTATATTTGAATTCAAATCCTATCAGTAACTCAGGTCTTCGGATCTGATCCGATTCAATTTTTTTCTTTAAAAATTAATAAATTATTAAAAGAAAAATAAAATATAGTAATTTAAATAAAATAAAAACAAAAATATAAATATTTTTAATTACTTTCATCATATATATACATGCTTTTTTATAAAAAAATAAATTTATAAATAAATAACATATATATATATATTATATGTATATTATATATATATATATATTTATATTTATATTTATATTTATATTTATAAATGCATAATAGGGATTTTTTAATACATCATTAGCTATCGTATTATTACTTTTTATGGGATGCTAAGAGCAGGGGTAATTTGAGTTGGGATGGATTGAGTATTTGTTAAATTTTCAATGGGCGCTTAAACCCTAACCTCATTTCAATATAGTTGAAATTCCTGAAATTAAGCAACCTGACTTGCAATCCTAATCGATTAATCTGCCGCCTGTCGGTAGAGTCTCTAGCTGGTTCTAGTGAATATTTAGGATCTGAGTCCTGCCTTCACTAGTGTTGGGGAAGGCTATCCCTATTGTGTACCTCAGAGAGATAGACACAGACTTACGACCCTAACTGCTGGGAGGTCTCATTATCTTTTCGGGAGAATGACCCATCAGTCTAGGGTCAGAATTTATAGGCTCAAAGTACTGTTAGGGTATGTGTTGGTTTGAAATTAATGTCAATTCATGGGTGGGCTTTAGTGCATAGAGTGTGAATTATTGACATTTTGAATGTTTATAACTCTTTGGTAGAAATAAAAAATCTGCATTGAACAAACCCCTACTTCTCCATATCTTTTTCAAAACCACAGTACTGAAAAATTAATACAATTCTTTTGCCCACAAGAATAGTATCCACACCTACCCACAAAACACTACACACATTGGAGACATCTCTCCATAAATGGTAATATGTAAATATGGAAGGTGTTCTCATATACAACTGTAGTGCCATGTGGGTAGAAGATCCCAGCTCAAAACACCTAAGTCTATGCTTAATTAATGGGTGAAACAAGGTCAAAGTATTGGGAGATACCCATAACCCCCCAACATGGGTGAAGTGGGAATTGATCCCAAATCACCACGCAAAGACCTTAGAATTGAGTTAGCCATACTCAATACCTTCAAATCCAAATAAATCTTCCCATTGTGTAAATAATGCAAAATTTATAGCTCAGTTGATTATAACATAAGAAACACATACTTTAATAGTTTATATGAAATAATACATTGCAACCAATATAATGAATATGCATTTACATATAACTTAATATATATAATAAACACACAAGCTACATATCCATTTGTATACAAAATGAAAATGCACATGAGGGCCATGAGCCAGTTATTTTAAATTAATATGCATAATTAATGCATCCATAACTTATGTCAATGATAAACTTATTGCAAATTAATCTATACAAATGTATATTTGTCATTGACAATTTATAAAGAAAATCAGAAACCCATAAAAGAGAGTTAACTTAAGATATTTGTTTCTTATACGTTTTTACATGGGTCGTTTATAAAAACACCCATATAGTTTGTGATGAAGGCAGATTTAGCCCTCCAGTGAAATTGTGACATGTGGCACCTCGTGACAACTAGGAAAACACCCAACCAACAAACTTATAAAGTTGGTGACCCACCCGGGCACCAGTCTGGCCGGCTTGGTGCGACCTGTGCACGGCCTGACGTGCGCCTGCGCGACCTGCGCGCGGCACACGCGACCTGCGCGGCTCGCGCGCGGCCTGCGCGAACTGCGCACGGCACGCGTGACCTGCGCGGCGCGCGCGGCCTGCGCGAGCTGTGTGCGGCGTGCGGTCTGCATGACCTGGCCGACCTGGACCAGCCTAGCGCATGATCCGGCCAAGGCGCCCACCGAAAAACCTGGCCTAGACACTGACCCACCGACTGACACAGGCGCCAGCTTGACGACCTGGTCTAGACAATGACCCGCCGACTGACACAGGCGCCGACCTGACGACCTGGCCTAGACATTGACTTGCCGACTGACGTAGGCACCCCTCTGACAACCCGGCCCAGGCGCCGACCTGGCCGCCTGGCACAAGCGCCACCTGACGACCTCGAGGAGTTCACCACCGTACCCCGGTTCTGACAGGATGCGACGAGTCTTACCGTTTGGAGGCTTTTCACCCACCTAACCTGCGAGGACTCCGGTATATAAAGACCTCACCCCCCAAAGGGGAGGGGGATGAAAAAAGGGAAGTAACCCCTACTCTCTAGCTCTCTCATATTATCTTCAAAGCTCTCTACAATAAGAGTGCTAACTTATGCGTCGGAGAGCCCCCACCGGGAAAATACCCCCGGGACCTCTGATTCAGTTCTCGCAGGTCCCTCAGCTCCCGCCGCCTACAAAGGAGAGAAAATCACCTCACGCGGAGGGTAGTCGGGTTGCGCTGCACCAGGGAGCTCCACCATCCTCTGAGTTGTAGGCCGCCTAGGAGCAAGTCAAGTGACGAGTCCACCAGGCAGTTCGCCACCAGGGAGTTCACCACTAGGCAGTTCGCCACTAGGCAGTTCGCCATCAGGCAGTTCGCCACCAGGGAGTTCACCACCAGGCATTTTGCCACCAGGCAGTTTGCCACAAGGCAGTTCGCCACCAGGCAGCTCGCCACCAAGCAGTTCGCCACCAGGCAGTTCGCCCCCAGGCAGTTCGCCACTAGGCAGTTCACCCCCAGGAAATTCGCCACCAGGCAGTTCGCCCCCAGGCAGTTTGCCACCAGGCAGTTCGCCACCAAGCAGTTCGCCACTAGGCAGTTCTCCACCAGGCAGTTCGCCCCCAGGCAGTTTGCCACCAAGCAGTTGCCACCAGGCAGTTCGCCACCAAGCAGTTCGCCACTAGGCAGTTCTCCACCAAGCAGTTCACCACCAGGGAGCTCACCACCAGGCAGTTCGCCACTTGACAGTTCGCCATCGGGCAGTTCGCCCCCAGGCAGTTCTCCACCGAGCAGTTCGCCAGTAGGCAGTTCACACCAAGTAGCTCATCACTAAGGCACGCCACCACCGGGTCAAATTACGAGGTACTTAGCCAAAAAATTTCACATCACAAAACATTGGTACATGGCCGAAAACGGTTACATCAGTTGGCGCCGTCTGTGGGAACACACTACGAAAAGCTAAGTTCTCATCCTACAAAAGCTAAATTCTCATCTTACCAAAGCTAAGTCCTCACTTTTTTGAAGCTATCACTTTATAGTTTACATTTTTTATGAACTCAAAAACTATGCAGGGAGCTAACAGACTAAGTAGCTCTACCAACCTTACTTTCAATTCAGATAATGCCTCATCAGTCCTCTCCGCAAGGTCCCCCCTACAAAGATGAGCTCTTCATGGCTTCCGCGGGAGATGACGGCCAACAGACTACATAGGCGCCCTTACCGGTCGAGCCTTCCAAGGCTCCCGTGTGAGCTGGCGACCTAAAGTTAGTAGTGCTGCCCCCGAAGGTCGAGCTCCTAGTAGCTTCTTGTAGGAGTGGGTGACCGGCATTACGAAGCCGATGCAGCACAATCATAGCTCGACACCTCACAGGCAAAGCCTACGGGCCACATTACTGCTTAAGACTCGGTCGCCTCTCCGGCATGGGCAAAGTAAAAAAAGAGTAGACTACGAGTCACTCCTAAAAGCCTACGAGCCACATTACTGCTTAAGACCCGGTCGCCTCTCCGGCACGGGCAAAGGAAAAAAAGAGTAGACTACGAGTCACTCCCAAAAGCCTACGGGCCACATTATTGCTTTAAGACCCGGTTGCCTCTCCGGCACGGGCAAAGTCAAAAAAGAGTAGACTACGAATCACTCCCAAAAGCCTACGGGCCACATTACTGCTTAAGACCCGGTCGCCTCTCCGGCACGGGCAAAAGTAAAAAAAGAGTAGACTACGAGTCACTCCCAAAAGCCTACGGGCCACATTACTGCTTAAGACCCGGTCGCCTCTCCGGCACGGGCAAAAGTCAAAAAAGAGTAGACTACGAGTCGCTCCCAAAAGCCTACGGGCCACATTACTGCTTAAGACCTGGTCGCCTCTCCGGCACGGGCAAAGTCAAAAAAGAGTAGACTACGAGTCGCTCCCAAAGCCTACGGGCCACACTAGTAATTGGATCAGCACTTACTAGCTCATCGACTTACGAGCCAAAAGAAATCTACTCCCTTCGCTGAGTTACTATCAGCTCGGGAGTGGGGGGCTATTGATGAGGGCAGATTTGGCCCTCTAGTGAAATTGTGACATGTGGCACCTCGTGACAATTAGGAAAACACCCAACCAACAAACTTACAAAGTTGGTGACCCACCCGGGCACCAGTCTGGCCGGCCTGGCGCGACCTGCACGCGGCCTGACGCGAGCCTGCGCGACCTGCGCGCGGCACACGCGACCTGCGCGGCCTGTGCGAACTGCGCATGGCACGCGTGACCTACGCGGCACGCGGGGCCTAGCGCGTGGCCTGCGCGAGCTGCGTGCGGCGTGCGGCCTGCGCGACCTGGCCGACCTGGACCAGCCTAGCGCATGATCCGGCCAAGGCGCCCACCGACAAACCTGGCCTAGACACTGACCCACCAACTGACACAGGCGCCAGCTTGCCGACCTGGTCTAGACACTGACCCGCCGACTGACACAGGCGCCGACCTGACGACTTGGCCTAGAATTGACCCGCCGACTGACGCAGGCACCCCTTTAACAACCCGGCCCAGGCACCGACTTGGCCGCCTGACACAAGCGCCAGCCTGACGACCTTGAGGAGTTCACCACCGTACCCCAGTTCTGACAGGATGCGACGAGTCTTACCGTTTGGAGGCTTTTCACCCACCTAACCCGCGAGGACTCCGATATATAAAGACCTCAACCCCCAAAGGGGAGGGGGATGAAAAAAGGGAAGTAACCCCTGCTCTCTAGCTCTCTCATATTATCTTCAAAGCTCTCTACAATAAGAGTGCTAACTTAAGCGTCGGAGAGCCCCCACCGGGAAAATACCCTCGGGACCTCTGATTCAGTTCTCGCAAGTCCCTTAGCTCCCGCCGCCTACAAAGGAGAGAAAATCACCTCACGCGGAGGGTAGTCGGGTTGCGCTGCACCAGGGAGCTCCACCATCCTCTGAGTTGCAGGCCACCTAGGAGCAAGTCAAGTGACGAGTCCACCAGGCAGTTCGCCACCAGAGAGTTCGCCACCAGGCAGTTCGCCACTAGGGAGTTCGCCACCAGGCAGTTCGCCCCCAGGGAGTTCGCCACCAGGGAGTTCGCCCCCAGGCAGTTTGCCACCAGGCAGTTCACCCCCAAGCAGTTCGCCACTAGGCAGTTCGCCACCAAGGTTCGCCACCAAGCAGTTCACCACCAGGCAGTTCGCCACCAGGGAGCTCGCCACCAGGCAGTTCGCCACCTGACAGTTCGCCACCGGGCAGTTCGCCACCGGGCAGTTTGCCCCTAGGCAGTTCTCCACTGATCTGTTCGCCAGTAGGCAGCTCACCACCAAGTAGCTCATCACTAAGGCACGCCACCACCGGGTCAAATAACGAGGTACTTAGCCAAAAAATTTCACATCACAAAACATTGGTACGTGGCCAAAAACGGTTACATCTCTTTGCAATTGATTTGTTTTACTAAAATGCCCCTAAAGTTTGCAACCTATTTATTTATTTCACTAAGAGGTGTTTGTTTTGCCATCTAAAAATAGTAACATTATTACCTAAAATGAGTGGAAAATGCTTATGGACATGGGCCCATGATTGTTTATTCCAAAAGCACTCCTTACATTTCTTCCTACTGAAAAAAAATGACCAAAGAGAGCCAAATATAGTGTTTTCTTGTGTTTTATTAGGGGAAGATGATGTTTTAATTTTTATTTTCTTTTGATTAAATTTATTCAATGGGACATTAGGGTCAAAATTGTCATTTTCTACTATCATCTAATGAAAGGTCGATTGAGTAAGTCGACTACAAACTACATGGGTGTTTTAGTAAAACACAAACTATAGGGTTAGCTTTAATAAATCCATAAAACTATATGGGGTGTTTTAGTAAACGACCACTGATTTATTTAATCAATTCTTTGTTAGATAGAAAATGTAAAATGGCCATTTTGACCATAACATTTGTTCAAAGAAAATTAACTAAAAGAAAATAATAATGGAAATGTTGTTCTTGCCCTTGGTAGAACACCCACAATCACGATATTCAATCACCTTCGTTCTTTATTCAAAGAAAGAAGACATGCTATAGTAGATGAAGAACCCATATGCCATTATTCTCTCTTCTTCATTTAGTTGAAACCAAACATTGTTTTTCTTTTGTAAAAGTTTAATATAATGTTAGGGGTCTTTTCGAAATGAATAATCGTGGCCCCCTACCCTTAAGTATTTTCCACTTGGGTTAAGTGTTCATGGGACCATTTCTGAATGTCCATAAGCCTGTCAATGATACCCGAAAAGCGATGGCTTGATCTGACATCCAATGTGGTTATCTTGAATTCGGATTATGTGTTTTTGTAATCATATTGGAGTTGTATTTTACAATATACCTCCGATTAATAATCGGGTCGGATTTGAATTTGACTCAATCCAATCTTATTAAAATTTGAATCCAATTATATTATAATATTTGTTGAATTTAATATATAAATTTTATATAATTATATTTAAAATTATAAAAAGATGTTTTTATATATTATGTTTATATCAATTTATGTATAATAAATTCAGTATATTATATTTACATTACTTTATTATATAATAAATGAAAAATAATTAACTTTTAATCTTCTTATATTTTAAAAAATTAAAGCTTAGTTGGATCTCAGTGCATTGGGATTCTATTTCTAATCCAAGGTTTTAAAATTCAACCGAATGTCAAATGAGATCTATATGCAAGTTTTAAGTGTTGGATTAGGATTTTGCTGACTAGAGCCCTTGATATCCATACAAACGGTTAGAATGTCAATTAAACAAGGGTAAAATACTTAAATATACCTTCAATTTTCATAAATTGACTTAAACATACCTTGAGTTTTTCAAATAGACTTAAATATACCTTATGGATGTTAGATTTTATAGAATCAACTAAAAGACCTTTTTACCCTTCATTATTTTTCAATTTTTCAATGAAAGCCAAAAGAGAACTGGAAACAGAAAGAAAAAAAAATCACATATCCATTTTCATTAGTTACACTTTACTTTGAAGTCGTTCAAACCTCAAGCTCTATGGCTATGTTTGGTTTGAAGGAAAAAGTAGGGAAATGAAGGGAAAGGTAGGAAAATCTTTACAAATCTTGTATATATTTTCTTACCTTTTCCTTCAAACCAAACATTGCCTATTTGTTCGCTGCTAGTGTGAAATGTAAACAATTGCTAGGACCTCCAAAAAGAAAAAAAAAAAAGAAAAAACAGAAAAAAAAAGGAATTCTATCATGATTGAAACAACTATAACAGCAAGGCAAGACCTTGTTTTTACTTTTTACTAGGGGTGTTCACAGGTCGGGTTGGGTTGGTTTATTGGGGTTTTCCCAACCGATCTGATCTGGTCGGGTTACCTAAGGTGGAAACCGAAACCGACCCACTGATACACCAAACCGACCTAGTGGTTTGAGTCGGGTTGGATCAGTTTCAGTCAGTTTCGGTTTTGCTCCTGTACAAAAGGACACTTAATTGAATTCTAATTGTAATTGCCTAATGGGTTGCCTATTTGGTGTAAAAGATTATAGAAAAATTAGAAACTCGGATAGATTATCTATTCTAACTGTAATTGCCTAATGGGCCTTCTAGTTCCAGTAGAAGACCAGCTATTGTTAAGTAGGAAACTACTCAAACTAGGAACTATCGAAACCGACCCGATATATCAGTTTATATATTTCTCTAACCCGAAACTGACTGATACTGATGAAAACCCGACCAATTCGGGTTGGTCGATTTGGTCGGGTGAGACATTCTTATGAACAGCCCTACTTTTTACAAGATCACCAAAATCTATGATGTGGAAAAGATATGGCATGGAAAAAGTTTTAACTAATCAAAACCGACCCATGAATTTTGATAAATAATACCTGATTCCACTTTATTGGTCAATTATTTTTCAGATATCAATTCTTTTCCATTATCATAATTGAACCCATGTAAGTATATTACCAAAGTTTCATACCAAACATAAATGATGCACAAGCAAAGCCATAAAACCAATCCAGTGTCCCTAATACAATCTGATTAACGAACCAAATCTTCAAAATCATAGCAAATGCAGAACCAGCACCCTGCATATCTTATATCACAGGAATCAATGCAACTGAAAAAAGGGGTATTCTACAACTGCTCTATTTCTACAACTGCAATACAACCTGATTACCCCTTTTTTCAGTTGCATTGCAGTTGTAGAAATAGAGCAAGAAAGAAGGTATATTCTTTTAAAGAGGCTTAGTGTTTATAAAGGGTAAATTGACAATTTTTGAATATTAAAAAAATTTAAAAGAAGTGTATAATGTTTTATCAAATAAAAGTATATTTTATTTTTCTAGCAACAGTAATAATTCTTCTCGCCTGAGACTACCCATATCACGCGCCAACCGAGCCAAATGGGTGCCGATTTCCGCCACCCTTTTTGCTTTTCTGTTAAGAAAATCCTAGATCGCAGTTTTTTTTTTTTTTTTGTACTTTTTTATTTTATTTTATTTTTCTAGCAACAGTAATAATTCTTCTCGCCTGAGACTACCCATATTACGCGCCAACCGAGCCACCACTCAAGTTGGCTAGATCCCAGCTTGCACCCTTCCTTAATTCCTGGGGCTATTCCATTTACAATTCCCTTCTCATTTCCCTCCATTTCAGATGGTGGCCGGTGGGTCTTTGTCTATTTGGGAAGAAGACAGATAAATGATTTTGAAGCAAGTGGGAACCCTAGATTCTACTAAAAGTACAGAGACTACAGAAAAAGTGGGAACACTGGATTAATAAGTCGTCGTCTGCTTGCATGGGGTTACCCTCACCAGCAACGAGATCAAACATGGCAAAAGGTCAAAAGCGAACAGCGGTAGCGTGTTGGTTCGTTAGAGTTGGACTCTTTGGGAGTTTGACCACCATGCAGATGAAACGGATATTACAATTTTTTAATCTCTAGACTCTAGTCCATGCTCCAAATCCTTTCTCTCTCTCTCTGAATTTTTCTTCAAGAACCCTGTTCAGGGCTTTCAGGGGATAACAGTTCTGTTTCATCTTTGAGGTGGAACAGTTGGAAGGTACGCTTAGGTCGCATCTCATGGGGTATCAAACACCAGAAGCTCCCGAAATGGATACGGGAGAGAAGCGTCTAAATGAGCTGGGGTACAAGCAAGAACTTAGAAGAGAGATGGTACCCAGCACTGCCTTTTTCCGTTCCTTCTTTTCAAGTTTTTTGGTTGTCGTTGCTCACTGTTGTATTGATTCCTTTGTTCTTGCTTGATCTGTTTCTCAGATTTTCGTTTTTCTTCTTTGTGTTTCTTTAAGTTTTAGATTGATCTAAATGGGTTCGTATTTCTTTTTGCTTCAAATTGATCAGTTTTGTTCTTTGGGTTCTTCTTGGATTGCTGCAGACTCTATTCAAGACGCTTGCGATTTCATTTTCCACCATGACCCTTTTTACTGGGATAACTCCCTTGTATGGTTCGAGCCTTCTCTATGCAGGGCCGGCTAGTCTTGTGTGGGGATGGGTGGTGGTATCATTCTTCACCTGGTTCGTTGGGATAGCAATGGCAGAAATCTGCTCCTCTTTCCCGGTGCGTATGCTTTTGTCTTTTGAACCGACTGCCACAGATATGCATTCGCTTGCTTCTCCTCCTTTCTGGTTTTCTGGGTTCTTGTTTGATTTCTCTAATTTTCCTTAATTTCACAGTGATTAAACTATGGTGCAAATATTCTCTCGGAAGAAGTCCTGTTTTATAGATTTGGTCCATGTTCCATTACTGACAAAAAGGTTTTAGAAGCATAACATAAATTTGGTTGCCCAGAAAGGATTTAGATCTTGGAAATTAGATCCTAGTTAGAAGTAAGTATACAGAATATGATAGGTAGAAATCGGGTTCTGTTTGTGGGTCAGAAACAATATTTCATTAACGTCATTTTATTATTCTTCAATTACTTGAAAAATGTCTATGGGATGTAAGAACATTTCTTTACATATATCTGTTAAGTGAATTGACATGGAAAAGTGAGTATCTTGGAAAGGACTGGGTCAAAATATATTGTAATTAATGTTTAGTTCCTTATTTTCATTGCAGCAGAACGTATTTAGTTAAAATAAGATTGATCAGGTTAATAAAATTTTCCTTTTGGTAATGAACACCAACTCTTTATATTATCCCTTTCTGACCCTAAAATCTGAAACATCGAGTTTATACCACTTGAAATAGATTTTGAGTAATCAGTCCTTTTGTTGGACTTGGTATAAAATACAATATTAGCTTCTAAAAGAAAGATGCATTTAAATGACTCCAAGCACCCTCCCTTTCTTATCGTTCAAGTTTCTTTCTTAAGTTCTCTGTATTTCTCTTTTAGTTCCTGGTAGATGTTTTCAGTTGATAGCTTCAGGGGATCTTTGTTTTTTTTTTGTTGTATATCATTATTTTTAATGTGTTTAATACTTTAGATGGCTAGTCATTGATGCTTTTGAGAAAATGTTGCAAAACTGGTGATTGATGAGCTTGCTTCCCAATTTACGTTTCTTTCCAGGTGCTTTTACCAAAAATGCCTTCAGAATTGAAAGCAAAAATTTGTTCTAACTTGGATTTAAAAACAGTAATATATGCTATGCAGTTTTGATGCTGAAATTCCTGTCTTTTGGAATAGTTCTTTCTCAATATGTTTTGGCATTCACTGCACAGAACATATGGGTTAAACAGATATATGCTTGTTTTAACATGAAAAAAAATCTATTTTTTTTCGGTTAAATACTATCAAACTAACATGCACCTATTTTTAAATTAAACAGACTACTGGCTCACTTTATTTCTGGGCTGCCCATTTAGCTGGCCCCAAATGGGGTCCATTTGCATCATGGTGCTGTGCATGGCTGGAAACAATTGGGCTTATTGCTGGCATAGGTACACAGGTACAGAGACTTCATATACATATTAGAGTTCTATCTGTTGCAAATTAATTTCTTTCCCTAGTAATGAAAGTATACTGCTTTCAGTTTTTCCTATGCAGTACACAAATGCTCTTTTAGTAATAAAGCTTTCACAAAGTTAATTTTGTGTCAGAAATTTGTTTTTGATTTCCACTATTTCTGCGTGTGTAGGCTTATGCAGGATCACAAACCCTGCAAAGTATTATTTTACTATGTACTGGTACAAACAAGGATGGAGGGTATTTTACTCCTCGATGGTTATTCCTATGCATGTACATGGGCCTCACAGTTATATGGGCATTTCTCAACACATTTGCATTAGAAGTTATTGCCTTTATTGACATAATCTCAATATGGTGGCAGGTACATTTTAGCTTTAATTCTTTTGCATACTTTATCTGTCTATTTTTTACTTAATGATTCACATGCTATAAAATATTAGATTTTCAAGTGTGTAGACAGTAGGCAGACATTGCTTAAGAAATGAACATAATCTGTAATGTACAAGTGGTGTAGAAGTATGATACAATCACTATATATATGGTTGATTCTTCTTTTCTTTTCTGTCTTTCTTTTAATTTTTAAGTGATTTGTGATAAGTTATTTCCAGCAACGTCCAGCTGATAGTGTAACATTTAAAAATTGTATTGCTTCCTTGACAGGTTATTGGAGGCTTGGTTATAGTTATAATGCTTCCCCTTGTGTCACTGACTACACAGTCTGCTTCCTATGTGTTCACTCATTTTGAGATATCTGAGTCAACTGGGATAACAAACAGTGTATATGCAATCATTCTATCTGTTCTTGTTAGTCAGTACTCTCTATATGGATATGATGCTGCAGCTCATCTCACAGAAGAAACAAAGGGTGCAGACAAGAATGGTCCAATTGCAATCCTTTCTAGTATAGGGATCATTTCTTTGTTTGGATGGGCATACATATTGGCTCTTACATTCAGCATTCAGGTATTATTTCTGAATTAATATCCAATTATTGTTTCCCATATCTGATACAGGATTGCTAGTTTCAATCCAGGATCCAAGCTACTTATATGATGTAAACAATGAAACTGCTGGAGCATTTGTACCAGCCCAGATACTTTATGACGCATTTCATGGGAGGTACCATAATGCCACAGGAGCAATAGTTTTACTCTTTGTTATCTGGGGATCCTTCTTCTTTGGTGGCCTTTCAATTACTACTAGTGCAGCCAGAGTAGTAAGTAAACCATCTCTTTACCTTACTAGGTTGTTTATACCTTTGCTTTTGGAACTAGTCCTATAAAAAACCATAACAGTCCAGTCCTGAATATAGTTCCTGATCTGAAAACCAATTTCTCCATAATGCACATCTTATTTTCATTGGCCTTGATGTTGACCTTAAAATTACTTTAGTTTAAGCAGAAAGAATGGAAGTTAAAAAAATTATTGTCATGGTCTTTTCAATTCAGTCAATTGATTGTCTGACATTATTTTCTTTTTATGTACTTGTACATCATTTTGAGTATTCTTATTTTGGAAAGATGTAAACTATTTCTCCTGTTAGAAGACCATGATGCTTGTGTCATGTCTGAATGACTTTTAATCTAATACTACTTATTGAATGAATTTGATATCTCACCAACATTTCACAATGGCATGTTTCAGGTATATGCTCTATCAAGAGATCAGGGAGTTCCATTTTCATCCATCTGGAGAAGAGTGCATCCGAAACACAAGGTTCCAGCGAATGCAGTGTGGCTGTGTGCAGCCATCTGCATTCTTCTTGGACTACCTATATTGAAAGTTAATGTGGTTTTCACTGCAATAACTTCCATATGCACAATAGGATGGGTTGGTGGATATGCTGTTCCAATTTTTGCAAGGATGGTCATGGCTGAGAAGAACTTCAAACCAGGGCCATTTTATCTGGGCAAAGCAAGAAGGCCAATTTGCTTGATAGCGTTCTTGTGGATCTGTTATACCTGTTCAGTCTTCTTATTGCCGACTTTCTATCCCATCACCTGGAACACATTTAACTATGCACCTGTGGCATTGGGTGTAAGTTTGGGTTTAATAATGTTTTGGTGGTTTCTGGATGCAAGGAAATGGTTCAAGGGTCCTGTTAGAAACGTTGGTATTCCTAATGGGAAGGTTTAATTTCTTCATAAATTTGCTTGTGTTTGTTAACGTTCCCATTAAATGAGTCTTTTCCTGATTAAGTTAATGAATTGATTACTGATTACTGATAAAAAAAGTTTCCACCAAATGGGAAAAAGTCATGAGGTCCAATTTTCTGTTTTTGTAGTTGACACTCGACAGGTCTTTCTTGTGATTCTTCCAAGACAAATGTGCACAGAATCTTGTCTCAGATGACTCTTATGAGCATTACTACCAGGCAAAAGATTGTTTCCTTTTTTTCTTTTTTCTATTCTTTTGGTGAGATGCCAAAACTGAGCGAACTCTTATATTGCAATTACTAGCTACATGACATGAGTTATCTATCAAATGGATGGTTTAAACCGGATGCATTAAATTTCTACTTTACACAGCCGAGGGTTGTGAGATGAAAGGATCTGCAGCCATTAAATTCAAATTTGTCTAATTCATTAAATTCCCATAATTGCTAGTACTTTTTTGGTATAAAATCTACAAGTAATAAGATTTAAATCTTGATCTTCAGTTGAATGACTACAAATCCAAAATTCCCATAATTGCTAATAATTTTTGCCTTTTGGTATAAAAAAACTACAATAAGATTTGAATCTTGGTCTTCATGCTTCAATTACTTGGATTTGGAATCTTAACTTTTAAAACCTTTTCTTTTCTCTGTGGATGTTTGTTAATAAATATTAAAGTTTATTAAATTTTTCTCTTCGGTTGAGAGAAAATAAATGTAAAAAATTGTTTCACACTCGTAATTTGTCTCATTAACTTTTATATATTCAAGTATTAATCCCTAATTAACTTCTATAATTAAGGTAATTATCTCAATTTAAATTTGCCTAATATGACTGAATTTCTCGCATGCCATGTTTCCACAACTTTTTATAACTACATATTAATTTGGGAATTGCTAAAATCCCCCTTAAAGATTTTGACTGTTGCTAAAACTTTCCTTAAAGTTTGGTAATTGCAATCACATCCCCTAAATGCAAGGTTCAAAGTATCGACATGTATCGGCCCATATCGGCCGATATGTATCGTTTGGACCCCTCTGATACGCCCCTACAGTGGATCAGAGGTCTGACTGGTTCAGGGGGTAGAGGAAACCTAAACCGCCCCTCCTGAACTGGTTGTGAAAAAAATAAAAATAAAAACAGGACCAAAATGTGTATCGATTTGCCCGATACACCTCTACTGGCATATCGGCCGTATCGATATTTTGAACCTTGCCTAAATGTAAAATATACCCATGCAGTTACTTTGGTCTTTGGACCAAAATGCTTATTTTTCAAATTTTTTCTTCATATCAATCACTTGAGCCCTTCCAATCTCTTTTTGATATCATAGTCAAACCTGCTCACCTTAGGCTAATTTTGCATTTCTAGAAGCAGGCTCATGAAGAACCGTGTTTCTAGCATTACTCTAAGAATTAGAGTTGTTCATCAAACTGATGAAACTGACCATACTGATCAACCTGACCCAACTTGACTTGAGTTGGTCAGTTTTCTAGTATTTTTGGTTCAGCTGTTATGCTAACTCGAGAGGTCGGGCTGGTTTCGGTTTAGTTGTGTATATATATTAAATTTAAATTTTTAGTAATATTGTTGCAATTTTTTTTTTTTAAATTTACCTTTGAACCAATTAACCAAACCAATAAAACAATCAACCCAAGTTAGCTGATTTTCAATAACGGTTGATCAGTTTCAGGTGACCAACTCTCCAACCCCACCAAGTCGGTTTAATTGACCAAATAGCTTCAAAACGAACCAACCCAAATCATGAACACCCCTACTAGTAACAAATGGTGCAGGCTCAGGCCTTACCATGGTACAGTGCAAAACTTACTTCAATACTGAGTTAGGGGTGCAACATAGGCCGGGTTGGCTCAAGTTGAAGCCAACCTTAGCTCAACCAACGTGTTAAAATCTCAAATCCAACCCTAACCCAACCCCATCTTCAACCTGAATTCGGATTGAAATGGGGCATATCCACATTTGGTCCCACTAAAAACGGATGGAATTTGGATCGGATCATGTTTGAATTCAAATTCCGACAAATAGATACCATTGTTCTTATCCACACATTTTGGACAGGACAAGCCCAATAAAGTTTGATCGCATGAAGCCAGAAAGGCAAAAACAAATCTAAACCTTGCCGAGCAAAGCCTGAGCCCACGAAAACACGAGAACCGAACTCCACCAAAACTCAGTTTGGCCCATTGGGTTTTCCAAGCTTTTTGCGTTTAAGAGGACAAATGCTCAATTAATACCATTTGGCACGTCGGCTCTAGCTTCTCTTTAGGCTCAATTTGGACTTTGGAATTGCAATGTAGATATTTGTATTTGTAGGGCTATTAATGGGTCGGGTCTATCCGATGGACCTTAATGGACCAAACCAAATATAATGGTTTTGGTTCCATTAATTTGTCCCAATTAATAATTAGGTTAGTTTTGGATTTTTGTATGTCTCAAATCAATTTAGATCCGGAACTGATTATTTTATTATATATAATATTTTCTTAATTTTTGTCATTTTATATTCAAAACGATGAATTTGATAAATAATAAATAACATTAGTTAAAAATGTTTAATTTATTAACATATAAATCATTTAATATTTTTCATTATTTTTATTAAGATTATATCATCAAAAATTTAAATTTTAAGATATTATTTAAATAAACAAATATAGTTTTCAGTCTAATCGGGTTTATTGGGTCTGGACCTAATAGACCCAACTATTAACCGTGACAGTTCTGGGTATGTGATTTTCTCCTAATTAATAATCAGTTTGAAACTGGTTCTACTTGGACCCAAACCCGACCTGACCCATTGACAATCCTATGTATTTGTTGTATTCTTTCCAAATTGAGCCTTATCGATAATTTTAAGCTATTTTGACGGATAAGTAGAAGCGATTTTTTTTTATAGGCTTCTGGCTTCTGCCTTTTGCGTTTAAAGTAGGGACTACATTTTATAATTTTAAGATTCCCTTTCAAATGCCATTAATGCCCTCAAACTTAACGTTTTAAATGACTGTTAACACCTTTGAATAGGGGTGCAAATGATCCGACTCGATTCGAGATCCAATCCTATTTGATCGAATTCAGATCACCTTTTGATCTGATCAGATCAGATTGGATCTTATGATCCGATCAGAAATTGGATCGGATTTGGATCACCCCTATCCAATATGAGAAGATTTGATCCAATGTGTTATATATTTCTAAATATATATAATATATAGGTTATTTATTTATTTATTTATAAATATATTATTTTTATTCTATTTTTATAAATTTATTATATTATTTATTTTTGTATAAAAAACATGTATATATGATGAAAATAATTAAAAAATACTTATATTTTTAGTCCTCGGATCGGATCTTAAATGTCTAAATCGCCCCCCCCCCCCCCGTTCAAAATGACTAGCATGTCCCAATTACTTTCAAAACCCAGATTCGTCTGCTTTTTCTACTTGTGCATATCCATTTACAACTGCTTCTTGATAATTTTTAAGGTATGGGGTTAAGCCCTCCCAAACACCGCCTAAACAATGGAATAAGGAAAACTAAGAAAGAGGCAGAAAGAAAGGAAACAAATGCCTATTACTAGCTTTTTATTTTACTTTCTTTAAATGGAAATAAGAGGGCCATTGAAAAAGGAAGCTTGATGAATTAGTCTCCACTCTGCCTTCTTCCTCAGTAATCTCCTAATGACCATTAGGGACCAGGTCACAACCTACCAGGAATTTGCAACAATTGTGATTTGAACTCTTTCCATTCTTCCAACCACAAACTATAGCTTGAATTCTTTGCCACAACATCCTTAGAGACCTCCTTTTTCTCAACCAACTGACTAGCATACAATTCAAACCTGTTCATGCTTTCCCAGAGAGGGGCCAACTTGTGTGGATCAGTCTCACTCTTAGCATTCTGAATCCACTCTTTGGCCATTTCCACCCTTGCCCAAAAGCATGAATCTTGAGTCAGACTTGCAAACCTGGTCCTGCTGTTATTGTCTTCACTGACATCTTCTCTACCTCTCCACCATCTATCAAAGATCTCATATCTCCTCTCTCTTCCATGAGTCAGATAATGACCTTTAATTTTGTGCATTCCAGTCCTGTAATATTCAGCTATATCCAGAGGTTCAACAAGTAGTTTGTAGAAGTGGGATGCATTTACCCACTTGGCTCTCCTCTGAAAATCATGGGGGAGCTGATTGGTCTCTAACATGCGAATTACATTATTCCAGAACACAGCAAGCTTGAACCTGTTCATGTTGACCTGAGAGTCCTTTTTAGAAGCTCCCCTGAGCTTGAAGGAGTCATAGTAGCCCATTTGATCCTCAGAATTGTCACAAGTTTCCTTGTACCACTCAATTTGAGCTCTATAAGGCGTTACCTTGGCTAGACTGATTGCGAGGCTAGCACTATTTAGGTTTGGCTTACGACCCATCTGCTTCGCCATCTTTAGGCACTCTCTAGCTGGATTTACAACTGTATCCTGTAGGTTATTTAAAAGGAAAAGGAAGAAAGATCAGAAAAAACAAGCCAACCATTAAGCACAAAGAGTCATCACCAAATTCATTGATGGACTAATTAGGCCTATAGCTCCTAATCAGGTTATTATGGGCCCTTTTTCTCAAAAGAATATCAACTTCCAAAAATTAGCTAATTGAGATGGTTGCGATTATCCAATTGTTTTATTACCTGGGGTGCTATTCCTGAGGCCTCAATTGCCAATGAAATCCCAGCTTCATAGCCTGACTCAGGAAGAATCCCTTGTGTGAAGCTTCTTCTCATCAGAAGAAGTGAGACTTTTGCTGCAACATCACCATACTTGAGATGATCATCAATGCAAGAGTTTGCTGAACCTGTTGTAAACATCAAGTACAACATTTGGATAACAGATGTTGCATTTTCAATACAAACTGCTCCTTCTCCGGAGAAGAAGAGGTAACTCCCAAATGGACAATATGAACACCTCTTTGATCCATCTTTCTGAGCCGCATAAGCTGCAGTATGATTCAATATGTAATGATAAAACTCAGTTTTCTCTTCACTGGACAATCCAGATACAAGGTGTCCATACTGTGATGTCATGGACAAGTGCCAGAGCTGTAGTATACGATTCAGTTGTGTAGCTATAGAGTCCAGTGGAGCAAAGAGTAACCTGGGGACAATATCATTCTTCAAAACAACATGGAAGAATTTGCCTCCCCATCTTTCTCTGAGGATTGTTTTTGACAGAGACTCATTACCCAATAATGGAGAACCAAAAGTGATGCAGAGGACTGAAAAGGAAGAGGAGAGAGAGTGCAGATAAGAGAGCAACCAAAGGGTTGCTAGAGAGGCTGTTGTTCCTCCAACTGAGTGGCCTGTGAGTATCAATGATTTGCTCTTCTGCATTAGCATAGATATCTGCATATAGGCATATGCAAACACTAAATTCAGTTTTGAAACTGGTTTACAATAGGCAACATCTGTGAAAGCATATTTGATATTCATATTCACCAATCCCATATATTAGTAACACTAAAATAGTTAATGAATTAGATTGTTCCCATCATTCTCAGGCTCATATCCCACTTGATAGGATTCGGAGGGTAGGTTGTGTCATTGGTGTTTTGGTGAATGGCAGAATTCAGCTTTTGTTGCAAAGACCCAGATGGCTGCACCAGTTAACCCATGCACTGATATCTCAACTAGAACAAGATGAACCTACTCTACTATCTCAGGCTCATGCCCTGGCAGCCTGGAGGAGTGTTCTTCCACAATAACTCCCCTACAACAGAATTAGTGGGCTTCCTAGAAAGAAAAGAAAAACCTTTACCCATTGATATACAACAAAAATTGAATCACTCATGTGCTTTCAAACATATTTAGTTGTTGTTTTGGTAGTTGGATGCAAAATCAAGTCTGTCACCAAGACTAAACCAGGCCATTACCCTAAATTGTTGTTTGGTTCTATCCAGCATTAGTTAATATGGTCCTGGACTACTCAATTTTCTAACTGCTGCTTTCTCTGAAATCAAATTCAGACCCATATACCTTATTTTTCTTTTTGTTGATCAAACAATTTAACAGTGCAACCATCTAGATAAGGTGATATATTTTTTAAGTGCTATAATGGAAGGAGAGACACTAGTTTGAAACCATTAATGGAATAATTTTCTTACCAAACAAAAGAACTTTCCTTTTTGTTTTATTCTGTACTCTCCTTGAATAAAATTATCATATCATCCCCTGGTCAAAGCTAAGGTTAATGCAAGCACTATATAATCTCAACCACCACTCACCAGCCATTCAAAAGAATGGAGTGACTGAGTCAAGGATCAAGATAAGCTTAGAGGGCCGTCCATTATGTCCAAACCATCCTAGTGCGGACTATCATCAGCTCTTTCTTTGACCAAGTGAAAATTGGATCACCCTTTTGAACTTGGACTCCTTTTAAATGTGGCATTGAAGCCAAGCACAATCAATGTTGTCAAAACCTCTCATATGGATTGGAGTCCTAACAAAGTATTGCACTCACCAGTGCAATATTGCATCTCCAAATTTTCAACTACCATTAAACGCGTTTCCTTTTGTTTCCTAATATCTAGTTAAGTCTTCATTCATGGACCTTAATCTTTTTTTTTTTTTTCCTTTTATTTTGAATTAAAGTGAAGAGAACTACCAGATTCAGACCCGGCGGGTCGAAAAGTCCGATTGCCTAGTTTACTATTGGATTCACTCAAATAAAAATGTTAAAAAAATTAACAAAATAGCAATGATTTCTGATTATCTTAAAGCTATTTTATATAAAAATAAACTTAAAATAATAAATATTAACAAACTGTACCCTAGAGCAAGAAATAAACCAGTGTAAACTTCTTATTATTCAGTGTAAAACATTAGTTAGAGTCTAAATACTATAAGTTGTAATATGTATTAACACCTGTACTTAAACTAGGTTTGGCTGAACCAGCAATATTTCTAAGCACCAAGGAGTTTAAAGGCCATTTTAGCTGCCAGTTCCGGGTTTTGATAGTCTCATTGTCAAGAATCAAGAATAATGCATGGTTTTTAAAACCAGACTGGACAGGACAGTCGAACTGGAAAAACTGGGAATTGGTCAGGTGACCGGTTTCGGTTTTCTTCAAAACTGGATTTTCTTCAAAAACAGTTGATTTTCATCCGCAAATTGTTGATTCGGGCTATTAACTGTTCGAACCGTTTGAAGGTTTTGACTGTTTTTTATTTTTTTAAGATTTTAAAATTTTTTATTTTTTTGTCAGAACTGGCCAACCGTTTAATTCAAAAGGTCAGACCGCTCAACCCAATAACTAGACCCCTGACCGATTTGATCTCCGGGTCGGTTTTAAAAACCATGATATTGAGTTTTGGATGGTCAAAACTGTCACATTGATAAATCAGGATACAACTAATTTATTTGTACAAGTAATTTGATAATATTGGGTTAGAGACAAATGAAACTCCATCAGCCTTTTAGATTATCCTACACTGTTAGTCTCAAAGTCTGAATTAAGGAGGGAGTTTTTCAGATTAATCGGCCGATACTAAAACTTTCGTCAAACTCTCATGATGATGCATCTTGATTTAGGAATCGAATGATGAAACAAGATTCATGTGATTGACTTTTATAATTGGGACAAGGCTTAGATGATGATGGATTAGACTTAAAATCAGGGGTGATCACAGTTTGATTAACTGCATTTTTCGATTCGGTTCGATTTTCCAGGTTTTTCAGTTTTTATGAACGCCTCTACATAAAATAACCAGGAACCGGGTCGGGTCCATGGAATCGTGTAGTCAAATTACACAAAATTTCCCAGATTGGGAATAAATAAATGGCAAAGATGTGTACCAGGGTTCAGGGTGACTTTTTGAAAGTCAACAGTCAATTGTGTGGCCCACATAAAGAATTATTTATACTTTATACTCTATCTGGCCTTATGGCTTGGTCTGGAAACTGGCTTTTGGAGATCTAATTAATAAGCTTGGGATTTGAAGTGAAACCAGAGATTGCGTTGAAACTTGAAAGCAACAAGTCATCAACAACTCTTTATCGTGGGACATTAGCAGAAAGGAAAAGGAGATTTCTGCGTTTTAAATTTCTGATAGGCCATGGGTATGATTGATGGCGGATTGGATGATCACAGCCGGTCCAATCTAGCTTCTTTCTTCCATCTATATGGGTTCTTTCTGAAGGTGGGTTGAAGCTGGAAACTATTCCAATGGCTCCCCTGAACATACAGAAGATCAGACTTGCTTACAGGGAAGCTAATCAAGCAACCTACAATGGAGCTGGTTTTCCATCGATATAAATGAAGCTGGAAACCAGAACTCATAATTCTAGGAGAAGCTGAAACTTGAAAGAACGAGAAAGATTAATTGGACCTGATTTTGGAAACATGGATTGTTGTAGATAGAATGGAAGATATGAAGGAACCCAGAATGAACCATTGGTGGCTCTTCACTGTCATCGACTTCACGCGGCGAGAATGAAAGCCCAGAGCTGGTGCCATTCAACAGCACCAAGTTATTCCCGTTGGGATTCAACCCACTAATAATCTGTATCCCAGAGAAAGCAATGTAACCCACGTCTCCAATCTGGTTGACGATGAAACCTCCGGGAGCTGTAGCATTCGCATGGCTGCAGAGCCTCCATGACTCAGAGAGCACAGGAGTTGAAGCCAGAAAAACTGCTAGCATCTCACTGGTTTCAAACCTGCCATCGTCAGTCATAGAAACAGAAAAAGAAGTTAGAAAACTGATTACATCAAATGGGTCTCAAGTGCAGAAGAAGGAGAAAATTAAGGAACAACTTACAGTTCAGTTTCCTTTTCCATTTTGCTTTCTACCTCTGAGTGGGAGATAGAAGTTTGATTTGGGTGGGAGAATTTGAACTGGGGTTGGTCTTATAAGTACTGAATTGGCCGTGAAACTGTCTCCTGATCAAGCTTTCTATGGAGCTCTGTGGACTAACGTGCTAAAGAGCGACTCTTGGTCTTAGGGACCCACCAACAGAAGTCCACTTTTCCTAGTGAAGACCAGTGCATGATATACCGTATACGTGATGAGCTTCTTCTTGACTTGGTATTTCCGCGTTTGTTTCTGTCCGTTACTTCTTGGTTTTCCAACAATATTTAGTAGACATTGTATCCTCATGTCGACGTGGATGCAGGGCAAACGCGGTTGCGTCTTGGACGGGAGGGTTACAAGGAAGAAGCAGCAGGTCCTCTAAAAAATTCAATAATGAAATGGACAGGGGTATTCTTGATTGATGGATGATTTGGTCGTCTGGATTTTCTCTTTGAAACTCTGTTTGAGTAGATTTTTCTTTTTTATAAGCATAACTCTGGAATTAAAATAAGATGGTTAGGAGACAGAGCTCTTTCAAAGGCCTTAAAAGAATGTATTAATCTTGTATGGAAATGGGTTTTCTAATTAGGTCAATTGGGCTTCTACCACATCTACTTTAAACTGCAACTGTTGTCACTCTTCTTAGCCCATTGTAGTTCAATACCCCACCTTTATTGTCCAAGTATTATTAGCTTTGCATAGTTTCAATATATATTTGTTGCATGAATAGGTTGTAGGTGTCGAGATCTGATGCAAATACATGCGTGTATTTGAAAATATTTTTCTTAATCTTTTTTATTTTTTATTTTGATTTCACGGGATTACATAAGTTGGGGTGTCAATGGTATTTGAAAATCTGATTCGAATTAGAGATTTGATATATCGAATCAAATTTGAATAATTTGAATATCGTAATCGGTCGAATTCTGATATGACCTAATTCGATTCAATAGATATCCAAATTATATATATTTAATATAATTTATACATATATAATAATAATTAAATTATATAAATAATTTATATATTTATATACTTTATATAAATAAAATAATTATTTTACATATTGTCTGATTTGATTTAAATTCGATCCCGTTTACACCCCCTATACACAACAACAGAGCTAGTTTGGCGCCTGTGCAACAAACTGAACTGCATGCATTTCCCCAAAGATTGTTGTAAGTGCAATCTAAAGGCCCAAATCCTCTCTCAACACCACAAACCGTTATGAAATTTTGCATTTGTGTTTTTTCTTAACTTTATCTGATTGGTCATGAAACTATTCACCAAAAAACGAGATAATTGGCTATTTCGTGGATAATACCTCCCATATGTACCATGTGGAGAATTGATATGCCCAACCCAAATCACCTGGGATAAGAGACCATCCAGCTTGACAATTACATCAGAGGACCTTAAATTGGAGCTTTTCTCCTCCATTTGAGGGAAATCAAAACTATGGAAAGGGTAGGCTCTTCCCAATGGACCCATGCATATGTTCCTCCTATTAAGTAACCTTTGAGGCTTTGACCCTGCTAAATAGGTCTAGAGATAGGACCTCCCTGCCCCTAAGGGGGCCAAAGCCACATCACATGCATGGTTTAAACCAATATTGTACAATATTGGCTTAAAAACCCTAAATACTAGGACTTAGGCTATGTGGCCATACTAGAGATGGCCTAGTTCAAAGCTTGAAACCAGCTGAAACAAACTTATTCTATCAATATCACTCATTTCAACCACGTGAAACACAAAAGCTGAGTATCGTAGACGTCGATTAACCCATGATCACATGTATACAAAACAAAAGGGGGACATGTGGAATATTTTTGGGTCCCTAACCAAATAACCATGCCACACATGGTATAAACCATGCATTCATTTTTTTTAAAGTGATAACGCTAATAATGCTTTACAATGTGGAAAATAGAAAGGATTTGATTAGAGGAGGCTTTGTTAATTTGATTTTTTTTTTTTTTTTGTATGTATGTGTGTGTATACATTAATGGTAGTTGGCATTACTTTTAAAGTGGGATTTCCATGATATATGCTATGCTTAGTGGGTTCCAAAGTAATTATATCGAGTAAAGTGGCATTTTTTATAGCAATGATTGTGTTAAGGAGCACTACAACAATAACATTTTTATCATGTTTTTCTTTTGGAGAATAGAATCAATTTAATTTTGTGGTCAATTTATGCAAAATCAAAACCCTATCTACTAACAAGTGTTCGAGAAGCATTTTTTTATTTTATGGGTAGAGAGGCTTTCTAGACTCTTGACAAAAATGGAGTTTGACAACTTGGACCATCAACTTCTCTCTTCCTGCACTCTGAAATAATTTATCATGCATGGAAAGTGTAGAATCTTCTATTAGAAAAAACTCCGCACATTCTGAAGGTTGTGAGACAGTTTTGTATGCCCTTAGCTTCAATCAAAATTGATGTACTTTATGAGTTTATTGTAAATGATTAAAAGTGCATATTTGATTCATGTTCCCTTGGTATGTTTCTGTGTAATACCCTTAAACTGGACACTTATTGAGACTCGTGTTAGTTTAGAATGTTCACAGCCAGTGGGTCGGTCTGGGGAGACCTATCCTGACAAGGCTGACACTGTGTTGCCACCAAGTCGGTTGGGGTGGCTTGTCTCAGCTACCGGGATGAGACCCTAGGCACATACAGTGTGAGATTAATTGAATATTTGAACTGGACCAGATTTCCAGTATTGCCCTGGACCTTGGAGATTGATGGGCAAAACTGAAAAGTTACACCCGACACCTAGACTCGATTATGATACTGCACTAGGTGTCAGATCGGGCTGTCTTTGATATAACAATCAGTGAAATCCTTAGCGGGGGTCAAAACCTGGGTATGTTGGGACAATCCGAGAATTCATCTGAGTGGGTGATCATAGTGACAGGATCAGCCCCTTTGTCGGACAAAGGTAATGATCGGAGATGCACTCTCACTGTTGGAAACCAAGACTGCCGATAGCCGATTTCAACCGTTGAGATTTGTTTTGCAAAGTATATTTTATATGAGATATAAAAGTATATATAATATGGTTTCTAAAATGTTTGCAAAATGGTTTTAATTCCCGGGATCCATATAAGTGGAGAGTGCAACATTGTTCCTTGCAGCCGAGGGAGAGGTCCTCTCTTGTCAGGCAGTGTATGATCATTAAGGGCTGAGATGTTAAGTGTAAGACCATTGAGGATAATACTTGATGGGCTAATCTTGCATCTGCCCACAGTCTCTGGGTGTTACAAGGTGGCTTGGCCCAGGACCACTTAGGGTAAGTGTTGGGCCCATAGAGCCCATTCGATGGGTTTCAGGGAGTGCACTATCTTTAACAGTGTATTCGACCAGGCCTTGTAACAAAGGTTGGGCCGAACCCATGTGGCTGATGTGTAGATCAATGCTTGGGTCCCACGCCATACAAGGAAGCCCAACTGGGCAGCAGTTAGGAAGGTTAAGTGAACACATAAGCTTAATGGGCCTAAAGCCCATTTCGAACTGGGCCATTTATTAGTTAATTAAAGGGGCGAATTCTGAGATGGATTAGTAGATAGGATAGGGTTTTAATCCTATCCTCTCAGAGAGTCCAGATCTGAATGTGATTCAGATCTAGAAACCTCCTAATGGGATTAGGAGAAAGCTAATCTAATCTGCAGATAAGATAAGGGTTTATCCTTATCACTAGAAGAGAAGGCTGATCCAAATATGATTTGGATAAGCACCTCCTAATGGGATTAGGAGCTGATATTTTAAGTTAACAAAAAGAAGGAGGGGGCGGCACCCTTTGAGAGATACTTCAGATCCTCTTTAGTGTTGAAATCAAGAAGAGAGAATTCTGCACCTTGCGAATACTCTCTTGCCGCTTCCCTGTTCTTGCCACCCTGTTTGCCAGTTCGATCTCCAGTTGTGGGAGAAGTTAAGATTGGATCTTGACATCAGTTCTTTGAGAAAGGATTGAAAAGGAAGCTGTGCTCACGTACCATTCTACTGATTCTTTTTAAATAGGGAATGTGATTCCCAGTTGAAGGAAGAATTTTTTTTTTTGAAATTCACCCCTTATTCCGCAATCTTTGGGCGTCCATGGGATGGATCTCTCATCCCTTCAGTTGTATCAGAGCCATGGTTCAAATCTTGAACCATTCTGTTTCAGATCTGAATCTGCGCAATTAGGGAGAAGGCGTTCTACCCAATTTGTGCAGATATGGTTTTTGGGAAATTTGTTCCCAAAACAGATGGGCAAATAATCTGAAATTAATTTTAAATAAATCTGATTATTATTTAGAATTGTTCTTTATAATTTTCTTGATTTATGGGCTGTTCGTACAAGAGGAGATCGAATTCTTGGTTTGCGCAGGGAACCTGTGATTTTGTAGTTCTTGAATTATTTTGGGTCTGTAAATAATTTTTTTTTATTTTCTAGACTCAATGTATAGGTATTTGATCTGATGTAATTATTAATAGAAATAGGATTTCTATTTATTTTTATTTTGGATCGAAGATGGCGGCGCATAAAAGGAGATTTCGTAGATGGGAGAAACGCTATCTGCGATTTGCAGTTTGTGAAACTGCATTCTGTGATCTAACCTCTATTTTGCAGGATGGATTGTGCGAACAGCCCTGATTGGCTGATTCTTGTTTTTCCTTTTATCAGTATTTAATTTCAGATTATTTTATCGAATTAAGGATTTAATTAAAAATCAAACCCTAGATCCATTCGAACTGAGATTGGTTCAAACTGTTTGGACCAATTCTAGGGTTTAATCAAGGCTGGAAGTCAGCCCTAATTTCCCACTAATGGGCCTAAGGATTGATATTTAATTAAATGGTTAATTCGGCCCAGCTTGTAAAGGCCCAATTTTAAATAGTTAAAATTGCAAAAGCCCATTTTAAAGGATAAAGCTATATGGGTCGAACTGGGTAACCCTAATTCAGCCCATATACCTAGATAATATTAATGATTAATATTATGGAATTTTAACGGGCTTCCAACGGGCCTTACAGATAATTAATTGATTGGATCAATTTATCCCTGCATGAGATGTATGGATGTGTGATGTGCTGCGTACATGGGCCATAAGTACTTGGCCCATGCTCATTCGACAGTGGCTCTTGCGCACACCATGGCTGAATGCACATCATTGCCATGGTGTCCCTTTTAGTCATTGGATGATTTACCTCAGTGGTGGGCCCCACACCTCATCAAGAGGTTACGTGCGGAACCCTAGCCGATTCAAGGCCTACCGAAATCTGACTTTATGAAAGTCAGTGGAAGCCACTTTGGTTTGACCTAAATCAAACTAGGGCATAATTTTGTTCCCTCCAACTAATATGAGTGCATGTGATAGGGAGATTCATATGATGAACTCTCTAAAGGCCTTCCATCATTAGCATGAGGATGGGTCCTTCAGTAATGAGGAAACGCACCAGAAAATGGGCTATCCATTTGCTGTTGGGCTTGTCTGAGTGTTTCATAAGATGATAGGGGCGTCATAGACCGATGTGGGAGGGGCTTCACAAGAAAATGGGAACTCTCTCACGGTACCTTGGCGTTCATGAATATGATGGGTAAGCACTCACTGAACAGAAAGGTTTACCTGAAAATGGCTCTGAACTTTGTTTGACAGAGGCCGAAGGTAAAACTCATATGAAGAGTGGATATGATCCTTCACAGAAATGTGGTGGGGTTATGCAGCTAAAACAGTTGGCTCCATGCACCCTATGTGATTTCCCACATTTCCAGAGACAACCCGTAGTCTCCGTCACTGAGAAAGGAGGGAAATCTCAGAGACGAATAAATGGAAATGGATCGTAGATTAAAATCCATATCTATGAAATGAACATGAATCAAATTAGGTTGTTGACTGATATTTGCTCTTTTATCAGAAAATGGCAAATGGATCTTTTGCAAAACTGCTTGATGACAACAAGTTGAAGGGCCCAAACTATGCTGACTGGTACAGGAACCTTATGCTGGTCCTAGCTTATGAAAAACTGGACAAAGTGGCAAAGAATCCTGCCCCGGAGCGTCCGGGTGATAGGGCTTCTGAGGCCCGAAGGAGAGACTATCAAGAATGGGAGGAGAAAAACTCCCTTGCCCGGTGTTACATCATTGCCTCCTTGGACAAACCGATACAGAGGCAGTTCGATCAGATCGAACTTGCCAAAGACATATTGGACAGTCTTAGGACAATGTATGAAGAGCAGAATCGTTCTACTCGACAAAATGTCTTGAAACAGTTCATGACCGCACAAATGTCCAAGGGTCAATAAGTTCATGACCATTGTCTTCGGATGATGGGTTACATCAACGAACTGGAGACTCTTGAATCCGGGCTGGTTATTCTGTCTTCTTTAGTAATACGATTACTATTAAAAGAAACAACAGATTCATCGCATACGGGGAACTAGAGAACGGTCTCTATGTTCTACATCCTTTTCTAGAAACTAACATAACCGAAACTACGTCGGCTGAAATCCCCAAGAAGAGAGCCCGTGATACAGTTAATCCCACGTGTCTGTGGCATTATCGACTTGGCCACATCGGTGTTGACCGAATCACAAGGTTGGTAAAGGATGGTCCTTTGGATTTTCTAACTGTAGAAGATCTTCCCACTTGTAAGCCCTGCCTACAAGGCAAGATGACGAAATGGCCATTTAACGGTAAGCCTGAAAGATGTACAGGCACACTTGACCTAATACATACTGATGTATGTGGTCCCCTGAGTGTTAGGACACGAAATCAACACGTGTATTTCATCACCTTCACAGATGATTTTTCACGATACGGTTACGTGTACCTAATGAGACACAAGTCTGAATCATTTGAAAAGTTCAAAGAGTTTAGACAAGAGGTCAATAAACAGTTAGGGAGAGAAATTAAGACCCTTCGATCAGATCAAAGTGGCGAGTATCTCTCTGACGAATTCAGGGACTACTTAAAGGACAATGGGATAGTATCACAATTAGCTCCTCCTGCTACATCAAAACTTAACGGTGTTTTGGAGAGGAGGAATAGGACCTTATTGGATATGTTCCAGTCGCTTCTCATACACTCAGAGTTACCCACATCCTTTTGGGGTTACGCATTGGAGACTACGATTTATGTGCTGAATCGGGTTCAAACCAAATCGATTTCGAATACTCCATATGAACTTTGGACCGGAAAGAAACCAAGTGTCAGACACTTGAAGATTTGGGGTTGTCCAGCACACGTTAAAAGAACGAGTGCAGACAAGTTGGAATCCAAGACCAGCCGTTGCCTATTTGTAGGCTACCCAAAAGGCTCTGTAGATTACCTATTCTATGACCCAAGTGAGCAGAAAGTGTTCTGCAGTCATAATGCGCAATTCTTGGAAACCGACTATATCCTGGACACCCATCGTCAGGAAGTTGTTCTTGATGAGTAGAGCTCAGGAGCAGTGGGAGATGTCCCACAAGTTCCAGGTAGTGACCAACCTAGAAGATCCACTCGGGTATCCAGGCCACCAGTCCGTTATGGTTATGACCAGGATAGTTACCTGGTGGAAACCTTGACTAGTGAGGAGGATCTCGTGACTTACACGGAAGCTATGTTGGACATAGATTCCCAGAAGTGGGTGGAGGCCATGAGAGCAGAGATGGACTCAATGGAGACCAATGGAGTCTGGACTCTAGTAGATCCGCCCTCCGGGGTAAGCAATCGTTTGCAAATGGATTTACAAGAGGAAGAAGGGCCCCAATGGTAAGGTTGAGACCTTCAAGGCTCGTCTGGTGGCGAAAGGGTACACTTAGAAAGAGGGCATCGATTATGAGGAAACCTTTTCGCCTGTGGCCATGCTTAAATCCATTAGGATCCTGCTAGCTATATCAGCATACCATGATTATGAGATTTGGCAAATGGATGTCAAAACTGCATTCCTGAATGGAGATCTTACTGAAGATATCTATATGCAGCAGCCGCAAGGCTTCATTGCTGCAGGTCAGGAAAACATGGTATGTAAACTTAATAATCCATTTATGGACTTAAGCAAGCTTCTAGAAGTTGGAACATCCGTTTTGACTCTACTGTCAAATCGTTTGACTTCGAGCAGAATCCAGATGAACCCTGTGTCTACAGGAAGTACAGTGGAGATAAGGTTACCTTCTTGGTTCTGTATGTAGATGACATTCTACTCATTGGGAATGATGTAGGTATGTTAACTACGGTGAAAGTATGGCTATCACAGCAATTCTCCATGAAAGATCTTGGAGAAGCCTCCTATATATTGGGTCTTCGACTCTATAGAGATAGATCGAAGCGGATAATAGGATTATCTCAATCTGCTTATATTGACAAAACAGTCAAAAGATACAGCATGGAAAACTCCAAGAAAAGAAATGTTCCTTTCAAGCACGGAGTCACTCTCTCCAAGAAGATGTCTCCCAAGACTTTTGAGGATATTGATGGCATGAAAAACGTTCCCTATGCCTCTGTCGTAGGGAGCATCATGTATGCCATGCTGTGCACTCGTCCTGACATAGCTCAGGCAGTGAGTGTAGTAAGCAGATTTCAAGCCAACCCAGGGCAGGAGCATTGGACTGCTGTGAAAAACATACTTAAGTACCTTTGAAGGACAAAAGAGTTTTGTCTAGTATTCGATGGTAGCTCACTACAGATCCAAGGGTATACAGACGCCGACTTCCAGTCAGACCCAAATGATACAAAGTCTACATCTGGATATATTTTCATGATAGGATCGTGTGCTGTTTGCTGGAGCAGCAAACAGGGGTCCACTGCAGACTCCACGACCGAGGCCGAGTACATTGCCGCAAGTGAGGCTGCCAAAGAAGCCGTGTGGATGAAGAAGTTCATTCATGAGTTGGGAGTAGTTCCGTCCGACACATCACCCATCACATTGTTGTGTGACAACAATGGAGCCATTGCTCAAGTTAAGGAGCCACGAGCTCACTCGAAGTCGAAGCACATCGAGAGAAAGTACCACGTATTGTGGGAGATTGTTGGTAGAGGGGACATCCTGATTCAGAAGGTAGCATCAGCGGAAAATGTAGCAGACCCATTGACAAAGCCACTATCACAGAAAGTGTTTGAGAAACACGTGGAAAGCATGGGACTCCGGCTAGTACCTGATTGGACCTAAGTGCAAGTGGGAGCTGTTAGATAATTTTGTATGCCCTTAGCTTCAATCAAAATTGATGTACTTTATGAGTTTATTGTAAATGAATAAAAGTGCATATTTGATTCATGTTCCCTTGGTATGTTTCTATGTAATACCCTTAAACTGGACACTTATTGAGACTCGTGTTAGTTTAGAATGTTCACAGCCAGTGGGTCGGTCTGGGGAGACCTATCCTGACAAGGCTGACACTGTGGTGCCACCAAGCCGGTTGGGGTGGCTTGTCTCAGCTACCGGGGTGAGACCCTAGGCACATACAGTGTGAGATTAATTGAATATTTGAACTGGACCAGATTTCCAGTATTGCCCTGAACCTTGGAGATTGATGGGCAAAACTGGAAAGTTACACCCGACACCTAGACTCGATTATGATACTGCACTAGGTGTCGGATCGGGCTGTCTTTGATGTAACAATCAGTGAGATCCTTAGCAGGGGTCAAAACCTGGGTATGTTGGGACAATCCGAGAATTCATCTGAGTGGGTGATTCAGATCTAGAAACCTCCTAATGGGATTAGGAGAAAGCTAATCTAATATGCAGATAAGATAAGGGTTTATCCTTATCACTAGAAGAGAAGGTTGATCCAAATATGATTTGGATAAGCACCTCCTAATGGGATTAGGAGCTGGTCTTTTAAGTTAACAAAAAGAAGGAGGGGGCGGCAGCCTTTGAGAGATACTTCAGATCCTCTTTAGTGCTGAAATCAAGAAGAGAGAGTTCTGCACCTTGCAAATACTCTCTTGCCGCCTCCCTGTTCTTGCCGCCCTGTTTGCCAGTTCGATCTTCAGTTGTGGGAGAAGTCAAGATTGGATCTTGACATCAGTTCTTTGAGAAAGGATTGAAAAGGAAACTGTGCTCATGTACCATTCTACTGATTCTTGCGAAGGACAGAGTTCTTGGGGAAGAACACTGTTGATTCTGCTCCATTCTGCACTATGCCATCTTCAGTGGGAGCAGTCTTTGGATCCTTCCTTAGGCGTGAACACCTTCGTTGGGAGATATTATTTCTCCGTATCAAGTATAATTCTCTCCTATTCCTTTTGGTTCAGATCTGATTCAGTTTAAGTTTCAAGATTGATTCTTGAAAATATGATTTTCTAAATAGGGAATGTGATTCCTAGTTGAAGGGAGAAATTTTTTTTTAAAATTCGCCCCTTATTCCACAATCTTTGGGCGTCAATGGGATGGATCTCTCATCCCTTCAAAGGTATGGGCATTTAACTGCACATTGGGAACATCTCTTTATAAATTTCACATACGCGAATGGAAAATATTTTTGAGTGTAGCTGGATGCTATGTACATAGAATTTTTGCTTGCAAGAGATCCAGACTCACAAGGGAAAGTGCTATTGGAGTTCAGTTGGAATAGGAGCATAGGCCTCTCAAATAGCACCTATTTTGTGTACAAGGTTTAAGCATTTACATATTGATCAATAATATAAATAAGTTCATTGCGCTCCACCTTAGAATTCTGAATTCAACTGTAGACCTACAACAATTCAAAATTATAAACACTTCCACCTATAACACCCATACCCACTCGTGAATTGGCATTAATTCCGAGCTGGCACCTACCGGCCTCAATTGTACGGTAGAGATAAGATTTCTGGGAGTGGACTGAACAGTAAAAACCTCTAATATAAAATGTATCTCATTTTCATTTATTGGTGGTGTAGGCACATAGTGACCGCTCATACCATCATAGTGCAGAGGATAGTGAATTAATACCACATAAATGCTTGCGATGAGTTCATAACTCATTGGACGTCTGCGATGAGTTTATAATTCATCACATGACTGTGATAAACCAGTACTTGAAACAGTTTGCGAAAAACCTTGGCTAATATAAATCTGTGATGAACTCTAGACACGCACGAATATGCGATGAACCTCGAATGCGTGCAGAGTTGCAATGAATCTGAGATCATTACAGAACCGTAGAATCACTATAGACTGGGAATGAACATTGGTTACACATGTGGCTTTAAAATTATGTGCGTGATAAGATGCCACGTGAGTTTAATAAGAATACACCCACAAAACGATGATATCACTCGTACCACATTGGTTAAATAGATCACGAAGGGAAGTAGCACAACACGCGAATTATGAGAATCCTTGAACAAAAGGAAAGTTCGTCTAGAGATATCATAAGACATGTGGCAAAAACCTAGCAGTGCTCCTTAATTACTGACAACAAATCAAATATTTCCTTTCCTAGTGGGAATCAAACACTTCTGGCTTCTTCCTTTCGGGACCTCGGGATCTCTCCCTATAAATGAGAGCCCATCTCATGACGATACCATTCATTCGATCATTCATTACTCATTCGGCCTTATGATCACCTTACCATTTACCCTAGCCTTCAACCTTACTTCCTACCTCTTGTCTTCCTTTGCTTTTTCAAGGAGACCACTCTCATGTAGCCTAACCACCTTACCTACAAGTGGTACAAACTTGCATTTTATCTTTGGTCGGAATTGTTACAAATTTGCATTTATGATGTAATCCATCTTTTGTTAAATGGAATCGGCTTTAGAGTTTTCAAATTAAAAAAAAAAATGCACCACCTTCCTTGATCCTACCTTGATTGGGACCCCTCATTTCTCTTCTCTAACAAATAAAATAAACTTCGGGCTCAGTTTGGAAAGATGGAGCTTATTAAGCTCCTAGGACCATGATTCAAAGTATTGATAAATCTATGCACAAACATGTGCATTGGGTGTTTTGGGTGAATGAAAATCTACTTTTAAAAATTTTCTCCCAATTTTAAAGGTGGGCATCTTAATGTTATCCAACATTAAAAGAAGTTTTTGAAAAAAGCCTTAAAATATACATATCTTGAAGCTTCTGATATGATCCAATACATTCAAATACAGAATGTATCATATGGAAATTTTGAATTGTGCATATGACTTTGAAGAGGGGGTCCAATTTTTCCAAGGTTAATTGTCAATTTATATATGGTAATTCACTCAATTAAAACAGCTAAGCCATCTCAAACATTGCTCCCAAAGGCTTAGTTTGGAAGGAGTATAAATACAAATATGTAGAATGTAAAACCTTATATTTTGTATTATTTTGTATATATTTGCATTGTATATATATGTATTCATACTCTTGTTAAACTGAGCCCAAGTTTCTTATCCTAATTTGCATTCTGATGCAAAAATGCAAGCAATTATCTCCTTCTATTTAGGTCATTAATATATAAAAATGCAGTCGTTGACCTATCCTAGTCAAATTACTTATTATTCATTTGTTTACATATTTTTAATCGAATAATCTAAAACACTATTTTTTATATTTTTTGTTTATTCTAATCACTCGCCAATAGAATTACCAAACCACTTAATGTGAAAAGACACAAACACATATACATTTAAAAGCATTGGGGAGAGTAGATCTATAATCTTATTATGCCGGCGTTCCTTTTTTCTATTTTGAAAGAGGGGAAAGTTGGTCAATTGATTTGTGAATCCCATTAACCAAAAAATCCATATACATTTTTTTGTTATTTACATGGGGATCAAGGAAATATTATTTTCTTGGGTATCATTTACTTGGGTAAGTGATACTTATCTCACGGGTAGGGGTGTCAATAAACCGGTTTGAGATTGAACCCGTCCAAACCAAAATCAATTTAGACAGATTGGACATACCAAAGTATTTATTGGATTGGATTGGACCTAATCCATTCGTAATGAATTTATATTGGATTGGGTTGGATTGAGCCAATATCTATTCCACTTATAGAAGATAATAATATAGGTGTCAATAGACTAGGTATGAGTTAGAATTAATCTAAATTAAAACAAATTTGAACAAATTGGACAATCCAGACCTTGAATTGGACCGTTCCAAAATATTTATTGGGTTGGATTGGACCTGGTCCATTTGTAATAGACTCACATTAGACTGGATCAGATTGGACCTGGTCCATTTGTAATAGACTCACATTAGACTGGATCGGATTGGACCAAATCCACTCCAATTGATACCCCCACTCCCATGTGGATAAATAACTTTCCCACCGGTGGGAAAAGTTGCTAACAATTTGGATGGGACAAAAATGGCTCTTTTAGTAATAGATTTTTATGGCTAAAACGGTTATTGTTTTATTTACCTATGAAATAAAAGAACAGAACATGAATAAATGCACTAAAAAGCAAATGAGCCCTAGTGTTTATTGGATTTTTTTTCTTTTATCTTTTCTAGTTTAGTTGCACTTGTTTCAACATAAAAACCGATAGAAAGATTTTTAGGTTCAAAAGATGTGATTGGCTGAACATGACAAAATATATGATGCATCCACTGCATCGTGCAGCAAAAGATGTCATTGGTTGAGAACCTGAGATCGAAATTAAACATGCAGCCAATATTAGTGAATACGCCATAGTTGAAATTAAGGCTGTGTTTGGAAATGATGCAAATATTTAGAGTACAAAATGGTTCATATAAATTGCAAAGTTGAGTTAGTTTTGCACCAATGAACTTACCTTCTTACCAAACAAATTTTTAGTTGTAATGGATGCAAAGAGGAATTACTTTTACATCTTATTATCAATGTAAATATGCATTGGAAAATGTATTTTCTATCATTTGTCAATGCATAAATGTAATGTTGCCAAGCACAACCAAAAGTGAACCAAAGAGCAAATTTACCCTGAACCAGAATTTATACTCTATTTGCATCATTTCCAAAACACTGCCTAAAAAACATAGCCAAAAGGAAATTGGCTTCAGTAACCTTACTTTCCCTAAAGAATTATCTAGTGTGAACCTAATTCTTCTGCAGCCCATATGCATCCAAGCAGTATAAGTCCAAACCTAATTCTCTGAACATGGTCACACAACTAACAAGTTCAGATCTGTTGACTATAAAATGCTGGTCACATCCTGTGCACAAATTCCATGCTGCAGCCTTGCATGGGAATCATCTCCCCATGAATTACATCATAATCTGAATCTGGTCCCAATACATACATGGGTCTGATTAATGTTTTCGAACCGTCATTGACCCGGATGGTCAGACTGTTTGGCCCGGGAATCGTCCAGCCAACTAGTTCTATTTTATCCTATATCTAGTCTCTGGCAAAAAACCGTTGAATTGGTCAACGACCTGTTAATTCAAGCAATCGAATCGTTGATTTATTCACCCTGTTTAACAGTTTTTGACTGTTTTTATTTTAATTATTTTTATTTTTTTATCAGAATGGGCCGTCCATTCAAACTGGACGATCAAACCATCAATCCAAAAACTAGTATCCAGATTCCAATCGATTTTTAAAATATTAGATCCAATTAGCAACATCCCAACAAGCGTACATGGTGAGATATTCCCGATTCATAGCTGCAAATAATGGCTTGTTGGGACCGTGTATTAGACCAGATTCAAGCTCGATCATTACAACATACAATGCAAGAGATATTTTTTATGTATGGCTATAGGGTCTTGTGCACAGGTTTTGTGGTCAACAGATCTGGACTCTCAATGGACAACCTAACAAGCCTTTCTTCAAACAAGTGCTCTAGAAATACTAGCTCTAGCCCCTGACCATCTAATCTAGGACAAGGAATCAAAAGGTGGAAAAGGGAAGAAAGGAGAAAAAAGAGAAAGACTATAAAAGAAAAATGGCAAGTCTTGATAGTGGACAGGAAGCAGTTGGACTGGTAGCTTCCAGCTTTGAACTGGTGTTAGATTCCATCATATGATAAGTAGTTGAATGGTATGTGCATTCTGACGTATAGGAGGGAAGAGAGAGGAAAACATTGCCAAATTGGAACTCAAATCATTGGGTTTGACTGAGATAGCGGAAAGAGATGATATCCAAAAAGCTTGTGACCAAGAGCTCGGCTTCAGTCAGGGTAATGCCCCCTTTGAACAGCCTTCTATTGGGAATATCTCCATACTTATGTGCTTTATTTCATGGAGAGATATTTCCAATGCAAGGCTGCAATAGGTTGTTGGGACAGGGTGAGCACGGGCTTGCCCTGACCAAAGATGACCTCTGTGACCAATCATCCAGCATCATATACGAGGCAACCAATCAGGTGGGTTTTAATTGGTTAAAGTTCTTCCAGTACCATGTCTTTATTGCATCATATGTTTTCCCTAAAGTTGTGTTTGGTTTAAAGGAAAAAGTAGGGAAAGGAAGGGAAGCCTATATCCTTTCCCTACCTTAACCTTCGAACCAAACATAGGCTAAGAAAAATGAAATCAAGGGTAGGGTAAAAATGTGTTAATCATTTACAGTTTTTTTTTTTTTTTTTATAAATATCAATTTAGGCTTAGCTTGAAAAGAGCGAAAATGCAAATATATTCAATGCAAAACCTTGTATATGATATTTCTAAACTTAGCTTGTATTTACACTCTTCCAAAACCAAAAAAGAGAAAAATAATAGAAAAAACCATATTTGAACCATGATTCAAGATATTATAATGATGATTAATGAATTTGAAAAATACAATTCAAAAAACCATGCTCCCACCCTATACAAATATCCAATTTCCTACATATCCTCCCTCTTTCTTTCTTAAAATACTTTTAAGAAGGAATATGAATCTACTACTCACACAACTTACAACATGAAATATAGTCACGGTTGAAATGTGGGACTACTCTTCACTACAATCCAGTTCGGATCTGCTCACCAAAAAATAATGTTCCAACACGTTCCAACGTAATCTATGTCCACACATCACAGACATCATTGGTCCCGGACTCATGGTGAAATTGCAGACACAGATCATGTAGATGCCGTGTTGGAACAGCTTTTGTTGTGAGCAGTCTCTAATAACAAATCCAGACTCCGTAAAAAGGACCACCCCCTAAAAGTAAACTCTTTCTCAATTCCCCCTCGTAATCTAAACAATTTGAAACAGATTACATCTAATCTCTTTTAAGACTGAAGTATAAATTAGTATGTATATAAGCGTATGCATACATGAAGACATAATATAATATATAAGACATACATCTACTTACACAGCCTTAATGTAACATTCCATACTCAACATTTTAACATTTTGCTGACATTGCATGTTTTTTATAATTTGAATGTTGTAATTTTATTAGTTCAAGTTTTTACAAATTATTTTTAATATATTTTGTTCATATGTATAATATTACAATCATTTTTATATTATTTATTAATAATATATAATATTTTGATAATTTTTTAGTTCAATTTATAAATGTCATTTATTATTCAATTGAAATTCAAATTCAATTTCACTCCGATATAAATAAGATTTGATTCAAATCCAAATAAAAACGAAATAAATTTGGATCTACCTATATCTCATTTGATCTAATCCATTTGCAGCCCTGTTAACCCAAAGGAAAAAAAAGTAATTCAGCCTCCAATCTGGGTTTTAGAACATTGAAAAGGATTATAAGTTTTTTGGAAAAATTATTAAGAGGGGTTTTATTTTATCTATACCATATAAAGAGAATACTTGCCCTAGATTCCTCATAGGTCATAAAAGTTAAATCTAAATACTAAATATCAAATATGGGGTTAATACTTGGTTGCACATATGCATGGCATGTATTCAGACACTAGTATTATAAATTGCTTTTGGGGCAACCTCATCAATTTTTTGCTTTTGAAGGACACTATCCATGTTACATAAAACCCATAACTATCCTTTAAATGTTAGGTTTGAAGGAAAAAGTAGGGAAAGGAAGTAAAAGATTAGAAAACTTTTACAAAATTTGTATAGATTTCTTTACTTTTTTCTTCAAACCAAACATAACCTCAGAGAGACAGAGAGAGAGAGTAGAACTTTCAAGTGCACTTGAGTGTAGATTTAGGTCAGAAGTACTATATAAAAGTGATAGAATTCAGCAGATTTGACGTCTTATGGTTATTTTCCAATGAAAGGTTCTGCCCCAACTCAAAGTTTGCATCAATGGTATGATCCAACCATTTGTATTCTTCAGACTATCCAAATGGGTAAATACCACACTTTGGATTAAAGTGCGTGGATGAGTTCAATTGTGGACTATGAACCTTCCTAACTATTGTTGGTCAAGATGAGATTTGAATCCAATATCAATGCCAAATTGGATAGACTTCAGGAAATTGAAAGGTCTTTGTTCACACTTTGAGTGCACATGGTAGGCCTTCACTTGTCTCCATATATGAAATTCAAATATAGAAATTCTTTTAATTTCGAGAAATATAAACTGAGTTGAATGAAGAGAGAGAATCTGTTTAGTCTTAAGAAGACATAATTAAGCCCCCCCCCCCTCCATCGTTATGTTTGACTCAATCCTGCTTATATGAGAAATGGGGGAAATGTGAAGGAAAGTTTTTAGATAATAACCCTAGTTTTAAATCCTTATTCAACAGATAAATATAGGTGGCCTAATTTCGAAAGTGAATTGTCACATCCAGATTATGTAGAGCAAGTCATTCAACAGATAAATATAGGTGGTCTAATTTAGAAAGTGAATTGCCACATCCAGAATATGTAGAGCATGTTCTTCAAACAAATTTCCTTACCCAGATTGACAGAGTAGATAAAAAACAAACAGACCAATTTTCAAACAAATAGAAAAAGAGAAATAAGAAAACTATGAATCTATAATCACCCATGGTAGAATCCGGATCTCCTGCACACAAAAATTTTATTTATATCTACCTATAAACACTATGTCTGTGCATTAGAAACATCTCCCCATGCATAATATTATGTAAGAGGATGAGAATGAAATGCCTCTCATGTGTGACTGATATTATGTGGGTAGACATGGACAGGGTTCTTGTGGGCAGAAGATCCGGACTCCACCTAGTATTCCAAGGGGAACTTGAATTTATATCAAATGCATACAGACACAAGAAAGAGAGAGAGAGAGAGAGAGAGGTTTTGTGGATAAGGGTGCATCAAGTATCCCAAACACCACCATCTAACATAGTTTAAAACACTACACTTTGTGGGTGTATCACTTGCAAAAGATTCATTGTGGGCAATAATTAAGACACAAACTCTAAATGGGCCAAAATATATTGATGCTTGTATAAAGGGTGCAAATCTGATACCCTGACTTGAAGGGCTTATACAGCATAGGGCCTGGGCCTGGGCCCTCTGGCACGGCCCATTCAAATTTTTGCAAATGCTCAAGCTGAGCTTGTTCAAATTGCAGTGCTATTGTAAACCTATCAAAAGTACATCCAAACCAATTTTATAAATACAATGTAAATTTTAAGTATATAAGTATCAAATCGAACTAAGTCATATCTGATCAAATCGGAGTAAAGATCCATTTGAATTTGGGTCGTCCTTCACGGATCAAATTGGAATTCAAATTTGGACAATGGGATACTGTTAAAAGCCCTACTATAAATTCCCACACAAATGTTTCAACAGTACAACTATACCTTGGTGGGGAGCCAAAAAAGAACAATAATTTTATAAGAAGGCAAACCTTCTAACTCGTATCAAATAAACCTTGTTACTCGTGTTAATGTTCATTAAGTTAAATTAACAATTTTCAGACTGTTTTTATATTGATTATTTGTACAAATATGTAAAATACAAAACTTTGTATTTTGTATTATTTTGTATGCATCTGTATTGTACTTGTGCTTTTTTCAAACTGAGCCTGTGCTTAATGAATTGATTTATTTATTGAGTTGCAATTTAACCTAAAATCTAACTCAACTCATGAAACCTATTCTAAATTTAGGGGTGAATACAAGTCAAGCTGAACCAAGTATTTAACTGCACAAAAAAGACAACATTCGAGTTTGGGCTCAAGCTCAATTCAAACCACAAATACTAGTTTGAATTCACCTTGATTCAAAAGCTCACATGTTTGTATTTGGTTTGGCTTAAGTTTGACTATTCATATAAAAACTCAATATATATAGTATTTTTTATTATACATATAAAAATTAAAATATTATATATAAAGTTGATTAGGCACACGATCTTCACAACCATGATTCATACCATTTCAGTTTGGTTCAACTAACAATCAAACCTATATGCTAGACTTAAACTCGACTGGAAGCTCGATAGTCAAATTGAACATTTCCAACCTGAATTCGCCCCAATTTGAACATTTAGCTGGGACCAACATTGAACCAATCCTACTTAAATCAGCTGATCTGAAAGTCAGATTTGTGTCACAACTCCCAAATTCTTTTCCTACCATGTTCCCTAATTTGTTTACTGTCAAGATCAAGAATACTAGTTCAATGCTGGTTTGACACCTAGAGAATAGTAGATAAACAGCCATCAATTATCAATCAATGAATCAATATTAACCCTAGCCTTCACACAAAGAGGGTATGGGTCTGAATGAAGACATGTCCTAACCTATAGCTGTTTTATTAAGCGTCAAGCTGGGAACTGGCCTTAAGCTAATAGCATCACAAAGCATTGAAGGACAAAAAGCTCAAGGAGTACTTGGGTTAATAACACCATGTTTACAGTGGTTCAACTCGGACTTTTTTACAGTTTTCTGAGACTGGACCGGATTAGATGGTTGAACCTGTTGACCCATCACCCCAGTAGCCTCAAACCATAGTTACAGAAAAGAAAATGTCTGGTCCAATGAGTCAATCAAGTTGGGTGAATTGTTGGATCTGTAGGCCCAGATGCGATGTGCGGCTATAGGACCACAATGAAAATTAGTGCAACGGAAAATGTTCTTAATTTGGTCGACTATGCTGTGTTTGGCTTCTCAGAAAATTAGTAAGGGAAACCATTGGCTTCTTCCATATATGATTCACCCACTTCCGCCACGCATGGTTCAAAGTATTGATACGTATCTGTTTAAGCATATATATATATATATATATATATATTTAGTTTGGCTCGCTTGCAGATAATCGAGTTTAAGTTGAATATAGAGTTAGTCGGAGTTGAGTTTGAGTTTCATAACACTTGGCTTGAGTGGCTCGCGAACCTAATCATGCATATATTAAAATATTAATTTTAATATATTTTTATCTATAATATTTATAAAATTAATTTATTTAAAATTGAGTTAAGTCGGTCGAATCGATACTAGATTTGAGTTTGAGTAGGAAACTCAAAACTCCATCAAATTCAATCAAATTTCGAGCTCCAAACTTTTAAGGGGGCATTCTTTTTTTGGATTTTGAGGGGGGAAAGTTGGTCAATGGGATTTTGGTTCCCATTGACCAAGAACCCCATGTTCTTTTTTCAGATTTATGTGGGGGTAGGGAAAGTTTATTTTTCTAGGTAAATGATACCCATCTCCTAGGCGGGTAAATAACTTTCCCACCTATGGGGAAGTTGCCAACACTTGAATGGGACAAAAATGTCCATTTTAATTATGAATTTTTATGGCTAAAATGGTTATTGCTTTATTTACATGAGAAACAAAAGAACGTAGGTAAATGCACTTACCCGAGTAAGTGTTTCCCAGAAAAAATTTATCCAAGTAACTGTATTTACCCAGATAAATAACTTACTGAAAAGGAAATGGGGCCTAAGTCGAATTGAACTCGAATCACCCAACAATCAATTCGACTTGAATTCATTACACCCCTTATTAATAACAAACCTTATGAATTGGTAACAGGTTCAATGCCCCAACTAAGACCAACCTTATACCATACCTTATATTAGCCCTTTCCCCAATTAATATTGATAGTCCAAAGTCTTGGTTATAAAAAGAGATCTATTTTCAACATATTATTGGCAACTAGAGAAAGGAATCTGTGTTCTTAGCACAGTGGTGATTATGTAAGGAGCCACCATATGGATACTAGTTAAGCCTGCCCCACAACCTTTCACTTGTCTGAAAATTTTATTATTCTAAATCAAAATTCATCCACTTTAAAAGCGAGATAAAATGGCATAACTTCAGAATCTCAAGAGATAGGAGATGGGTGGCTATTATAATATCATTATCTAAAGTTTTTATTTTTAGGCTAGTTTGGAAGGAGTATAAAACTATAAACATGTAGAGTGCAAATTCATGTATTTTGTATACATTTGCATTGTGCATATCTGTATTTATACTTCTTTCAAATTGACCCACAAATATAAATTTGTAGAGTATAAAATCTTGTATTTTGTATTATTTTCTATGTATTTGCACTGTATATATTTGTATTTGTACTGTTTTCAATTAAGCCTTAAAACTCTTAATTTGAAAAAAAAAAAGTACAAATACAAATATGTATAGTACAAATACATACAAAATGTAAGGTTTTACATTTTACACATCTGTATTTATACTCCTTCCAAAAGCCTTGAACCTTAAGTGCAAAATTATAACAAATTATGAGAAGAATCAATTACTATACTAGTTAGTAATATCCAATGAGAAGATACTAGTTAATAATATCCAATGAGAATAATCAATTATTGTACTATTTAATAATATCCAATGAGAACAATCAATTACTATTCTAGTTAATAATATCCATTTGGATGGGCAAAACTCATTATCATCATGATCATCGAGGCTTGTTCAAACCATATGGCTCAGCTATATGAATCCTGCACCATTTACAATGCTTTAAGAACACCTAGAGGTGTAAAACAAGTTGTGCCTGGCCAGTATGGCATGGCCTACGGGTAGTCCGCGTAAAGTGTGGTTTGTATTGTGCCAGTCTATGGGCCATCTTGGGCCGTGTCACCTTCCCCTGGGATAATTTGAGGGATCGGCCCGGCCCGGCTCACAACCCAAGTCCGTGTGGGCCGGTGCCATGCCTCAGACCTCAGCCGGGTGAATTGTAGGCCATGCTGTGGGCCTGGGTCCTATCAGGCTAGGACACAAGCCGAGTCTCGGGTGTGGGCTAAATCGGGCTAAACTAGTTTTTTTACTTTTTTTTTCTTTTGACATTTTTTGATTTTTTTTATTATTTTGATAAGTAAAACTAAAATATTTAACTTTCTTTTGGAAACTATTTCAAAAATAAGAAATGAGAAATCTAACAAGTAAATGAAAAAATACTTAACCAAATAAGAATGGAATAACAAATTGGAAGAAAAATAGGAATTTTATTTCATTTAAATTTGAACGATACAAATTACAAAGCATACAATGGTTGGATACTTGGATAAATAAAATATGAAAATTGAAAAATAGAATAAATTAATAAAATAAAAAAATACAATGTAGTTACAAATAGAAAATACAAAATTACATTGTTAAAAATAGCAAATAAATTAAATAAAATTGAAACAAATTTTACAATAATTTGAAAAAATGCTATACAACTATTGAGTGAGTATACAAAAAATATTGACTTTATCATTTTTTTTATTTTCTCCTATTGTTCATGACTTTCATCATCTATTTCTGGTAAAATATTGGGTGTAGTGTCATACCCTCATTTGTCTTGTAATCTGTCTTTAGCATCTAACCAATCTTTAAAATTTAAAGTAGATTCTCATCTCTAGACTTTAATCATTCATGCAGCTTCTCTTGTCATCCAACACTTTAGTACCTGTATTAAAAGAAGACTCTGATGGAATTGTAGACACCGGAGGGATTAGTAGATCACGTGCCATGGCGGCGAGAACCGGATAATTTTTTGAATGTTCACTTCACCAGGCTAAAATATCAAAATTATTTGTTCACTCACCTAAAGTAGAAAAATTTACTTGTAAATAAAAATTAAGTTCCGTAAATGAACTTGTTGTCAAGGTAGCAGATTCCTGCCTTCTACTTATTAAATAAAAAAGTTTTTCTCTTCTACTACTGGGCACAAGTTCAAAAGTGGAAGATGCATCTGAACAACATGTAGAATTACTTCTTATTATTTCAGATTCACATAAACTGTACATTTCAAATAATAAACTATTAATTTCTTTTTTTTTATTTCTAATTTCAATATTCATATTTTCACAATATGTTTTAAGTAAAACATCTAAACCATGTTTCCTAATCCTAGGATCTAATATTGTAGCTAAGCAATAAATAGGAGAAATGTTTTCCCAATATTTTTTATATTTATTTTCCATTATTTCAACAATACTTTTAAGTTGTGGGTTATTTCTATATTTTGCAAAACAATCACTAATCACCATTAATTGGTAACATAAATTACAACTCATTGGATAATAAATACCTAATAATTCATTAGTTGCATCATAAAAATGTTTTAAAAAAACATTTTATACAAATTGTCATTTCCTAGTCTTCCTCAAATATAATATCAGTAGGCGTTTTTGCATTATAAATATCACTAAGTATTTGTTTGTTAGAAATACAACTTTCTAACATAGCATAGGTAGAATTCCATCTATGTTTAACATTTAATATAAAATGTTTATATTTTAAACCATAATTTTGACATAAATATTTAAATTCTTGTTTCTTTGCTTCAGAACTTTTAATATATATAATATAATTTCTAATTTTAAAAATATGAGTAGAAATAATATTTAAAGCATCTTGAATACATAAATTTAAGATGTGGCATGCACATCTAATATGAAATAATTTACCATTTAAACATGGTTTTAATTGAGATTTTAAAATATTTATTATTGAATCATTATTACTAGCATTATCAAAACTAATAGAAAATAATGTATTGTGAATTACATAAGCATGTAAAGTATTTAAAATGCTTATAGTAATAGTTGGGTCAGTATGTGGCTAATCAAGACTAGTAAAACTTAAAATTCTTTTATTTAAATGTCAATTTTCATCAATAAAATGACTAATAACACAAATATAACTTATGTTAAATTTAGAAATCCAAACAACATAAGTAATTGCAACTTTGGAATTAAGCTTTGATAACATATAAATTAATTTTTTTATATGAATAAAAAATTTTTAAAGTATCTGATCTAATAGTATTCCTAGAAACTTTTTTAAATTATAGGTTTGCAGAATTATGTAATCATTTATCGATGCTAACACTATCATTTTGTGATTGAATTACGTCGGCATTGAACATGTTGGGGAATTGGTTTCGGGAGGAGCTAACCATTTTTTTAATTCTAAAAAAATGAAAGTTAATTTAATTGGACTTACCCAGATTACCGGTTCAACACCCCAACATGATTTCAATAGTTGAGGCCTTTCAATTCTAAGAGTCCAAGCCTCCCAAATTGCTAACTTGAGATACTTAAGCTAGTTAAGCAAACCTTCTTCTTGTTGAAATCTTAATAAAGTTAAGAATTTGAGGATTAGTCGATTAGAGTTTAGAGAATGTATGACAGTATGAGAGATTGAGAATTTGAGAGAATGGGATATTGAAACTTGAGAGTATGAAAACTAAAGAAGAGATTAAGAGAATTGTTGAATTGGTGTGATGAGAATGGTGGAAAATAGGGCTATTTTAAAGGGATTGAAAATAATTCAATTGTCCAAAATACCCTAAAAACTAGCTAGTTTTTTTATTAGGAGGGGTATTTTGGTCACTATAAAGTTATTTATCACTTTACCCAAAATGACATAAATGCTCCCCAATAGTTATATAATAGCTAGCTTTTTTTATTAGGAGGGGTATTTTGGTCACTATAAAGTTATTTATCACTTTAAAATGCCCCTAAACTAGCTATTATATAACTATTGGGGAGCATTTATGTCATTTTTTCTCCCCCATAACCAAAATACATAAATACCCCCCCCTAAAAGCTGAAATTATCCGTTGGGGGGGTCCCCAAGCGGCACAGCCATCATGCTGTGACTGATGAGTAAAGATGGGGTTATTTGTATAGTGTTGGGCCCAAACCATTATGCTAGGCCTAACATGGCCCACGTGCCGCTGTACTGGCCACAAGCGGCACAGCCCGATTTACACCTCTAAGAACACTCTATAATAAGCACAAATCACAAGAGTTTAACAAAAGTTTTAATGTCGGCTGTCAACATAACCCTCTTCTCTTGGCTTGTGACTGATGGTACAAGACAAGCTCACATTGACAGTGTAATTGGATGAGCCAAAAGAAACCCGGATACAAATTAATTGGCTGATGCTATTTTTGTGTAATGTAATCAGATATGTCTATCGATGTAGATTTGCTAGGAGACATAGAAACCTGAGGAACTGTTTGATAATGTCTGAAGTAGCTAAATTCAATGAATAAGTCTCTGAGTAGGTTGCAAATTCTGAATGGCTGAATTACATGTTGGGTTGATTTACATACTCTGGTATATTTTATCATATAACCAATTTATCTATTAAAAGGCAACAGTCACAACACAAGTCATTCAGTTCAGGCACTGCAGCTGTTTTCAGACAGTCCTTTAGGAACTTTACTTTGCTCCTATCATGGTTGGACAAAAGCCCCTGACATTTCTTGATTTTAATATCTAAATCCTGAATTTTAAACCTTAAACCCTAAAACTTAACTCTAAACCCTCAAAATTTAAGTGTAAAATGTATTTTGATTTGATGCATGTTCTCTATAGTCTATCCATCATAGCTTTAAATTAGTTCCAAAAACTGTAACCAAAAGTGTTTTCAGTGTTGTGGTTCAATAGATTACTGAAAAATCTTATTTTTCTCGAAACAAACTGAAAATGTTTTTGGGTTTCGTTTTCTTTTTGAGAAAACAAATTCGAGAAGACATTGTCATTTCATTGCTGATGTAGCATTTTTAGAAATGAGAAAAATAAAAATTCCCATGCTGCATGACTCCCCTTTAGTGAATGGTAGGAACAATCATAAATAGACTTGTTGTTCATGGGCCGGTAGCCCAGTGGGCTTTCCGGACGTGGCCTGATTTAGGCCCATCTTAAGGTTGGTTAGCTTGGGTTCGGGTGATAAGTATTAGGCCCAATTAATTTTTGGGCCATGCTGGACTTCTTAAATAAGCCTGGCCCAAGCATAATAATATTATAAATAATATATATATATATATATATATATATATATATATATATATATATATATTTAGTAATAGGTATTAGGTAATAACTTGAATTGTTATTATTAATTTATTATTTTACCTTTCATATTTTATGTATGATTTTTTTTTTTTTGAACTTTAAGTGTATAATTGTATATTGGGCAGCAATATTTTTTATGTACAAAATGTGTGATTGAATAGGAGCAATTTAAAAAAAATAGAATTAGAAGATAAAACTAAGATATTGCATCATGTATATTAGGTTTCATGGTCTCAGGCCTGGGCATTTTCTGTTACTAAGTGGTAAAGTCCATTCCAAACATGGCCTAAATCTGGCCCGTGAACAGGCCTAATCATTGATGAAACATTCATTCAAGTTGAACATGATTCAAAAGAATGCACCTACCCGAAAATGTGTTGCCATCCATCAATTAGGACTTGGAGGGAATTCGTGTCTAACAAGGACCACTTCTTACTCAATTGCTGGATCTGCTTGAGTTGAGGGTTCAGTATTTGGTGGGACCAAATGACATTAAGTGCAGTGAATGTGGGTTTTATTAGAATTGAAATAAATCGGTGATGCCATTGTCAATTCATATGGTTTTGCTCTGATGCAGTCACACGATTGTTTTCCCACAAGATTTTACTCCCATCTCACCCACAGTGCATGGTCCAGAGCTCTATAATCACATCTGGACAAGGTTTTTTGCAATCTCTCTCTCTCTCCAATACTAGACTAGTGGGGCAAGGTGAAGGGTACAGCCATTAATGGTGGTATTGGGCAAAGAACACAATCAGGGCCCCTGAATGGAACAGCCCTCGATCCTGAAAGGGATCCATGGTACTGTTGGGCCAAGATGAAAATTGTAAGGGAGATGACCCTAAGGCCTAACATGGGTTGCATACAGCACTGGGCACAGCAAGTGCACAAGAGCAGATGGGACGTAGCAACAGCCAACAGTCCAACAGCCATGGTTTGGACCCAGCATCAATCAACTACTCCAATGATCTCCAGAACGAGATCCCTTATCTCAAAGTTCAATGACTGAAAAGCTGACATCCATGTAATTTTCATATCCATAGTGGCTAGAAAATTCAACAATGCTATAATTCATGGAAAGTTTGATTTTCTGTTGGTAATGAAATATATATCTTCTATACTGTTTTTACTTGATTAGTCCTAAGAAGATTCAATCTGGAAATGCCTCTAGTTGGACTCTGGACTCTGGCTCTGTAAGGCCTGAGGATGGTGGTCACTGTCACTGCAATAGCCCTCCCTCTCATGGTGATTTGAGTTCTTGGGGCTAGCTAGGAATGACTCCCATCTTGAGGTTAAATAAGGATGCAATTGTAATAGTTGATAAAATTAAGACTCCTCATGATCAAACAGGTGAAATGAATTAGATGGGTTTGGTGATAGTTAACAAAAAAAAAAAAAAAACTAGAGGGGCCTTATTATTGGTTACACTGTCACTAACACAGCCATCAAGTTCACCTAATCTATTCTCCAAATCAACAAAAAAGGTTAACCTAAATTTACCACATGGATAGTGGGTCTCAAACAAAATACTTAGTACTGGGTGGTCATTAACTACTAATTTATTAATACTAGAAGAATACAATCCATACTTAAGTCAGTGGGAACACATCCACTCTCTTCTACACATGTAAAAGGAGATATTTTAGTTTTAGAACCTAAAATGAAGTAATTCTAGGGAGGATTTGCAGTTGGAATGGAATCGGAATGATCTATTCCCATAATCTGTCTGGTTCACATAGGAATTGCAATCAGAATTGGAATAATGGTGCCTCACAACAAGAATTAGTGGGTGAACAGACCTTTTTCATATCTTGATGATATCATCCACTCACATTCCTGAGTGAGCAGACTTTGTTCATCTCTTCTGTTCCTGGCCATGTGCTACATCTGCAACCAAATGGGTTGGGCCTGAGCTACTGCTTTGTGTTCCATTTCTTACAATATTATAGTCTTCATAGAAGATGCACAGAAATCCTATTTCAGCTCCATCTTCATCTCGGTTCAGAGAATGCCAGCTTGTAACTGATGACAAACTTTCTCAGTTTCTTGTTGGAACGCACTGAAAATAACAAGACTAACTCAGTTTGGGTGGAAAATGTATTTGAACCATTTGCAGCCTGCAAGGCAAGTTGGGAGGTGGACTTTTCCAAGCTCCAGGTTTATATTCAAAAGCCCACTATAATAAATTGGTTCTGGACTTTTGGGCCCAGGTACGTCTTGAACTAGTCCAATGGGGGGCTGTACCTGCGGGTTCAGTTTTTATGTAGGGCTGCAAATAAGTTGGATCAGACCCTGTTCGAATCCGAATTCGACCCTGTAAGAGCCGGATTTGGATATCTTCCTTGATCCTAACATAACAAATCAGATTGAATAGGAAAAATTGATCCGTTTAGTTATCGCATCAAATTCGAATATTATATTAACAATTCAAATCGAATCGGATATCCGATAAGATATTTCAATTCGAATCATAATCTTGAAAATCTGGTAAATTCTTATAGATTTGGATCAGTCAGGTTTCTTATCGAATGGGTCGGATATATCCTTTTCTGAATCTGATCTGATTCGTTTGCAGCCCTATCCCTTATAGATAATCAACCGGGCTAAGGTCATGAACCAGGCTAAAGTTGGCCCAGGTCCAGTCCATATATGGTCCATGGAACACCCCACCTTATCACCATCAATCAATGCAGAGCACGGTATTAAAACCATCGGTTAACCAGTCACCCATCCAGTTCCGTTTGCATCTAGCCTGGAATTTCAAAAAAAAATCAATTAGTGAACCGTTGGATCAGATGGTTGAACCGCCAGCCACTTCTTTTATTTATTTTTTATTTAAAAAACATCACGGAATTTTGGACCAGACCGTCGAACCTTTTCGACACGGAAATCGATGGAAAAAGCGGTTCTGGTTTCGAGTCAGTTTTTAAATCACACAGACTGGTCCAAAAACCATGACGATATGAACTAATTGAGGCATAACCGCATAAAGGAGAAGGGATCGAAGGAAAAATCGATAAAGTACTCGCCATCTATGAAGGGCGTGCGAATTCTTGATTCTTTCTAAAAATCTAACCCTCCTAGATGAGAGAGACAGTGGGAGATGAACACATGTGGTGGTGGTGAAGAGTTTATATACGACAGAGAACCGTACTTTGGTCCACGTCGAAGATGGGTCCTCATGCAATCAATGCAGTGTTTCTCCACCACGAACCAGAGAAGGCGGTCTTCAATGTTGTTCAGTTTCCACTTCCCCACTCTCAATTCTTGGCTGTCTTCTTCGCTCACCTGCACTTGTCCTCTCCCTAGAATCATTTAAAAATACATCTGTCTCTTCTTTGTATCTTATAAGCAGTAGAGACACCACCAAATATCTCTTGCACACACTCGTACTACTCTATTTGGATAGAATTTTGGGTTTCTCTGTTTTTCTCCAGTTTACAAGGGGGAAAGAGAAAAGCTTGACATCTTTGTCAAAGATGGACATGGCAGACGAAGTCAACAGTGCAGTCACTTTGCCGGTTCGTCAAGTCGTGCTCATCTCGGCTGGGGCTAGCCACTCTGTTGCTCTTCTTAGTAAGTTTCAGATGTTTTATAGTATGTAGTCTTGTTGTTGTTCTTGGCCTGTGTGTTGCTTTAAAATTTATGGCATGTGAGGTAAGTGATTAATTTTTGTTTCTACGTATCAAGTTTGGATGCCATCTGAGTTGGGGTCACTTGATTCTAGCTTTTCATGGTGTTTCAATGGAACCCCACAATGCCATCATCTAAATTGGAGTTACACTTTGGTTCTTGAAATTCTGAAATGAACTCATTGCAGTTTTGACAGCCGACCAGAAGTGGGGCCATTTTAGGTGAAGAACTTGCATCTCAAATGCAATGGAAAACTGCATTCCATTTCAGTTGGCATCCAATGCTGTTTTATAATTAAAGTGATTTAGTGTTTATGGAATGTTAGATGCTACTCGGATGAATTGTTGCTCTGGTGCTATCTAGAGAGGAAATTTATTGGCTTCTTTGAATTGCCAAAATGTATGTTGGCTTAGATGGTTGATGTTAGGGGTCATAATTGATGAAGCCAAAGCTTTGCATGAATATTCATGGATGCATTGTAAGAGTTCTTAGATTCAGTGCAAGAGGGACCAAGTTTCACAGGAAAAGTGTCTGGTGATTGCTTTTGTAAGTCAATTATCTAAAAAATGAAGCTTTTCTTTTTCTCATAGTGGAGAGTATGCATCACTGATCTGTCTTACTTCTGTTGTCTCAACTTCACCATCTGCCTACATTCATATGTAACTTGTTACCATTAGGGTGGGCTTGTGAACTTGCTATTCAGTTGACTAATGAAAACTCTTCTATAGTTAAAACATCAGATTACATGGCATCTTGATGAGGGGGATAAAAAATAATGTATGACCTCAGCTTGATGTTCCAATAACTAAGACCTGGGCATTCAAGGGTCCATGTACAACTGAAGCAAGAGTGCACGACACTGATTTGCATCACTGGTAATATAGCTAAAAGTGGTGCATGTTGATCCACTCTCCACATACCAATATTTTCTTCCAGAAATCAAAATTGATGATTTTCGAACAGCAGTAAATACTAGCCACTCCTTATAGAGTTGTGCCCTCACAACCTCACTCACAAAAAACCCTAAATCCCAAATACACCCAATGTCTCACTCTTCTCTCACAAGACAAAGACTGAGTATACAAGAGAGAAAACCCCCGAAATACATAACTCATAGTATTTGGTTCAGACCTATAAGTTGAATATGGATCAAGGCCCAAGCCCTACGCTTCCACCACAAACCACTATGAAATTTTGCCTTCGAGTTTTTTCTCAAATTAATTAAGAGCGGATTCATGAAGCGGATAGCCACAAAGAATTCAAGGCACAAACATAACAGATGGATTTCTTTGAGAAAATTCTCTTTGAATTAATTAAAGAACAAGAAAGAAACTTCTTTGGGGAAGATGAATTTTGGCCACCTAGCTATTGACATGTGAGCCTTTTGTTCTATTCCAACACTTGCATATTTGAGGGATAGCTTCTTTTGTGTTTTAAACTTTTAAAGTTGAAAGTTTTTCATGGATGCATATTTAGTTCATTCATCTAAAGATATATTAACTTAATGGATCCTTATTACATGCATAAATTCTATGTTCTGTAGTTCAGGTTTTTAGCTAACAATTTAGCACAGGCAATTTCTATTTTAATGAAACTTATTTTTATTGTTTTTACATTTATCAACGTGAGCTGTTAATGTATTGCAGCTGGAAATGCTGTTTGCTCCTGGGGACGAGGAGAGGATGGACAATTGGGCCATGGAGATGCTGAAGATAGACTTTCTCCCACCCAAATGAGCGCACTGGATGGCCACGATGTTGTTTCTGTTACTTGTGGAGCTGATCATACAATTGCATATTCTGAATCCCAGTCTCAAGTGTATAGTTGGGGATGGTGTGTTGCTTGTACCTGAAGTACCAAATTATGCTATTGAATGTCACTTTCTTTTCAAAGGGTTATGCAATCAATCGTTTCCGTTTCTTTTCTTTTTGCAACTTATATATGTCTGATTATTATTTATCCTAAGCAATTTTTCCTATTTATTAATAGAATTTGTAAAATCAAATTAACAGGATTTTGGGAATGGTACATCATTGGTTGGCAAATCACCCATTATTCAAAAAACAGACATACTTGTTCTTTTTTTTTATATTGATTTTCTTATTGTAAGAAGCTTATAGTTTTCTCTTTATTTTGGGGGATTTGGCTGATTGGGTTTATGGTACTTCCTCTGTACAGTCCCTCATTGTACAGGGGCTCTATTGTATTTCGTCTTTTTGATTTCAATGAATTACTTTACCTTACAGTTCAAAAAATCAAAATTATATTTCAGAGTAATTCTATGCTAAATAGTAAATAGTTACTTAAAGTAACTGTGTATTGTTAAAGGGAAGACAAGTAGACACAAGATAGATTTGTCAAGGATCTCATAATGGATAGTAACTTAACTAAGAGCATCTTTTAATGTTTCCATTCTTTGTTGTCAATGGTTCTTTTACCTTTGCAAGGCTATCAAAACCTCTATATATATGATACTCATTTTTCCTAATATACATGATATCCAGCCTCTATTCATTCCATTTTTTTTTTTTATCTTTTGAATTGGTAGACCTGGCAATTGGGTTGGGTGGGTCGGGTTCGGGTTGGGTCAAGACACATCGGGTTGATTTTGGGTTGGGTTGCATTTTGGGTTGGGCCAGTAAATGCTAGACCCTAACCCTAAATGTTCGGTTTAGGGTTGACCCATGGGTCAATTCTGGTCATCCCTAAAAAAACAGAAATTTTATAAAATAAAGAAAAATACATGAAAATGTCAAAATTAAAGGAATTGACCTTAAAATTTCCAAACATAAAATAAAAAAACTTGAACATTCAACAATTCAAAGAGTAAACGATAAAGAGTAAAGACTAAATAGTAAAAATGAAAGAGAGAAAGCTTCTAAGAATACACAAATAGTCCCAATTAGACCTTACAATCGGGTCAGCGTGTTGACCCATGACCAACCCAACCCAATTTTTTCTAGGTTGGGTCGGGTCAGGTCATTCTCAAATTCAGGTAGCTAAATATGAGACCCTAACCCTGTTTTTTCGGGTTGGGTTGGGTTGGGTTCGTAGGTTGGGTCAACTTTTTGCTAGGTCTATAAATTGGCATTTTTCATCCTTGAACCATTCGTGGGTGCTAGCTTGATGTATTTTTACTCTGATATGGGGTAAAAGGACTTCTTATTGTGAAGGGAACTTTGGTGATTAGTCCAGGTAAAAACAGTTTGCTCATAGTATTATAAAGGACAAAAGTTGTTCTGCCTACCTTATTTCTTTGAAAATCAGTTTATCCAAGTGGTATAGTGTGATGTAGAAATATAGATTCCTGACTTAAATGACATAACTCTTTCATTTTTTATTTTGAGAAAAAGCAACTGAAACTTTTACATTATATTCTTCTTATAAGTCTCAGTATTTCTGTTATCTACTTTGTGTTAAACCACGGAAGATGGGAGATAATGTGTTAAATGAAGTCTCTGCCCATATCTCCTCCACACGTTTATTTTCAGCTTATTTGGACCTTATACAAGAACTAAATAAAATCTTAATAAATGATGGATCATGTGTACCTATGGTGTGCTGTTCCTTGATGTTCTGACACAAAATTGTAGTTTTCTCATTTTTTATACCTGCCTAATTAATGTACTTGGTTTGGAGTCACTCAACTTATCTGGATAATATGAATTCGTTCAAGTTATATGGCCTGTATAATCTGTTTCCTGAGGAATTTCTATTCTCAGTTATGCTTTATTCTCTTGCTAAATTGAGAATATTGAACTTTTTTGGTATCTGCAGGGGTGATTTTGGACGATTGGGTCATGGTAACTCCAGTGACTTGTTCACTCCTCAATCAATCAAAGCCTTACATGGTGTGAGGATAAAGAAAATTGCTTGTGGAGATAGTCATTGCTTGGCAGTAACTATGGATGGGGAGGTGCAGAGGTTGGTACTCTGTGTGTGTGCCTCTATAAAGGCGGATCAACCTCAAATTACTTTCCTTTATTCTTAGTCCCTGTGGTCTAAGTAATCAATCTTTGATTGTTGGATTGTTTTTAGTAATTATTCTTTTACCATTAAGCATGTGTTACTTTTCCACCATGAAAGATCTGCTGTAAATTAAGGACAGACAAAATTGTGGGGAAATAAACAAAAGTGATGTAGTTCAAGAGAGGCTTTCCTTATTGTTGGGGAGTTTAATCCCACTGAGATCCTTAATATTCTAAAATAGGGATGAAGGACATGATTTTTTTTCTTTCTTTTTTTTCTCCTTGGAAGGGTTCTGTTTTCATCAATTTTATATCTCTTTTTTCTCTCTTTGATTGTCTTTTGGTGATTGGAGTGTAGTGATGTATGATGTGTTGGATTTTTCTTGTGGAAGTGGTCTCACTAGTGCTTGGGGGATGGTGCAGGAGGTTTTTATTGAGAGGTTTCCCATCTATATTTTGGGATTTTTTATTTGAAGGTTGTTTTGGGGTGTTTTCCAACCATCTGTCAATCAAATAGTAGATTCTTTGGATTTCCATGCCTTCACTACCCTAGTCCTTGAGCCCATGGTCCTATAACTCACCTTGTATTGGAACTTTTCAAGTGACATTATCCATAATTGAAAGAATAGTTTTCTCTTGGGCCTCCATGTTGAAGGAATTTGATGGCCTTCACTTCTCTGATTTCTGTAATTTATGCAAGTTTATTATTTTTGCTTCTTATGAGGGGCTGAGATTGTTGTTGGTGTGAGCTAACGTCTTGTTTTCGTCTTTATTTGTAACCGGGAACTGTTGCTTATCCATCAGATCTTACCCAATAATTGGAGATAAAGAAGAGAATGAAGAATATCTATGCCATATTCTTCTATCATGCAACATTCTGTTCTCTTAATTGTTGCTTTTGGATTGTCTCAGACTTCATTGCAAGTCAGTTGGATACAATTCTGTACATGTTCTTGTTCTTGTAATTGATGACATAGAATGGTTCAGTGCTAAAGTTTTAATGATGAAATAAGTGGGAGAAACCTTGTGCATGAAATGTTTATGCAAATAATCCTGGATGTCACTTTTATTCTTTATCGGTTGTAATTATTTTTCAGGTTGTGTTTATTTGTTGAAATTTTGTGATTTCTGTTCTTGAAGGAAAAAACTTTTATTCTCATTAGAAATTTCTGGTTTGATTTGGGTATTAATTTGCAAGTCATATATTCTGGTACTTTAGTTATTTGTTTTTCTTATCTTTCACCTAACTTTGTTTGAATATGATGTTGAAAAGCAAATGTGTTCTTACTTTTCCACTATGCACTAACTTAATGCATTGTTATATTTGTATATTGACATTTTATTCTTTTGAAGTTGGGGACGGAATCAAAATGGTCAACTTGGTCTTGGGCACACTGAGGACTCACTTGTGCCACAAAAAATACAAGCATTCCAGGTACCCTTTCAACTTTAGAAGATTCCAGTTCTTGGGAAGTAATTGTTTTTTGAGTTTTGGAGAAACATCCTATTCCAAACTTTGACCTGTGTGAAGCATATCAGCCTAGTTGAAACTAATACATGAGAAAGTCTGTCAATTAGGATTAGATAAAAGAGAGAAAACAAAGAAAATATATAATAGTTGAGAGAAAGCACATATTATTCATGTCCTAAAATACTAAATAAGAAAGTAACAGAATTAAATTACCTGTAGGAACGAACACATCACACACCAAAATTCCTATTCAATCTGGATGTATGTCATCAATTCCAGCTTGGAGTTGATACTGACTCCTCCAAAGAGCTTTTGTGAATATATCTTCCAACTGTTCTTCTGAATTCACTTTTTATTTTGCTCTCTATTTTCTGAATTAACTGTGACTGAGAAATCATTCCAACTTCTGATCTTAAAAAATAAAAGCACATTTGGTATTTGAAGTGGATATTTCTCCACTTATTTTCTTCTCATGAAGAGATAGTAACTTCTCTGAGGTATTCAGCCTTAGACAGAAAAGTGAGAGCAGAGGAACATAGAGTACTGTTCAGTAAACAGTGGAAGAGGTGATCAATCTGAAGATTCTGGTTTCTGAACTATCAACTGTACACCCTATATTATTAATTTAGTATGAAATGAAGTTACAAGAATGCCCTTAAAAAAAGGCAGCCCAGTGACAAGGCTCCCGCCAATGTGGGGTCTGGGGAGGGACAGATATGCAGCCTTACCCCTGCACATACAGAGAAGCTGTTTTCAACAAGAATGACCTTAAATGATAGTATACAAAACTAAAATTGAATATGTTATGCTACAACACAATGTATACTACTACAGTATATCACTCCTCATCTCCTACTGCTCTATAAAGATGATAATCCATTTCTATAAATTTAGTGGCCTCATGAAACAAAGGGTTAACTGCAATATTAATTGTTCCCTAATTTTCATGATATAGCTTCATACTCTCATGGACTTAGACTCCTTTGCTTTCAATCCTATATCATTTAAGAGAGACTTCAATTGTAGTAACTCAAACTGTATGAACCATTGCTTTATACTCATTGTCTGCACCCTCCTGCTTTTCCAAGAAACAAAGTACACCATCTATTTGCATAAATCTAATCTCTTGCTTTAGAGTATTGCTTGACATGAAATATCAAGCTGTCTTGCACCATGAATTTTTTTATAAGCGGTAAAATGATTGTGTTAATAAAGAAAGGAGGGCGAGGAGCCCCCAAACATTATTATCATGATCCTTAAGATATTTCAAGTACAATACACCATGATTATCATGATCCTTAAGATATTTCAAGTACAAAGTACTGCATTCCATTGTGGTAACCAAGCAACATGCCTAAATTTCTTACTTCACTATTAGTAAATGTGATGTCAGGACAAAGAATAACCAAGTAAATCAGCCTTCCAACCAATTGATTACTTAGGAAAATTTACCAAGGCATCTTGCATTTGTACATTAATTTTGTCAATGCTGTAAAGATATTAGATGCTTCTTCGAAATGATTTATGTGCTCAAATCTAAATTTCTTGTTCTTTTGCAGGGATTATCTGTCAAAATGGTTGCAGCTGGTGCTGAGCATACAGCTGCAATTACAGAAGATGGCAAACTCTATGGTTGGGGCTGGGGTCGGTATGGGAACTTGGGTTTAGGTGACAGAAAAGATCAATTAGTACCTGCTCAAGCTTCCTCTGTTGATGTATGTTGACTAACTCCGTGAAATGGTTTTTTTTTATCTAGAGTTATTTATACAATCTAAATCGTCATCTTGGGTTCTATAACATGGCATTTATTACTTTGCTTCTTGTTAGACTTCTTATGTAAATTGAGATCTGATTATATTTGTAAACCTTTATATATTTCCTGACTGGTTAAAATAAACCTTATCAAAACAAGACAGGAGTAGGAACACCTTTTATCTTTTTTGGAGGGAGGAATGGAATTAAGGATCACTGGAATCCTTATGCCAATCTTACTGGAAAACAGCTTAATATTGTTTATTTTCATGTGGTATCTTCAGGAAGATGAACATTGATGAGTGATCTGATGAAACCAACTGGATTATTGAGTTGTGAAAGGTTAGACAACAAAAAAAAACACCTTAATTTTGTTTCTTTTCAATGTGGCACTTTTGAGAAGAAATTGATGAATAATCCAGTAAGAGAAATCCAAAAAGAAAAAAAAAATTGAGTTCTAAAACTAGGATGTCTTACTGTGGAGTACTGTGGACTCTATGGAAGTTTAGTCATAAAGTTATGTGGTATCTATGTGAAGGGACAAATAGAGGAAATTTTTAAAACAAATCTTTAACTCAGCCTCTTATTCATGAAAGAGTTACGTTATTGGCTGTTTTTGGGGTTGCGGCTCAAAGGAATTTCAGGGGTGTCAGGTGGGAGTAAATTTGCAGAGATTTACTTGCAATCTTAAAGTCTTTGTCATCCCCTTCACAGGAGGACACTGTGGCCTACGGTGAACCTTTTGGCATAGGGTACAGACTGAGATTTTATGGTAGTTCCATGAGCAATCCTGAACCCACATAAACTGGGATCTTCATGTCTAATAATGAAGGAGATATTGTTTGGGCTATATCAATCCAATTGGTGACCTGGAATAAATTTCTACCATGGATGAGGTTATGATATTTTCTTATTGGTCTCCACGATAGCTACATCAACTGAAGGGGATTTTCATATGCAGTCAGATGAGGAATAAGGTAAGTGGTCTTTGGATGCTTTCATACACATTAAAAAAGATCAGGCTGTTTATGACCTTTTGCCTCATTGTCATGCAATGAATTTATTGGGGAGTTGAAGTCTATTGCTGGAAGTTTAGTTTTGGGAGAGGATGGTAACTGGGATGGAATGCATAGCAAATCTTTATTTCCATAAGAAGCTTATATTTGCAACGGGTTCATTATTTTTTGTTTACATCTATCTTGTATAGTGGTTTGTTGTACATGGGTACTCACCTTAATTCAACAAAGCTTTATGCCAACTATATGGGTTGAATCATGTTCTTCCACCATTCTGCTCAAGTCAGTGCCATGTACATTGTTAAACTATGAGCCCTCAAATCATTTCTAACTACTTGGAGTGCAAAATGATGGTTCAGGACCCATGTTCAAAAGGATTTGGAAAAAGTCTTATGCCTACTGCTACCCTGATAGAACCCTCTTCTGTCCAGGATTTAGATCAAAAGTGCAAGACAATCTCAGCACTGGTGGATTGAACTTGTATGAACATCCATCAAGTCCATATCAATAGTGAAGTTTTATACATATGGTGTATAGAAGCAGATCGTGAGTAATTTCAGAATGCAGCTGCTGATCTGAGTATAGGGTACTGTTTCTGGGTGTAGCATAGGGAAAGACTGAAGATCAGCGAAAAGTTGGTTTAGTATTCCTATAGGGAGAAGTAAATGTAGATAAGTACTTTGTGAGGTTGTAGGAATGGGATCATGTTAGGACTGTTTCAGAAAAAATCAGGGTACCCAAGTCGAGGATGAAGGAAACCTGTGGTTGGGATGTGGAGTCTGTTCAAGTGGATGATGGATATAAAAACATCATCATGGTGTCAGAGATGCATACCATGGGAGGGGCATCAGGGAGGTAAATCGGAGGGAGAGGCAGGGAAAAGGATGGAGTTTTAGAGCAAGATCTTCACTGATCTATTTTGCCTACTTTTGGTGGTAGGGCAATGGTGTCGTGTTGTTTATGCTTTGTTTGATTGCTGGTTAGATATGGTGCAGTGTGCAGTATGATTGAGGCCAATCATTCTGGTGTCTGGTAGACTAGGTGAGGATGTGACGATATTTATTGCTTTGGGAATATCCTTTAGTACTTTGTGAGGTTATAGGAATGGGATCATGTTAGGACTGGGATTTCGGATTTTCTTTTATCCCATAGGTGCAGATTTTCTATTGTATCTCATTCTGGGATAGCCTGGTTTGTTTACAAGGGTTTTGTCCATCTTGTAGCACATCTCCTTTCCTCCTTTTATACGAGTCTCTATCTGTCACCACACCCAAAGGGGAAAAATCTATGTAAAGTATCATAAACTTACTGATTATCAGTAACTTGGATGTAAGGCAGGGGTCTTTAAATTGGATCTGTAATTTAAGCTATTGAAAGTTTCAATCTACCTAGATAAGTTTCTTAAGAAGTAACAGTCAAATGTAACACTGCAAGACTATGAGATCAACCACAAATTTAATTTCGGATAAGTATGTAGTATCAACAAATTTGCCCATATTGTAGTATAAATAGATTGAAAAGCTTAATAAGGAAATTTTATATTTAAATTGAGATTTCGCATCAAGTAATTATTGGAAATTAAGGCTATGTTGGGTTTGTATAGGTTTCCCTACCTTTTTCCTTTCTTTTTCCTACTTTTTCCTTCAAACAAAAAATACCCTAAGTATGTTTTTAGTTTCTTATAATATGGTACTCTTTCATTTCTCACATATCACATGTGGTAAAGGAATGCATACATGCATCACTATTAAATATTTCATGTAAATAAATGATAATGGTGACTAATTTCATGTTCTCCCTATTTAGATGATTAATGTGGAAGTTGTTTCCACTCTATCTGCTTGCTTGTTTTACATGTTCTTGTGGAATCATTTTTCTCTGTCTACTCATTTGTAAAATTTTAATTCTATTAGGGTGAGAAGATGGTTCTGGTTGCATGTGGATGGCGGCACACAATATCAGTATCCTCATCTGGGGCTTTATATACTTATGGATGGAGCAAATATGGTCAGCTAGGACATGGAGACTTTGAGGATCACCTTGTTCCTCACCAGTTGGAAGCTCTGCGTAATGATTTAATTTCTCAGGTCTGCTTGTTTCTTACAGTCATCTTATTAGATTTTACATTTCGTCTCATTCACCAGTCACACAGCACTCAGCACACTAGATGCATCTCTCCACCTCAACCACCCTTCTTTAATTCTATGGACAACATCCACTGGGTTGGACTGTTTCTGTTCAAAGTAATAGCCTAGAGACTTTATTAATGAGACCTACAAATAAACACACTATACTTGTCAAAAAAAATACTGGAACAATGAGAAAATTCCTGAATTGTGTAAAAAGGTTTAGTTTTACCTAAATGCATAAAATGGTAGATACATAATTTATAACCCAACACATTATCTCTGTTTTATAAAACTGTTTGATTTGTTAAAAGTAATATATTATTAATTTAAAATAAATTATCAGTTTAAGATACTGTATAAGCTTAAGTATTTATTGCTTGGTGTTATTTGACATGTCTGGTGGTAACTTATTTATTGATTCAATTGTGTTTTGTAGATCATGTTATTAGCTTATTACATTTTTTTTATAAGTGTTATCAGCTTATTGTATTTATAATATAAAGAACATAAGATTATTTCAGAATATAAATAAAACACCTATGTCAACTGGATTTGCTTATGGATATGGACATTGTGGCATGGGTGTAGATTGGCATGGATATAGACGGACACATGCTTGCCCAATCCATTAGATTAGCTCACAAGTTGTTGCAGTTTATGTAGTCACAGTTTACTCAACTTTGTTTACCGACTCTTTTCAGATATCAGGTGGTTGGCGACACACTATGGCACTCACATCTGATGGAAAATTATATGGCTGGGGATGGAATAAGGTCCAAACTTCTCATTTCTGTGTCTCTATTATCATTTTTCCTCTTGTACTACAATTACAGAACTTTGCATGATATTTTCTTAAAAGAGTTAAGTTATATATATATATATATATATATATATATTCATGTTGAGATAGATTTAAATGGTTTTGATTTCAGGATTCTTTTTGAATTGGCATTGATTGAATTTTTCTTTATCTACTCTCAATTATTTTGAATGTTTCTGATGGAAAAAGTAATTGTTTATCAAATTTCGAAGGCTCTAGAAGCTAGTTATATAGGCTCACTTACCTCTTCTTGTTAATGATATACAAGCATGTAGTCCTTGCTCAATCTTGCAAGCTATTTTCTCCATATCTGCAACCTGAAACTGACCTGGATAATATTCATGTATTTATATTTTATAACTTGCAGTCTCCTTTTGTTTCCTCTGATGAGGCTATTGCAGAATTCATAAAGAAACTCTCTGAAACTGAAATAAGAAGAATGAATTCATCATTCTAAAGCATTCAAATGACCTTCAGTCAGGACCACATCAAACTGAGTGTACAGAAAGACTCTAGGAAAGTCTCTTCAAAACATGAGCTTATCCCTTATTTTTGAGGGTCACAACTCCTAATCATGAAGAAACATATAGATATTGAAGTATTCCTACCCTCAACTACACAATCACATCAACCATGGGAGTTAGGAAAGGTGGTAGTGCTCTTTTATACCTTGACAATATGAGATCTCTAATTTTAATCAGATTTGCTCTCAGAAAAGGGAAGATGAATAAAAAAAAAATCCAGGAGAAGGCATGAATAGTGTAGGTGTGATTAGGCTTGAACTTTTCCTTGAAATATCTTCCTTTCTTTAAAGATGTCAACACATATGATACTCATATAAAACTTAAATTATTGAAAAATATACCTACAAGATCGAAAGGCAGGTGTCCTACTACTTTCAGATGTGGTGGTGGGCTTTCTATGGTTAGAGAAATTCGAGTGATCAGTGATGAACAGAAATGGAGAAGCAAGTAAGCGGCTTGCTGTCCACCAAAGAATGAGCAGGAAACTAGATTCCGAGAGTGAATTGTTTAAGAAGCGGGGAAAAGGAAAGAAAATTTTTAATAAAAACATACAGAACTGGGGGGGGGGGAAGAGAGAGAGAGAACCAGACTCAACTTAAGGTTCAGATTCCCTTTAATTGCCTTACAACTAAGAAACTCATATAACCCATAGGGATGCTCAGATATGGACTTTAATTCTTGAACCAACTCTAAATACCCATTACTAACCCTACTAAAACTAACAAACCAAATGCAATTTAGACACCCAAAAATTGAAACATTCTAATCCTGTCAAGATTTAAACCTTGCTAAAATGGACATAAATCATTCAAAACATGTCAGGTTTACATGATCTTGGTGTCATTGGATAGATAACTTAACAGCCTATTTACTGACATCAAGATAACACAAAGCAGACAGGTTTTAACCTCTGAAAAATAGGCTGAAAGAAAAGTGACATGATGACATTTATATCTTTTCAAAATTCTAAAACACTCTAATAAAACTCTTTAAATGACTTTGACCCTCTAAGACAGTTAACCGCATTCTGAAGATGCCAATAAAATAGAAAATAACTTTTGAAAATCTTAAGTTAACCATAAATTGAACCGACCAAAATTATAAAACTGTCACTGGTGCAGAAATCTAAAAAGATCTTTCATGCTTTCTTTCCCTTGTTTCATACCTGCATCAAAAATAAAGAATTTTGTGACTCTATTGTCATACACCAATGGCTTGGCATATATTCTATGAAATCTCATGTCAAGGAAGGTGCTAAAGGAGAAAAAAAAAAGATTTTCTTTTAATGGAATGCACCAAACAAATATGTATCGGAAGCCAAATGGATGCTACTTGCTTGTACAGAGTCAATTATTTTCTCATGTTTTACAATACAAGAAAAGATATTCTTTATGGTTTGCTCAAATCTTTTCTTCATTGGCAAGTTGGACATATTTGATTTAGGATATCTTTACCCATTACTGATTCTAAAGTATTGAGTTCAAAAATGTATTGACCATTCTTTTTCTCCCTTACAAATTCTGGTTGGTTGTTTTTAATATTTTCCGTGTATTCTCTTAAACAGTTCGGGCAAGTTGGTGTTGGTGATAATGTTGATCACTGCTCTCCAGTGCAAGTAAAATTTCCAGATGAACAGGTGCATTCCTGTTTTCCTAGCTTCCTAAATGCATAAAGTGGTTCAAGTAGGCTGTTGGGTTTGAATACTGAGCTCCATGATTATTTTTTGTTTTTTGTTTTTGACTTCTCATTTGAGGTGGATGTGTGGTTTTATTTTCCTTTAATTTTTCATAATTGTTGCTGGGCTTCCTAGCAGAAAGTGGTGCAGATCTCTTGTGGATGGAGGCATACACTAGCTGTTACAGAAAGGCAAAACGTTTTCTCTTGGGGAAGGGGTACAAATGGACAACTTGGACATGGAGATCCTCTTGATAGGTAATTGCTTTTCTCAATATGATTGATGTCTGAAATTGAGTCACTATTTGATCGCTTTTCACTGCAAATACATCTCTCATCTCTTTCGTGGGTAAAATCGTGTCAATCTTGATGCTTCAAATTGAAATAATTTTACCGTTTATGAATGTGGCATTGCTTTATGGTTTTAGAAACCATAAATCAGATCTGAACCAAATCTTTCCACCAGGGGGGAGGTCATGAACCAAATTAACCCTAAGCCCACCTAAATCCTAAATCTTTCCCTTTGATCTTAAACTCTAATTGTACCAAATTTTCTAATTTCCCTAATCAATCATACGCCAGTATGGTGCATCTAAAGTATAGCATTTTATATCATTGAGAAGAGGGAATCCTTTGAAACTGAAATTGGGTCACCAAGCACCTTGGTGTATGTCTATCCTCCAAGTTTATTTTCTCTCTCTATTTCATTAGACCTAAGAGGCAAGAGTTCTTCATTAGGGTTTTCATGCATTCAAGGTCTTTTTTCCCTCTTGGAAGTCACTCTTCTGCACCTTTTATCTCTTTCATATGATGGTATTCTTGTACTTGTGATTCTGACCAACTACCTCCTACAAGGGATACAACAGCATGAGGTAGTGGTTCTCTGATTTTAGCTTGAAATTTTGATTTACCTCTCTGTTGTTTGAAAATTAAAATAGAAATGGGCACAGATGCCACCAATTGAGTTTTTTGCAAAATTTTATTTGTTTTATGTAAATAATTTGACCTAATGCATTTATTTCTGGAAACTCCAGAAATGTTCCAAAGCTCATAGAAGCTTTGAGTGCTGATGGAACTAGTTGCCAACAAATACCATCCTCAAAAGTTGAGCCTTTATCAGGTATTCTGCAAATCTTCTTTCCCTGTTCAACAAATGAAGTGGTCCTTTCTTATATGCTTTAATTGTGTTGAATTTACTCACCCTTATTGTTCTGTGTGAGCAGGGAAGATTTGGGTTTCACCATCAGAGAGATATGCAATCGTTCCTGATGAAACATCAGATCGTTGTAGTATAGTGGTGAGTGGCCCTATCACAAGCAATGGGGTTAAATCCCTGTCAACAGTCGAATTTTATTATGGACCTTGTACATGATAAACGACTTTTTGCATATACAAATGTTTTACCTTCTCTCAAGTTGAAAATCAAAACTGCAAGACTTATAATTAGCTATTGATGGTGTGGTTTCAAGGGTGCAACTTGTCTTTTTGTGGTGTTTGAATTCAACTACTAATAGTTGCAACTCTGTTATAATAATATTTTACTTCATCAGTTCGATACCTGCACTTGTTTTCCAGTAATAATTCTGTAGGATATATTATAATTATCATTGACTGTAAGACCTTTTAAGTGGGTATGACTAGGTTCTGTAAATGCGCTGAGCTCTCTCTTTGCAGGTCCAAGGGCAAACAACGGTTCCAGTCAAAGGAAATGGGAGTGATGCAAGTGTCCCAGAGAATGATGTCAAACGAATGCGATTTTGAACATCCATACTTCCCCAACTGCCTGGAGTCATCTGTAGATGGGTTTGAACCTCAAGCATATCCCTACACTCTGGACCAATGGACAGCCCATCTTGTTGCTGTTGGATGTTCTTGTCGAATGCAGCACTATAAATCCATACCATCGTTTCACAATGTATTATGTACTAATAGTGTTGTACTTACTCTTTTCTTGGTAAGAATGTACTAGTACTCATTTAACATTTCAGAAGAGGCTTAAGTTTTCTAGCCTTTGTTGTCTCATTTAAGTGCTAATAAATAGTGATTTCACGCCTGTTTCTTATGCCCAAAGGCCAAAGAGCTTCACTGATAGAAGTGGTTATGCCCATGACTTCACAATGTCTCATAAGCTTCATCAGTCGTGCAGTAAATTGTATCTTTGCTAGACAAATCCCCACAATTATTACTCCACCCTCCCCAAGGGTTGTTTCCAAGCATGTGTCCGGTGTTCCTTTTAGAAAACTCAATCACCCCATATCCCAAACAAGAATACCCAGGGCTACAGAATAAAGTTATGAGCCAAGTTCTATCAAATGGAAGCAACACCCAACCCTCATGTCAGGTTGGATTAAGCAAAATATCGATGAATCTGCCCGAGACAATCAAGGAACTGATGGGCGTGAAAGAGTATCTAGAAAATAGGTCATTGCTCGACTTTCTGTCTCATTTTATTTTAATCTCCAATACTAAGTCATACTTGTATGATAATGCCTATACTAAGATCCTATGGTTGCTTGGACAATTGGGTTGAGGCGTTTGATAGTTGAATCTCAACAAGATATACAACTGATACCTTAACAAAAAGTGCTGATGATGATCAAATTGCAAATGAAAGCAATGCTGATTAAATTGTAATTGTATCTTGGTACTCCTTCCCTCTGATTAATGCCCGTATATGCACGCACACACACACACAGAGCGCTACTGATTATTTAAGGAAAGAAATTACCAAATTTTTCCTATTTAAACATTGTCGAGAAAAAATATGTACAAGGCTGAATGCAGAAATGCATCAGAGGGAAGAATATTACAATCATATGACTCATCTCTAGTAGACTAGTACTGTCGTTCTCCAAGAATACGATATGAATCCACTACTGCTAAATGTCTCTCTGCAACTAATTCAAAAACCCTTCTGAGAAAAGCTTGATATCTTGGAATCAGAATAAGTAGATCCATCATTTTGGAAGTGAATACTCAAGTATAGTTGAAGTAGCTAGCAAAAGAAAACACTCAACGTTGAATCTCAATATGTACAGAATGCTAATTTCAGTCACCTGGAATGAGCGGTTGCCATGAACTTAAGCCAAGTCTGGTCTTATCCCTTTGCAAATAAAAAAATAATAATAATGAACTTCACAAGAATTCCTTGTCTGTTTAATTACCTGAGCATGTCCCCTGAGTTGAGCACAGGGCCACTCAGGCAGGGTGATATACTGAAAGCGTTTCGATCTGTGAAAACAGAGGGATGGCCCAGGGGCAACGGCCTATCTGGAATTGGAGGAACCTCAATGTCTCCTTCCAACATCCTGAGTGCTTCCAAAATTGTAGGCCTCAGAGCTACCATAACATGAGCACACAGAATTCCAACTAACACAAACCTCTCCATGATCCCCTTGGGGTAGGAATTGGTAGAGTCCCCATTTTTCAGCATCCATGGATCCAGAGCTTCTTCTACCCTTCCTGCTTTCACCAGTGTCCAAGCCCAGTCAGTAATCAGGAATGCTCTTGGTGATCCTGAAGATGTGTCAAGTGCTCTCCTTCCACACATTATCTCTAGAATCACCACCCCAAAGCTGTAAACATCACTCTTCTCAGTCAGCTGTCCATAGAGAGCATACTCAGGAGCCAGATAGCCATGTGTTCCAGCAACTCTGGTGGTGAGATGAGACTCCCCTTCTCTGCTCTGCCTGACCAGCCCAAAATCTGCCACCCTTGCTCTCATATCTGCATCCAACAGTATGTTGGTGGCCTTGATGTCTCTGTGATATATTGCAGGCTTCACCCCATAGTGCAGGTAGGCAAGCCCCTTGGCCACATCCAAGATTATGCTCTTTCTCTGAGGCCAACTGAGAGATTGCCGGCTACTATTGCTATGATCACTGAATGGGTAGAAGAGATGATCATCAAGGTTCCCATTGGGCATGAATTCATACACAAGATACCTCTGTTTTCCTCTCTCTTCATCAGTCTCATCAGCCACACAGCAGCCTCTGAGGGGGACCAGATTCCGGTGCTTCAAATTACTAATGATGTCAACTTCATTGCAGAACTCTGCATCCCCTTGAAAATCTGATTCTATGATCTTCTTTACAGCAACAGGAGTTCCATCTGATAAGGTACCCTTGTAAACAACACCGAACCCACCACGTCCAATCAAATTCTTCTGTGAGAAATTATCTGTAGCCTTCTCAAGCTCCCCGATCTTGAACCAGATTGACACAGTGTTGGGTCGCAGCCGGCGCTTGGAGCTGGTCTCCTCCAAATTAGCCGCGCTCCTCCTCCACCGCTTGAACCAGAGATACAGACCCAGAAAGCAAGACATAAGGAAAGCAGCAGTTCCAGCACCAGTCAAGGCGAAAACAAGAGCCGAGTGCTTCTTGCTATCTGTAGATATGGCCAGTGGCAGCCCAAATATACAGGCAGCTCGCGTGCTCTCGGGTCCATACTCATTCACAAAGGCAGCAGCATAGAGAATTGTGAAATAGAAGCAATCAACGGAATGGGTTTTATTACCATCGATGGAAACTAGTCTGGCCTGAACCTTGAACCCAGCAGCGACGCAGGCATCGCAGGCGGTTCCGATGCTGAGATCGGATTGGCACGCCGTGTCGAGTGCAGTGGAGGGCCCAAGCTTGCCGAGCCAGTCTTGTTTAGTATTAATACCGGCACAGAGTTGGTGGTTTGCAACGAACTGGCTCGGGCTGAAGCAGACTGAGGCGAGATCAGAAGGGAGAGACAGAGAATCCAGCTTGGACTGGAAGTCGGATATGCAGGCAGAGGAAGTGGGGATGTCGGGGAGCTGGAAGAGGGAGGTCTCCTTGAGGCGTACAGCCAGAGCGATGCCGAAGAGGCTGAGCAGAGTCTGGCAGCAGTTGGTGTTGTTCCTTGGGAAGCTCGAGCACGATGAGGAGTCCCATGGGACTCTTTCCACATAGCCCATGTCCATGGGGCATGTAGAGGTGTTGCTGGCGGGTGAGACTGCACTGTAATTAGCTGCAGAGCACAGAAGCACCATTGTTAGAAGCAACAGTTCAAACCCCATCTCTCTCTCTCTCTCTGTAATTTCTGTGAACACCTGATTATCTGTCTGGTTTGAGAATGGATCAAGAAGACGGAGAGAGAGAAAGAGAGAGACAGAGAGGAGGAGGAGGAGGAGATAAGATGGTTAGAGAGTTGTTACAGATATCATACCAGAGAGAGAATTTAAAAATTACAAATTGATATCATCTCTTTTGAATTACGTCATAAAGAATGCAAAATTAAAGAGAGCAAGAGGGAAAACTTGTGGACAATAGCGTGGAGCATCGATGAACTGCATGTGGGTCAACGACTACTCAGGAGAAAAACAAAATAGCTTTCTTACTTTTTCATTTCCTCGTCGGTTCCTTCTTGTTTCTGGGTGGCACCATGTCCCACTGAAACAGTGGCACCGCACAGAAGAGAAAGCAAAATCCTCGTCTGGGCCAGGGCCCAGAGGACGTCATAGCCTGTTCTGGGCCTTAATTTTCCATGTGGCCCATCTTCAGATGATTGGGCCAGCAGTAATAGGCCCCACCATAGAGATTTTATAGGCTGAAAATCTGGTTTTTTTTGTGGGATGGGCTGAAAATATAGAAGGTTGAAGTAGGAACATGGCAAAGACTGTTTTGGCAGGATTTAAGAAGAAGATGAAGAAAAGCAGACAGAGAGAGCTCATGACAAGGATATTAGATGGTTAAAAGTCAATCTGATCAAGTTGATTGTATGAGTAGGAACTTTTGTAAATGGGACCCACGAAATAGTGGGTCCAGGTCTTGATCCTCTTTAGCACCAAATATGCTATGCGATTAAATGTATGATTACTTTGGTTAAACAATTAAAATATATATTAGTTTATAGTTGCTCTCTATTAAAACCCCTAATTACTGTAGGCGACCCAATTAATTGACTAGGGCTTAATTCAGTATAGTTGTGTATGTGAGAGAGAGAGAGAGAGAGAGAGCTCTTTCACTATCAGAGCATGAGTTTAATTCATGCCAGGGAGGTTCCGTGAATGATCAGCCTTTGAACTAACAAGGCAGTAGGCAAGCAGCTGAGCTGATTCAAGAGGATCCATTGTCTGGATGGGCCAAATCATTATGAAGACCAAAATAAAAAGTAAGTCTGCGTTTGGTGGAGGTGCAAATTTCATTTGCACTTGTGTAAATGCATTGGAGTGCAAACAGGCTGAGTGTAAATTTTGGCTTAATTTTGTTTCAGATTTAACATTATCCTATTTGTTTGTAATGTAAAATAAGAAGTAAAATGATGTGGTTTAGAATGGAGGTAGGAGGAGATTATTTGTTTTGGAGTGAGATACAAGATGATTTGGTCTCCACTATGAGAGATAGAAAATTGAGGGAAGAAAAAGGTGATGTAATTATGTAAATCTTGCATCAATTTTTGAAATGCAAAATTTGCACTATTTATACATATCTATTGACCGGCCCCATATTACATATACAGGACTACTATTAATAGACCATCTAGAACTGTTAATACCTTACTCCAAAGGTTTTTAATGATACCAAAAATACCCCACAGGTTCTATTATATAAACAGTAGCAACATCTTTATATAATACATAACAGTCCACCCACTTGTCTATGGCCACTCTTCCCCAGTTTTTTTTGGGTAAATTACAGATAGGTACCCTATACTTTGAGGGTAGTGACAGATAGCTATCATGAACTTTTAATTGCAATACTTGAGTACCTTGAACTTTCAAAAATAGACATTTGGGTCCATCAGTTTAGTAATTGTCAGTTAAACATTGCATAATATCAAAAGTATCATTTTTGTGTATTTTTTAGATCATTCTACGAATAAAATCATCATTAGAGAATGTCTCATTGAAAAAATATTTGAATTTGCTGTTTGTTGTCCATGTGAGAACGTCACTATGGAGAGCCATTTTGTTACCTAAGAATGATCTCAGAAATACATGATGATATTTGTCACTATGTAATGTTTAAGTGATGGAATACTAAGGGATGGACCTATGTGTCTATTTTTGAAAGTCCAAGGTACTCAACTATTGCAATTGAAAGTTCAGGGTACTTATCTGTCACTATACCCAAAGTACACGGTACCTATTTATAATTTACCCTTCTTTTTTTTTTCGTCTAATTACTATTTTTAGTTAACAAACAATTGTGTAGGCAGTTTAACTATAGTGCCATTTAGACACAAACTCAACTAGAGTTGGGCTCTCCTGCCAACAAACTCAACTAGACACATGTTGGAATGTATTTTGTTGGCAGTTGATAACATGTTCCAACCTTCTACCAACTTGATTGGAACATGTTTTATTGGCAGGTGATTGGGACTCATAGACTCACTCAACTAAAGAGCATGTGTGAAGTGTCTCCTTCACTATATCAAACTAGCCTATTTGATTGTGGTCTCATAAAAATACATTGGACCCACAACCATTTAATTTTGGGAGAATAACTGATCAGTCCAGTTCAGATTTTGTAGCCCCACCATAGAAGGAGGATGAATCCTAACCGTGGATTGATGCCAAATCAGGATGCAGTTTATGGGGGGCAGCTACTAGTAGGCTATGCATGGGGGCTGTAATTCAGAATTCTGCATTGTGCTGCATTGTACTTAACCCTTCAATTTTTCATTGTGGGCCTATGAATTTGTTATTAACATAAAACATTATCATTGGTTCTATAGCCCATTGAACAGCCATGGCATTCAGCTAATTTCAGTTTCCAACTCACTGGACAACAAACAATTAGTCCAAAAACATTTTGTAACCGCCAACTGTAGCTTGGACCTAAAATCCGTCGTTGTGCTGAAAGATATTCCCGTTGTGATCATGCCTCTGCTCAATTCGAGAAAGCCAAACAAAGGAAGTTTTAGAACTTAGAGAGACAGGTTGATGGATAAGGTTAATTAATTGTTCTCTTAGGAGGAGCTTGCTAACTTTGGACCTGTGCATCATTTTTTAAAACAATCGTGTCTTTTTAAGATGGATTAATAAAGAAAATGACATATTTAAAAATTTAATGAATAATTAAGAATATTTTTATCTTTTACATTTTATCTATTAAACTTAACTTTTGAAAAATCAACAAGATATATATAAGTAGGTGTTTTAAAAATTAAATATATATTTAAGTAGTTTTCTAAATATACAAAATATATATATATATATATAAGTAATTAACCCATATCAATTGGAAATACAAATCATGGTTACAAACAAATGGGGTGCAAAAGTAAACTAGATGCAAAATTTGTCAACGGTTTAGATTGGAATTGCATATGAACATAGACAAAAGAATGGGGCCTTCTACATTGAAGACTTTTGGTAGATAGATATGTCCTTTTCATCAAAAGAAAAAGGTGACAAATATCCAAGGTTATTAATTGTGTGAAATTTCAGCATTTCATTCAGGTTCAATGCAACGAACATTTTTCGAACTTAGTAAATTTGGCTGAAAAGTTTAACATAATGTTTATCATAAACTTTAATTTTATATAAAATTAATAGATAATAAATTATATTGTTTATAATTCCCATTTTCTACTTTTTTCCTTTCTTCAAAGGATATTAAGTAAATAATTTATTACATGCTTTTGTTTTTTTTTAATTCATTATTATTAACTTATCCTGAATTTTTTCAACTCAAAATTTGTGATTTCCATTTTGTTCACCTCAAACAAAACCAAATTCTATCTTCTGAGTTCCAAATAGCGTTGTCAATTTATTCCCAAAGTCCGATGCCCAATCTGACATCCAACCTGATTTTTTTGGATTTGAATTATCTATTTACATAACTGGATAAGACTCGGATTATTATTTTATAATATACTAGTGGTGACCCATGTGATGTACAATATTTGTTAAGCGAAAGCTAAACAATAGAAATACATATGAGTATACAAATGTTTTATATTTTTTACTTTTTAAATAATTAATAATTACTTATATTATTTATATTTTATATATTATTTTTAATATATAAAAATAACAATAATTAATTTCAGCAAAGGTTGTTCATCAACCTAATGAAACCGACCAACCTAACCAACTCAACCCAACTTGGTTAGTTTTCTAGTATTTCCAATCTGCTTTTATTCAACAATTTCCAACTTGACCAAGATGGATCAATTTCACTTTGGCCGTTTGCAAATCCATCAAAATTGAATGACCTAACCATATATATATATATATATAATAATATTTTTATATTTTTAGTATAAATTTTTACACAAGAAAGTGGGAAAATTCTCATATTTTTTAATTTAAAATATTTTACATCATAAATTTAAAATTTAAATTTATTTTTTAATAACACCATAATATTTTTATATTTTAAATTTAATTTTTAAGTTTAAATCTTTTGAACCAACCAACCAAACCAAAAATCAACCCAAACTGATACAACTCTAGTTGATTGGTTTTCACTAATGGTCAGTTAGTTTCGGGTGACCAAGTTTCCAAACTGACGAGATCAATTTGGTTGGTCAAGTATCCTACAACTAAACCAAAGCAACTCATGAACGTTCATAATTTCAGTTAAATTAATAGTCTAATATCTAATAAATAACAATAATTTAGTATCCAATAATTAATAAAAATTTATAGCAAAAATACATAACTATTGAAAATATATTGATAATGAAAGTACAATAATTAAAAAAATATATTAAATTAGTCAATAAAGAATTTAAATAGTTTAATCTCTAATAAATATTAATCAATAACTTATAACAAAATACAATAAATTAATTTAAAAAGTTAAATAGCAATAGTTTAGTCTCCAATAATTATTGAAAACTTTCTATTAAATAAAAAATAAAAACAAATTTAAACATAATTATTGATAATGTATCTATCACAAAAGCAATAAATAATTACTGAAAATACAATAAATATTAATTTTAGTATAGATAAGTATATAATAATTATAGATTAAGACTTTAAAATTATTATTAATAAATGTTTTTTTGAAAGTTATTTTCTAGAATTATTAATTGATATAAGTGAAATTAGCTATTTACAATATTACTTATTTACTTAAATAATATCATTATTTAAATTTTAAAATATTAATTATTTATTAAAATTAACACTATAAAATTATAATTAAACTATTATAACATAATTTCTCTATCTATATTGTAAAATATTAAATTATTATTAATGTGAATATTATGTTATAAATATTTTATAATTTTAAGAAATTATTTAAATTTATTACATAATTTCATTATTTTAACTATTTAAAATCTAGTTATGCTAAATATTTCGTTATGAATTTTATTTATTTTAAAGATTACATAATATTACATACTTTGTTATATAATTATTATCTATTTTTAATATTTTTATTTAAGATATTTAGTTGTTGAAATATTTAAATAATATTTTATTTTTAGTGTTAAATTTTTATTGTTTGAATAACATTTAAATTGAAATATTGAATAATCCAAAAAATCATAATTTTTTGATGAATTTTATAAAAATATAAAATTATTACTAATATCAATAATATTAAATCTATTATAATTATATTTTTTGTATTTTTAATAAAATTTTGAAAGTTATTGTATAATTTTTTATAATATTTAAATAATATTTAGTTTTTTTAATTCAAACTCTCTTTATATAGATATAGATAAAAAGTGGAGGAGAGGATAAATAGGAATTAGAGATAATTTAGGAGATAAATAAGAATTATTTGCTTAGGAGAGGATATTATTTAGGGACTCCAGATCTCCTGCCCACGAGAACTCTGCCCACGCCTACCCACAATACACTATCCCCCGTCTCCCCCTACATAATACTATGCAGAGGATGAGATGTTCTCCATGTGTGGCTACGATTAACATGGGTAGGAGATTCGGACTCTTATTTAGGTTATTGTGTGTGTGTGTGTGTGTGTGTGATAAAGAGAGAGAGAGAGAGAGAGAGAGAGAGAGAGAGAGATTTTAGATAATTTTGTATAGAGAATGAAAGAATCTCATTAGTTGTTTCAAAAATGATATAGAATATAAAAAATAAAAAATTCAAAAAAAGGAGAAAATTTTTAGATTATTGTGTTTTAGTATATATAATTTAAAAATTATTTATAATATAAAATATAGTTTTATATATTATACTATATAAATTTATATATAATAAATTCAATATTTCATATTTATAATAATTGATTAGATATAATTTAAAAAGTAATTTAATTTTTAGTTTTTGAAATTTATTCATTTAATTTAAAAATACATAGTGGAGTTAGTTTAAATCCAAATCTAATCCAAGTCTAAAAGGATATGAATCCAATATGAAATTCCTTAATTCAATCTAATTTGAATTTATGATTTCATTAATAGGACCAGATTCGAATGTGCATTGAATTTGACTCGATTATAGCCCTACTTCCATCTAAGCTTGTAAACGGTATTCGAAAATCCAAATTCAAATCCAAGGTTTGGCATAACCGAATCGAATTTGGATAATTCAAATCAGATATTTGGTTGAATTCGAATACCATTTTTTTATCGATTAAATTATTAGATCGAATTCGGATATGCATTGATCCGATTCGATAAATATCTGAACCGATTATATATATATATATATTGAAAATCCAAATTCGAATCTAAGATTTGGCATAATTGAATCAAATCAGGATAATTCAATCAAATATTCGATCGAATTCGAATACCATTTTTTTACCAATTAAATTATCGGATCGAATTCGGATATACATTGATCTGATTCAATAAATATCTGAACCGATTATATATATATATATATATATATATATATATATATATATATATATATATAAAGAATATTAAAAAAGTAAAAATACAATTTTAGAATTGAGAAATGAGGCATTCGAAGTCTCCACTCTTCATTTCCTTTCAAGTTTCAACTTTCATCTTTCAAACACTAAACCTTAATCCTCCGTTCCTCGTGATGCCATCATCACCCGGGCAACCACCATTGCTGGCCACTGCCCCTCATCCTCCAACCTCCATGGCTCTGCCCCTTTACCTAGCTGGGTTTGAAAGCACACAGCCCATAATAGCATAAATAGAGGGAGAGAAAGATGATTAAATAGAGAGAGAAAGAGAGAGAGAGAGAGAGAGAGAGAGAGAGAGAGAGAGAGAGAGAGAGGAGATGGAGGAGGAGGAGGAGACCAGATCGTGGGAATTATGCAATGAGGTTATTGCATAGTTTTCAAAACCATACCAGACCAGATGATCAAACTAGAAAAACTAAGAACCAGTAAACTGTTGATTTGGTCAATGACCCACTGACCCGAGGAGTCAAACCGTCCGGACACTAGTTTTTGGCTGCTTTTTTTTAATTTTTAAGTTGGAACGGGTCATCTGCTTGAACCAGTGTTAAAAATCTTGGGTTATTATGCGATTCCATTTAATGCTCACATAACGCACAACTGTACACCAGCGTTATAGATAAATATATAGATGATCTCCTTATAATATCCAGATTTGAATTTGAGCAATAACAATATCATTTGCTGCACATAGAAACTTAGCATAGGATAGCTTCCCCAAATATATGTACACCATTACCCCAAGAAAGGAAGATTTTTAAGTTACAATATATACATTCTTCAACCAAGTAGAACTAAGGTTGTCAATGGGTCAAGTCTACCTGTAGATTCAAACTGATTGAATTGATAATGTCAGTTCTGATTATGAGACTTTGTTCCAATTAACAATTGGGTTGGGGTCAGTTCTTGTTGTTCTGAAACAATTATATAATTAATAATAAATAGGGATTTCTTGGTTTTTTTAAATTTTGTTATTTTTATATCTAAAAGAATAAATTTTATAAATAATAGATAAAATAATTATAACTGAAAACACACATTTTATATTCTAGCTTCAGTTTAATTAATGTTATATTATCAAAATACAATTTTAAATAGGGAAATTGTCTAAAACTCACCATGAGTTTTCAGCACTTCTCTTAAACTCACCACAACTTTTTAAAACATCTAAAACTCACCATGTCACTAAGTTTTTATTTTCCAAAACTCACCTTCCGTTAGTGCACCGTTAATGTTTCTTAACAGAGGTGTCCATGTCAGCATAAATAACAATTTTTATCACCAAATCACCCTTGAATGGTGAGTTAGAGGAAAAGGGTCTTTTTCATTTTTCAATTTTCTTTTTCTTTTTTTTACATTTTAGTGTTTTGGTATAATTTCTAATGTTTTTTTACATTTTTCTATTTTTCTATTTTCTACAACCTATAAAACTTCTTGTATTTTTTGTTATTTATTTGCAATTTCCGTGTTTTTCTATAATTTTTTATTTTTGTGTGCAATTTCTACAATTTTTTATATTTTTTGCAATTTTTGTGTTTTTATGTAATTTATATTTGAACTTTTCCTTTTTTTCATATTTAAATATTAAAATATATGTATATATTTTATATATGTTTATATTTTAATTTTTCTATGAAGGTTAAAATGGTAATATATTAACAGCCGTTAGTGTCTTTAACATCAAGTTAGTAACATGGTGAGTTTTAGACATTTTGAAAAAGTTGTGAGTTTAAGAGATACTGAAAACTCATGGTGAGTTTTTTACATTTGCCCTTTAAATTATTATTATTGTTGATAACTATAAGTACTAAGTATAATCAGGTCTAATTAGGTCAGACCCGATTGTCCTGATTACTGATTGGTTCAGTTTTGGTTCCTTCATATTGTCCCGATCATGGTTTTTAAAACCGGACCGGACTAGACGGCTGGACCGGAAAACCGGGAACTAGTCAGGTGACCAATTCTGTTTTTTCCCAAAACCGGATTTTTGCCAAAAAAATATTGATTTAATCAACAAACCACTAACCCGGGTGGTTAAACAATTCGAACAATTCAATCCAAGAACCGGACCCCTAACCGGTTCATTATCCAGGTTGGTTTTAAAAACCTTGTCCCGATTAATAATCGAAACAGGACTTTAACACTCTTAACAAGAATACGGAAGAGACATAAACACCCTTTATGCGTGAGAGAGGCCTAAAAAAATTATATGAGGGAGGTTCCCCAAAGGATAGGAGGATCCACTCTCATGGCGTCTAGTTTATGTTTGCTTTTGCTTTTGCTTTAAGAAATATTTCTTTAAAGAAAGAAACCATGTAACGTCCACTGTGAAGCTTTTTGATAGAGATATAATGAAAAGACAAATAGTTTGTATTATCTCAAAAGAAAGGTGGCTCAGGAATGTCATTCTCAAGGTTACAGAGACATGAGGAGAAAGATCTCCCACCTACTCATCTCTGCTACCTCTCTCTCTCTCCATTACTTTAAAAGGAAAAGGTAGAGAGCTATTGGACATGCGACTTTGTATTGACATTGATCTTACCACCATAAGCAATTTGATTGCTACTTAAAAGCATATTCAACTAATAAAAGTGCACTACTCGAACTTTCAAGGAAAAAAGAAACTCCTCATATATATAAATGGTCAAGATTGTCTGCTCACCAATGAGGGGCGTTTGGATGGTGCAAGTTGTTTTTTTTTTTCTTTTTGTTAAAATTATAAAGATCCCACCATATTATGGGGTTAGTGCATGATAAATACCTCCTAAATTTTTATTTGTGATAAAGACCCCTTAAACTTTCACTATTCAGTTGTTTAATTTTGTTAATCCTCAAATTACACTTTTCTTATTTTTTTAAATGATTTATGATTCGATTAATTCTAAATATAGCATTGAAGTCCACTCAATTGCTCCAATAGATTCTTGCATGCATATTCCTGGTTAGATTCAATATTCAAACGAAATGGTGGAGGTTTCTTTCTAATAGATATAAATTTATTAATTTATCATCTTCGTCCTCATAAATTAAGATTGAACCATAGCAATTCTGAACAACCCCATACCTGATGGGTTTGGGTTGCATTTGAAACTTTCCAACAATTGAGTCATGTCTCTGTGCGACCAATGACAACCATCTCAGCATTGTCCAACATACATGAAGACATCTGCACCAGCGCAGAAAGAAAGAGAGCAGCAATGGTGATTCTTCCATTCCACAAGCATTAGAGCCCCCAATAGTGCAATGGAGACAACACGAACGGACTTTAGGTGGGTCAACCAAAGGGTCCTTGATCCTGCTTTTTCGTTATGCTTGGTCTTTTCTGTAGTTGTGATTCAAGAAAGATGATACCTGAAAGACATTTGTGTTTTTTCATATGCCACTTAACAGTTGATTAATGATAAGTATTGGATTGGAACATTTTGAAAGTTAAGATACTGAATTGTCATATTTTAAAGTTTTGGGACCAAAGTGTCACTAGGCCCAAAGTATAGGGTACTAAGTGGGAATTTTCCCATTTTTCTATGTAAATGAAACGAGTCTTATTATTTTAGTTGGTTTCATTTGGAGATGGAGGTATTTTTGGTCAATTAGGGCTTAAGGCTATGTTTGGTTTGAAGGAAAAGAAAGGGAAACGTGTACATGGTTTGTATAGGTTTCCTTACTTTTCCCTTCCTTTCCTTACCTTTCCTTCAAACCAAACATAGCAAGAAAAAAGGACAAGGAAAAGAAAAATAAGGAAAGTTTAGGTGGGCATTTTGATAATTTAATACATTTTGTCACTATTTTAATTAATGTTTTCAAAACTAGATTGGACCGGATGGTCAGACCAAAAAACCAAGAACCGGTTCCGTTTTATCCCAAAATCGTCTTTTGGCCAAAAATCGTTGATTTGGTTAGCAAACAACTGACCCAGGTGGTCGAACCATTCAAACCATCCAATGTTTTTTGTTCGCTTTTTTAATTTTTTTTTGTCAAAACGAACTGATCATTCAGTTCAAACGGTCGGACCGTTTGACCCGAGAACTAGACCACTAAACGGTTTGTTGTTCAATTTGATTTTAAAAACCTTGGCTTTAATGGCTAGGGGGTATTTGTTGCAAAATAAAAGTTTAAGAGGTTTTTGTTGCAAATGAATGCTAGGGGGGTTTGTCATTTACCCTTTTTATTTGGGGGGGTGGTAAGGTTGTTCACGGGTCGAGTTGGGTCGGTTTACTGAGATTTTTCCAACCGACCCGACCTGGTCGGGTTACCTAAAATTGAAATCGACCTTGTGTTAAGCAAAACCGACCTAGTCGATTTGAGTCGAGTTGGGTCAGTTTTGACTCTAAGTTCAACCATGCTTGAGAGTCAAATTGTATTAGAGATTGTGCTTGAGTTGAGGAAAAGTCAAACTGTATTAGAAAAAGAAGACTGAAATTTGTATATTTCAAGAAACCTTCTAATTTAAATAAAAAATGACATCTAATTATAATTGTAATTGGTTGCCTATTTGGTGTAAAAGACCATAGAAACTAGGATCCTTTGATTATTTTCTTTAAACTTTTCCAAAAAAATTCATTGTCTATTTGTCTTACAATACTTGCCATTAATGTCATTCCTAACTAGAATACTATAAATTAAGTTAGGTTGTAACTAGGATAGAGACAACTTAGTTAAGTAGGAACTAAGTAGGTTGTAACTACTAATTAGGAACTAACTACTAACTACTAAGTCGATTTGGTTCGGGTAATGAAAACCGAAACCGACTTGAACCATCAGTTTATAATTTTTTACAACCCGAAACCGACCAGTATTAAAGAAAATCCAGCTAAATCGGGTTGGGTCAGTCCGAATCAGTCGATTTGGTCAGGTTGAGTATTCTTATGAACAGCCCTACGGGGGTGAGATTTATACAATAGTAGAATGTTGAATCTTGTTTTTAAACCCACGGTTGATCTAGCAGTTTTTTGGCCCATTTGGCCCACAAACCATTTACTTACCAAAAAATCAATTGTTGGCAATTTCAGTATTGGGAGTGTAAAATGTATTGCTATTTACTTGGCTCAATCTAGATTTCAGTTCAGTAATTATGAGGGTCTCTATCATTTAAACCCTAAAACCCCCAAACTGTTTAAGTCGGTAGATTTAAAAGCCAATCCGTATCATACATATGTACTGCTACGTTCAATATTTAACTTTACCTCCCTGGTCAGAGGAAGATCATAAGTCAGGCTTCTACTCTCGTTTTCTCTTTTTGTATTTTTAGTCATTTTCATTATTAATAAAAAAAATTATTTGTCATGTTTATGTTTGTTTAATATAAAAAAATATAATACTATATTAATTATTTTCAATATTAATAATAGTAATTCTTATTTATCATGTCTATTTTTTGTTTAATATAAATAAAAATGTATTATTAGAGATGCATCTAACTTTTAAAAACATTATTCTAAAATTGCTATTATTTTGATTAAGATTGTAAGATTAATTTACATTATAGTAAACTTCTCAAAGATAATATGCCTAGTTTATTCCTATAGATGTATTTATAATTAAGCTTTTGGGAGTGAATGGAGAAGAATTTATGAGACAAAACTATAGCTTGTTGAATTTCTTTTAATCCAAGTACAAGAACAATCTCCATCATGGTTTTTAAAACCAAACCGAAAAAAACCAGAAACCGGTCATCTGACTTGTTCCATTTTTCCTCAAAACCGTTGCTTTTGGTCAGCAAACCGCTGAATTGGTCGATTAACCATTCAAACCGTTTTTTAAATTTTTAATTTTTTTTAGAACAGGCCAGTCGTTCAGGTTAAACGGCTGGACCGTTCAAACAGATAACCGGACCCTTGACCAGTTCGATCACCGATTCAATTTTAAAAATCATGACAAATAAGGAATCTATTGGACATTAAGGGGTCATAAAAACGAGCCTAGATCTCCTGCACATTGTGCACACGAAATCCAACAGCACATTGGGAATATCTCTTGTAGATGTTTCTAAATTCATAAGTAGATGTTCCCAATGTTTGGTTGAATGCCCCTACTTGCAGAGTGCATGCAGAGTTTTGGCATGCAAGAGATCCCATTGTCATAAAAACAATCTTTTCATATTTTATATAGCACAATAAGCCCATAAGAATCATCATGGGGTATCTCTAAATATTAAGAAACCATCCAGTAAGCTACAAGTGAATTACTTGATACTTAATTAGATAGGACTTCCTCCGGCTAAACCAACCATTCAACTAACTCAAGATCTATCTATCTATCTATTTATTCAAAACATAAAAGCAGAAGTATCTATTGGCCTGTTTGGTTTATGAAAATAGGGGTTTAGAATTAAAATGATATATTCTAATTCTAACTGTTTCCCCCTCCCTTAGGAATGAAATTCCATTCCAACATATTCTAATTCCAATTCCAGTTTCCATCTGAGCCAAATAGGCTGTGGGATTCTAATTCCGACTCCAATTGCGAATCACATAGATTCTAAGAATGTTCCCCTTTTCACTAATTTCTCTAAGTTTTCTTTTTTTTAGAAAAATCCCAATACGGCAATATCACACTGTCAGATAGAATCAAAATAGGATAGGAATATATCAATCTTTAGTCTTTTTATATTAGTTTTAAATTAAAACTGGCACCTTTTTTATTTAAATAGCCTTCTAATAATGTGAAATTGTTTTGATATTGTTGCCCCTTACAGGTTGTATTTGGTTGCAGTACAATTTTATTTGCACTAGTACAAAAGCATGGGAGTGCAAATGAAAATGCAAATTCTGGTTTAATTTTGTTTTGGGCCTTACTTTATTCGGGTTCAGATCTTATTTTACTTAATTTGTACTTCAATCAAACAATATAAGGTAGAATTTGAAAAAAATAAATAAATGAAATCCAAATTTGCACAACAACAAAAAAACAGCCTAAACAGCAATTTTCATCTTCTAATTGGATTTAATAAGTTCAATGAAAGTCTCATAACATAAAGCCAACCTTAAGGATAACATTGTCATGCTAAGCCCTAAGCTACTCAATCCTAAATTGAGACCGGATCAACTGCCTAAACAGCTTCCAACATGGTCTACAGGGCCCCAGATCTGCTGCCTACCAGTTGATCCCACATCTCCACCCAACAAGACGTTACAGCTGCACATTGGGAATATCTCCCTTGCCATTTATGGGGAGATGTTCCCAATATACACAAGGGTGTTCTGTGCTTAGAAATGTGGGAACAATTTGTGGGTAGTAGATCTAAAGTGGGCCTGGGACTAGATCTAGTAGGCATAATATAGTAAGCAAGTTCAATGAGCACTTGATAAATATTCTGACAGGAGTTAAAAAAATTTCTTATTGTTCATTGAACGTACTTACAACTTTGTGCCTAGTCTCATGTACATCTTACTGTTAGTTTCGTATGCCCTTAGCTTCAATCAGAATGATGTACTTTATGAGTTTATTGTAAATGAATAAAAATGCATATATGATTCATGTTCCCTTGGTATGTTTTTGTGTAATACCCTTAAACTGGACACTTAATGAAACTCATGTTAGTTTAGAATGTTCACAGCCAGTGAGTCAGTCTGGAGAGACCTATCCTAATAAGGCTGACACTGTAGTGCCACTAAGTCAGTTGGGGTGGCCTGTTTCAGCTGCTAGGGTGAGACCCTAGGCACATACAGTGTAGGATTAATTGAATCTTTGAACTGAACCAGATTTCCAGTATTGCCCTGGACCTTGGAGACTAATGGGCAAAACTGGAAAGTTACACCCGACCCCTAGACTCGATTATGATACTGCACTAGGTGTCGAATTGGGATGTCTTTGATGTACCAATCAGTGAGATCCTTAGCAGGGGTAACCTGGCTATGTTGGGACAGTCTGAGAATTCATGAGTGGGTGATCATAGTGACAGGATCAGCCCCTTTGTCGGACAAAGGTAATGACCGGGGATGCATTCTCACTGATGGAAACCAATACTGTCGGCAGTCGATTTCATTTGTTGAGATTTGTTTTGCAAAGTATATTTTATATGAGATATAAAAGTATATATATTATGGTTTCTAAAATGTTTGCAAGAAGGTTTTAATTCCCAAAATCCATATAAGCAGAGAGTGCAACACTGTTCCTTGCAGCCAAGGGAAAGGTCCTCTCTTGTCAGGCAGTGTATGATCATTATGGGCTGAGAGGTTAAGTGTAAGACCATTGAGGATAATACCTGATGGCTTGGCCCACAATCCCTGGGTGTTATAAGGTGGCTTGGCCTAGGGACCACTTAGGGTAAGTGTTGGGCCCATAGAGCCCATTTGATGGGTTTCAGGGGGTGCACTGTCCATAACAATGTATTCGGTCATGCCTTGTAACAAAGGCTGGGCCGGACTCATGTGGCTGATGTGTAGATCACTGCTTGGGTCCCACGCCATACAAGGAAGCCCAACTAGGCAGCAGTTATGAAGGTTAAGTGAGCACATAAGCTTAATGGGCCTAAAGCCCATTTCGAACCGGACTTATTTAATAAGTTAAATATGGGCGAATTCTGAGATGGATCAGCAGATAGGATAGAGTCTTAACTCTATCCACTAAGAGAGTCCAGATCTGAATATGATTCAGATCTAGAAACCTTCTAATGAAATTAGGAAAAAGCTGATCTAATATGCAGATAAGATAAGGGTTTATCCTTATCACCTAAAGAGAGGTCTGATCCAAATATGATTTGGATCAACAGCTCCTAATTGGATTAGGAGCTGATCTTTTAGGGTTACAAAAGAAGGATGGGGTGGCAGCCTTTAGATGAATCACATAATCAAATCCTCTTTAGAGCTGAAACCATAGAAGAAAGATTTCTGCAATCCCTGCAAATATCTTTCTTGCCGCCTCCTTCCTGTAGTCGCCAGACATCCAGTTCGATCTCCAGTTGTGGGAGAAGTCAAGATTTGATCTTGACATCAGTTCTTTGAGAAAGAATTGACAGGAAGTTGTGCTCACGTGCCATCCTACTGCTTCTTGTGAATGACAGGGTTCTTGGAAAAGAACACTGTTGATTCTACTCCATCCTACACTGTGCCATCTTCAGTGGGAGCAATCTTTGGATCCTTCCTTGGGCGTAAACACCTTCGTTGGGAGATATTGTTTCTCCGTATCAGGTATAATTCTCTCCTACTCCTTTTGGTTCAGACCTGGTTCAATTTATGGTTCAAGATTGATCCTTGAAAATATGATCTTATAAATATGGAATGTGATTCCCAGTTGAAAGGGAGGGAAAATTTTTTGAAATTTGCCCCTTTATTTCGCAAGATTTGGGCGTCCATACGATGGATCTCCCATCCCTTCAGTGGTATCAGAGCCATGGTTCAAATCTTGAACTAGTTTGTTTCAAATCTGAACCTGTGCAAATGGGCAGAAAGCGTTCTACCCAATTTGCGCAGATATGGGTTTTGGGAAATTTGCTCCCAAAATTATGGGCGAATAATCTGAAATTAATTTTATAAATCTGATTATTATTTAGAATTGTTCTTTATGATTTTCTTGATTTATGGGTTGTTCGTACAAGAGGATATTGAAATCTTGAGTTGCGTAGGGAACCTACGTTTTTTGCAGGTTATGGATTATTTTGTTACATTTGGTCTATAAAATATATTTTTTTATTTTTTAGACTGAATGTATAGGTATTCGATCTAATGTAATTATTAATAGAAATTTGGATTTCTAATTATTTTATTTTGGATCGAATAAGGCGGCACAAAGAAGGAGATTTCCCAGAAAAAGGAGATTTCGCAGATGAGAGAATTGAAATCTGCAATTTGTAGTTTATGAAACTGCAACCAGTGATCTAACCTTTGTTTTGCAAGAAGGATTGTGCGAACAGCCCGGATAGACTAATTCTTGATCGTTCTTTTATCAGTATTTAATTTCAGATTATTTTTCTTGAATTAAAGATTTAATTAAAGATTTATAAAGATCAAACACTAGACCCCCATTCAAACCAAGATTGGTTCAAATTGTTTGGACCAAATCTTGGGTTTAATAAAGGCTGAAAGTCATCCCTAATTTTCCCACTAATGGGCCTGAGGATTGATATTTAATTAAGTAATTAATTCAGCCCAATCTGTAAAGGCTTAGTTTTAAATAGTTAAAACTGCTAAAAGCCCACTTAACACATAAAGCTATATGGGTTGAATGTTCAGCCCATATACCTAGATAATATTAATGGTTAATATTATGGATTCAAAATGGGCTTCAAATGGGCTTTACAGATAATTAATTGATTGGATCAATTTATCCCTGCATGAGATGTATGGATGTGTGATGTGCTACGTACATGGGCCAAGGCCATAACTGTTTGGCCCATGCTCATTCGATAGTGGATCTTGCGCATACCATGGTTGAATGCACATCATTGCCATGGTGTCCCTTTTGGTCATTGGATGACCTCCCTCAGTGGTGGGCCCCACACCTCATGGAGAGGTTACGTGCGAAACCCTAGCCGATTAAGGCCCACCGAAATCTTACTTAATGAAAGTTAGTGGGAGCCACTTTGGTTTGACCTATATTAAACTAGGGCGTAATTAACTGTTCCCTCATGCTAATATGAGTGCATGTGATAGGGAGATTCATATGATAAACTCTCTAAAGGCCTTCCATCATTAGCATGAGAATGAGTCCTTCAGTAATGACGAAACGCACCAGAAAATGGGTTATTCATTTGCTGTTGGGCTTGTCTAAGTGTTTCATAAGATGATAGGGGCGTCATAGACCGATGTGGGAGGGGCTTCACCAGAAAATGGGAACTCTCTCACGGTACCTTGGCGTTCATGAATATGATGGGTAAGCACTCACTGGACAGAAAGGTTTACCTGAAAACGACTCTGAACCTTGTTTGATAGAGACCAAAGGGAAAACTCATATGATGAGTGGATATGATCCTTCACAAAAAAGTGGTGGGGTTATGCAGCTGAAACAGTTGGCTCCATGCACCCTATGTGATTTCCCACATTTCCAGAGACAACCCACAGTTTCCAAAATTATGGGCAGAAGGTGTTCTACCCAATTGCGCAGATATGGGTTTTGGGAAATTTGTTCCCAAAATTATGGGCGAATAATCTAAAATTAATTTTATATAAATCTGATTATTATTTAGAATTGTTCTTTATGATTTTCTTGATTTATGGGTTGTTCGTACAAGAGGAGATCGAAATCTTGATTTGCGTAGGGAACCTGCGTTTTTGCTGATTATGGATTATTTTGTTACATTTGGTCTATAAAATATATTTTTTTTTATTTTTTTAGATTGAATGTATAGGTATTCGATCTAATGTAATTATTAATAGAAATTAGGATTTCTATTTATTTTATTTTGGATAGAATAAGGCGGTGCAGAGAAGGAGATTTCGCAAAAAAAGGAGATTTCGCAGATGGGAGAATTGCAATCTGCGATTTGTAGTTTATGAAACTACAACCAATGATCTAACCTCTGTTTTGCAAGAAAGATTGTGCGAACAACCCTGATAGATTGATTCTTGATCGTTCTTTTATTAGTGTTTAATTTCATATTATTTTTCTTGAATT